>NW_027206791.1:0-335772 GCF_032191515.1 Phaenicophaeus curvirostris | reverse complement strand
CAAGGCAACGTAAAGCAAGGCAACGTAAAGCATGGCAACGTAAAACAAGCAAGGCAAGGCAACGTAAAGCAAGGGAACGTAAAGCAAGGCAACGTAAACCAAGGCAACGTAAAGCAAGGCAAGGCAATGTAAAGCAAGGCAACGTAAAGCAAGGCAACGTAAAGCAAGGCAATGCAACGTAAAGCAAGGCAACGTAAAGCAAGGCAACGTAAAGCATGGCAACATAAAACAAGCAAGGCAAGGCAACGTAAAGCAAGGGAACGTAAAGCAAGGCAACGTAAAGCAAGGCAACGTAAAGCAAGGCAAGGCAAGGCAATGTAAAGCAAGGCAACGTAAAGCAAGGCAACCTAAATCAAGGCAAGGCAAGGCAACGTAAAGCAAGGCAACGTAAAGCAAGGCAACCTAAATCAAGGCAACGTAAATAAAGGCAACGTAAAGCAAGGCAACGTAAATCAAGGAAAAACAAGGCAACGTAAAGCAAGGCAATGTAAAGCAAGGCAAACTAAAGCAAGGCAAGGCAAGGCAACGTAAAGCAAGGCAACGTAAATCAAGGCAACGTAAAGCAAGGCAAGGCAAGGCAACGTAAAGCAAGGCAATGTAAAGCAAGGCAACGTAAAGCAAGGCAAGGCAAGGCAACGTAAAGCAAGGCAACGTAAAGCAAGGCAAGGCAAGGCAACGTAAAGCAAGGCAACGTAAAGCAAGGCAAGGCAACGTAAGGCAAGGCAACGTAAAGCAAGGAAAAACAAGGCAACATAAAGCAAGGCAACGTAAAGCAAGGCAAACTAAAGCAAGGCAAGGCAAGGCAACGTAAAGCAAGGCAACGTAAATCAAGGCAACGTAAAGCAAGTCAAGGCAAGCCAACGTAAAGAAAGGCAACGTAAAGCAAGGCAACGTAAAGCAAGGCAATGAAAAGCAAGGCAACGTAAAGCAAGGCAAGGCAAGGCAACGTAAAGAAAGGCAACGTAAAGCAAGGCAACGTAAAGCAAGGCAATGTAAAGCAAGGCTAAATAAAGCAAGGCAAGGCAAGGCAACATAAATCAACGCAACGTAAAGCAAGGCAACGTAAAGCAAGTCAAGGCAAGGCAACGTAAAGCAAGGCAACGTAAAGCAAGGCAACGTAAAGCAAGGCAACGTAAAGCAAGGCAACGTAAAGCAAGGCAACGTAAAGCAAGGCAAGGCAAGGCAACGTAAAGCAAGGCAACGTAAAGCAAGGCAATGTAAAGCAAGGCAAGGCAACGTAAGGCAAGGCAACGTAAAGCAAGGCAAAGTAAAGCAAGGCAAAGTAAAGCAAGGCAAAGTAAAGCAAGGCAAGGCAAGGAAACGTAAAGAAAGGCAACATAAAGCAAGGCAACGTAAAGCAAGGCAACGTAAAGCAAGGCAATGTAAAGCAAGGCTAAATAAAGCAAGGCAACGTAAAGCAAGGCAACGTAAAGCAAGGCAACGTAAAGCACGGCAAGGCAAGGCAACTTAAAGGAAGGCAACGAAAAGCAAGGCAACGTAAAGCAAGGCAACGTAAAGCACGGCAAGGCAAGGCAACGTAAAGGAAGGCAACGTAAAGCAAGGCAAGGCAAGGCAACGTAAAGCAAGGCAACGTAGAGCAAGGCAATGTAAAGCAAGGAAAGGCAAGGCAACGTAAAGCAAGGCAACGTAAAGCAAGGAAACGTAAAGCAAGGCAAGGCAAGGCAACGTATAGCAAGGCAAGGCAAGGCAACGTAAAGCAAGGCAACGTAAAGCAAGGCAACGTAAAGAAAGGCAAGGCAAGGCAACGTAAAGCAAGGCAACTTAAAGCAAGTCAACGTAAAGCAAGGCAAGGCAAGGCAACGTAAATCAAGGCAACGTAAATCAAGGCAACGTAAAGCAAGGCAAGACAACGTAAGGCAAGGCAACGTAAAGCAAGGCAACGTAAATCAAGGCAACGTAAATCAAGGCAAGGCAAGGCAAGGTAAAGCAAGGCAACGTAAAGCTAGGCAACGTAAAGCAAGGCAAGGCAACGTAAAGCAAGGCACGGCAACGTAAAGCAAGGCAACGTAAAGCAAGGCAATGTAAAGCAAGGCAACGTAAAGCAAGGCAACGTAAAGCAAGGCAAGGCAAAGTAAAGCAAGGCAACGTAAAGCATGGCAACGTAAAACAAGGCAAGGCAAGGCAACGTAAAGCAAGGCAACATAAAGAAAGGCAAGGCAAGGCAATGTAAAGCAAGGCAACGTAAAGCAAGGCAACGTAAAGCAAGGCAACGTAAAGCAAGGCAATGTAAAGCAAGGCAAATCAACGTAAAGCAAGGCAACGTAAAGCAAGGCAACGTAAAGCAAGGCAAGGCAACGTAAAGCAAGGCAAGGCAACGTAAAGCAAGGCAAGGCAAGGCAACGTAAAGCAAGGCAACGTAAAGCAAGACAGGCAAGATAAATCAAGGGAAGGCAAGGCAACGTAAAGCAAGGCAACGTAAAGCAAGGCAAGGCAACGTAAATCAAGGCAACGTAAAGCAAGGCAACGTAAAGCATGGCAACGTAAAACAAGCAAGGCAAGGCAACGTAAAGCAAGGGAACGTAAAGCAAGGCAACGTAAACCAAGGCAACGTAAAGCAAGGCAAGGCAATGTAAAGCAAGGCAACGTAAAGCAAGGCAACGTAAAGCAAGGCAATGCAACGTAAAGCAAGGCAACGTAAAGCAAGGCAACGTAAAGCATGGCAACATAAAACAAGCAAGGCAAGGCAACGTAAAGCAAGGGAACGTAAAGCAAGGCAACGTAAAGCAAGGCAACGTAAAGCAAGGCAAGGCAAGGCAATGTAAAGCAAGGCAACGTAAAGCAAGGCAACCTAAATCAAGGCAAGGCAAGGCAACGTAAAGCAAGGCAACGTAAAGCAAGGCAACCTAAATCAAGGCAACGTAAATAAAGGCAACGTAAAGCAAGGCAACGTAAATCAAGGAAAAACAAGGCAACGTAAAGCAAGGCAATGTAAAGCAAGGCAAACTAAAGCAAGGCAAGGCAAGGCAACGTAAAGCAAGGCAACGTAAATCAAGGCAACGTAAAGCAAGGCAAGGCAAGGCAACGTAAAGCAAGGCAATGTAAAGCAAGGCAACGTAAAGCAAGGCAAGGCAAGGCAACGTAAAGCAAGGCAACGTAAAGCAAGGCAAGGCAAGGCAACGTAAAGCAAGGCAACGTAAAGCAAGGCAAGGCAACGTAAGGCAAGGCAACGTAAAGCAAGGAAAAACAAGGCAACATAAAGCAAGGCAACGTAAAGCAAGGCAAACTAAAGCAAGGCAAGGCAAGGCAACGTAAAGCAAGGCAACGTAAATCAAGGCAACGTAAAGCAAGTCAAGGCAAGCCAACGTAAAGAAAGGCAACGTAAAGCAAGGCAACGTAAAGCAAGGCAATGAAAAGCAAGGCAACGTAAAGCAAGGCAAGGCAAGGCAACGTAAAGAAAGGCAACGTAAAGCAAGGCAACGTAAAGCAAGGCAATGTAAAGCAAGGCTAAATAAAGCAAGGCAAGGCAAGGCAACATAAATCAACGCAACGTAAAGCAAGGCAACGTAAAGCAAGTCAAGGCAAGGCAACGTAAAGCAAGGCAACGTAAAGCAAGGCAACGTAAAGCAAGGCAACGTAAAGCAAGGCAACGTAAAGCAAGGCAACGTAAAGCAAGGCAAGGCAAGGCAACGTAAAGCAAGGCAACGTAAAGCAAGGCAATGTAAAGCAAGGCAAGGCAACGTAAGGCAAGGCAACGTAAAGCAAGGCAAAGTAAAGCAAGGCAAAGTAAAGCAAGGCAAAGTAAAGCAAGGCAAGGCAAGGAAACGTAAAGAAAGGCAACATAAAGCAAGGCAACGTAAAGCAAGGCAACGTAAAGCAAGGCAATGTAAAGCAAGGCTAAATAAAGCAAGGCAACGTAAAGCAAGGCAACGTAAAGCAAGGCAACGTAAAGCACGGCAAGGCAAGGCAACTTAAAGGAAGGCAACGAAAAGCAAGGCAACGTAAAGCAAGGCAACGTAAAGCACGGCAAGGCAAGGCAACGTAAAGGAAGGCAACGTAAAGCAAGGCAAGGCAAGGCAACGTAAAGCAAGGCAACGTAGAGCAAGGCAATGTAAAGCAAGGAAAGGCAAGGCAACGTAAAGCAAGGCAACGTAAAGCAAGGAAACGTAAAGCAAGGCAAGGCAAGGCAACGTATAGCAAGGCAAGGCAAGGCAACGTAAAGCAAGGCAACGTAAAGCAAGGCAACGTAAAGAAAGGCAAGGCAAGGCAACGTAAAGCAAGGCAACTTAAAGCAAGTCAACGTAAAGCAAGGCAAGGCAAGGCAACGTAAATCAAGGCAACGTAAATCAAGGCAACGTAAAGCAAGGCAAGACAACGTAAGGCAAGGCAACGTAAAGCAAGGCAACGTAAATCAAGGCAACGTAAATCAAGGCAAGGCAAGGCAAGGTAAAGCAAGGCAACGTAAAGCTAGGCAACGTAAAGCAAGGCAAGGCAACGTAAAGCAAGGCACGGCAACGTAAAGCAAGGCAACGTAAAGCAAGGCAATGTAAAGCAAGGCAACGTAAAGCAAGGCAACGTAAAGCAAGGCAAGGCAAAGTAAAGCAAGGCAACGTAAAGCATGGCAACGTAAAACAAGGCAAGGCAAGGCAACGTAAAGCAAGGCAACATAAAGAAAGGCAAGGCAAGGCAATGTAAAGCAAGGCAACGTAAAGCAAGGCAAGGGAAGGCAACGTAAAGCAAGCCAACGTAAATTAAGGCAACGTAAAGCAAGGCAACGTAAAGCAAGGCAAGGCAAGGCAACGTAAATAAAGGCAACGTAAAGCAAGGTAACGTAAAGCAAGGCAACGTAAAGCAAGGCAACGTAAAGCAAGGAAAAACAAGGCAACGTAAAGCAAGGCAACGTAAAGCAAGGCAAAGTAAAGCAAGGCAAGGCAAGGCAACGTAAATCAAGGCAACGTAAATCAAGGCAACGTAAAGCAAGGCAAGGCAAGGCAACGTAAAGCAAGGCAACGTAATGCAAGGCAAGGCAACGTAAGGCAAGGCAACGTAAAGTAAGGCAACGTAAAGCAAGGCAAAGTAAAGCAAGGCAACGTAAAGCAAGGCAAGGCAAGGCAACGTAAATCAAGGGAACGTAAAGCAAGGCAACGTAAAGCAAGGCAACGTAAAGCAAGGCAAGGCAAGGCAACGTAAAGCAAGGCAAGGCAAGGCAACGTAAATCAAGGGAACGTAAAGCAAGGCAATGTAAAGCAAGGCAACGTAAAGCAAGGCAAGGCAAGGCAACGTAAAACAAGTCAACGTAAAGCAAGGCAATGTAAAGCAAGGATAGGCAAGGCAACGTAAAGCAAGGCAAACTAAAGCAAGGCAAGGCAAGGCAACGTAAAGCAAGGCAAGGCAATGCAGCGTAAAGCAAGGCAACGTAAAGCAAGGCGACGTAAAGCAAGGCAAGGCAAGGCAACGTAAAGCAAGGCAACATAAAGCAAGGCAACGTAATGCAAGCCAAGGCAAGGCAACGTAAAGCAAGGCAACGTAAAGCAAGGCAACGTAAAGCAAGGCAAGGGAAGGCAATGTAAAGCAAGGCAACGTAAATTAAGGCAACGTAAAGCAAGGCAACCTAAAGCAAGGCAAGGCAAGGCAACGTAAAGCAAGACAACGTAAAGCAAGGCAAGGTAAAGCATGGCAACGTAAAGCAAGGCAACGCAACGTAAAGCAAGGCAAGGCAAGGCAACGTAAAGCAAGGCAACGTAAAGCAAGGCAAGGCAAGGCAACTTAAAGTAAGGCAACGTAATGCAAGGCAACGTAAAGCAAGGCAAGGCAAGGCAACGTAAAGCAAGGCAACGTAAAGCAATGCAACGTAAAGCACGGCAAGGCAAGGCAACGTAAAGCAAGGCAACATAAAGCAAGGCAACGTAAGGCAAGACAAGGCAAGGCAACGTAAAGCAAGGCAAGGCAAAGCAATGTAAATCAAGGCAACCTAAAGCAAGGCAAGGTAAAGCAAGGCAAGGCAACGCAAGGTAGGCAACGTAAAGCAAGGCAACAAAAAGTAAGGCAACGTAAAGCAAGGCAAGGCAAGGCAACGTAATGCAAGGCAACGTAAAGCAAGGCAACGTAAAGCAAGGCAAGGCAAGGCAACATAAAGCAAGGCAACGTAAAACAAGGCAACGTAAAGCAAGGCAAGGCAACGTAAAGCAAGGCAACGTAAAGCAAGGCAACGTAAAGCAAGGCAAGGCAAGGCAACGTAATGCAAGGCAACGTAAAGCAAGGCAACGTAAAGCAAGGCAACGTAAAGCAAGGCAAGGCAAGGCAACGTAATGCAAGGCAACGTAAAGCAAGGCAACGTAAAGCAAGGCAAGGCAAGGCAACGTAAAGCAAGTCAATGTAAAGCAAGGCAAGGGAAGGCCACGTACAGCAAGGCAACGTAAAACAAGGCAACGTAAAGCAAGGCAACGTAAAGCTAGGCAAGGCAAGGCAACATAAAGCAAGGCAACGTAAAGCAAGGAAATGTAATGCAAGGCAACGTAAAGCAAGGTAACGTAAAGCAAGGCAACGTAAAGCAAGGCAACGTAAAGCAAGGCAACGTAAAGCAAGGCAATGTAAAGCAAGGCAAATCAACGTAAAGCAAGGCAACGTAAAGCAAGGCAACGTAAAGCAAGGCAAGGCAACGTAAAGCAAGGCAAGGCAAGGCAACGTAAAGCAAGGCAACGTAAAGCAAGACAGGCAAGATAAATCAAGGGAAGGCAAGGCAACGTAAAGCAAGGCAACGTAAAGCAAGGCAAGGCAACGTAAATCAAGGCAACGTAAAGCAAGGCAACGTAAAGCATGGCAACGTAAAACAAGCAAGGCAAGGCAACGTAAAGCAAGGGAACGTAAAGCAAGGCAACGTAAACCAAGGCAACGTAAAGCAAGGCAAGGCAATGTAAAGCAAGGCAACGTAAAGCAAGGCAACGTAAAGCAAGGCAATGCAACGTAAAGCAAGGCAACGTAAAGCAAGGCAACGTAAAGCATAGCAACATAAAACAAGCAAGGCAAGGCAACGTAAAGCAAGGGAACGTAAAGCAAGGCAACGTAAAGCAAGGCAACGTAAAGCAAGGCAAGGCAAGGCAATGTAAAGCAAGGCAACGTAAAGCAAGGCAACGTAAAGCAAGGCAAGGCAAGGCAACGTAAAGCAAGGCAACGTAAAGCAAGGCAACGTAAATCAAGGAAAAACAAGGCAACGTAAAGCAAGGCAATGTAAAGCAAGGCAAACTAAAGCAAGGCAAGGCAAGGCAACGTAAAGCAAGGCAACGTAAATCAAGGCAACGTAAAGCAAGGCAAGGCAAGGCAACGTAAAGCAAGGCAATGTAATGCAAGGCAACGTAAAGCAAGGCAAGGCAAGGCAACGTAAAGCAAGGCAACGTAAAGCAAGGCAAGGCAACGTAAGGCAAGGCAACGTAAAGCAAGGAAAAACAAGGCAACGTAAAGCAAGGCAACGTAAAGCAAGGCAAACTAAAGCAAGGCAAGGCAAGGCAACGTAAAGCAAGGCAACGTAAATCAAGGCAACGTAAAGCAAGTCAAGGCAAGCCAACGTAAAGAAAGGCAACGTAAAGCAAGGCAACGTAAAGCAAGGCAAGGCAAGGCAACGTAAAGCAAGGCAACGTAAAGCAAGGCAAGGCAAGGCAACGTAAAGCAAGGCAACGTAAAGCAAGGCAAGGCAACGAAAGGCAAGGCAACGTAAAGCAAGGCAACGTAAAGCAAGGCAAGGCAAGGCAACGTAAAGAAAGGCAACGTAAAGCAAGGCAACGTAAAGCAAGGCAAGGCAAGGCAACGTAAAGGAAGGCAACGTAATGCAAGGCAAGGCAACGTAAGGCATGGCAATGTAAAGCAAGGCAACGTAAAGCAAGGCAATGAAAAGCAAGGCAACGTAAAGCAAGGCAAGGCAAGGCAACGTAAAGCAAGGCAACGTAAAGCAAGGCAACGTAAAGCAAGGCAATGTAAAGCAAGGCTAAATAAAGCAAGGCAAGGCAAGGCAACATAAATCAACGCAACGTAAAGCAAGGCAACGTAAAGCAAGTCAAGGCAAGGCAACGTAAAGCAAGGCAACGTAAAGCAAGGCAACGTAAAGCAAGGCAATGTAAAGCAAGGCAACGTAAAGCAAGGCAACGTAAAGCAAGGCAAGGCAAGGCAACGTAAAGCAAGGCAACGTAAAGCAAGGCAATGTAAAGCAAGGCAAGGCAACGTAAGGCAAGGCAACGTAAAGCAAGGCAAAGTAAAGCAAGGCAAAGTAAAGCAAGGCAAAGTAAAGCAAGGCAAGGCAAGGCAACGTAAAGAAAGGCAACGTAAAGCAAGGCAACGTAAAGCAAGGCAACGTAAAGAAAGGCAATGTAAAGCAAGGCTAAATAAAGCAAGGCAACGTAAACCAAGGCAACGTAAAGCAAGGCAACGTAAAGCACGGCAAGGCAAGGCAACTTAAAGGAAGGCAACGTAAAGCAAGGCAACGTAAAGCAAGGCAACGTAAAGCACGGCAAGGCAAGGCAACGTAAAGGAAGGCAACGTAAAGCAAGGCAACGTAAAGCAAGGCAAGGCAAGGCAACGTAAAGCAAGGCAACGTAGAGCAAGGCAATGTAAAGCAAGGCAAGGCAAGGCAACGTAAAGCAAGGCAACGTAAAGCAAGGAAACGTAAAGCAAGGCAAGGCAAGGCAACGTATAGCAAGGCAAGGCAAGGCAACGTAAAGCAAGGCAACGTAAAGCAAGGCAACGTAAAGAAAGGCAAGGCAAGGCAACGTAAAGCAAGGCAACTTAAAGCAAGTCAACGTAAAGCAAGGCAAGGCAAGGCAACGTAAATCAAGGCAACGTAAATCAAGGCAACGTAAAGCAAGGCAAGGCAACGTAAGGCAAGGCAACGTAAAGCAAGGCAACGTAAAGCAAGGCAACATAAAGAAAGGCAAGGCAAGGCAATGTAAAGCAAGGCAACGTAAAGCAAGGCAAGGGAAGGCAACGTAAAGCAAGTCAACGTAAATTAAGGCAACGTAAAGCAAGGCAACGTAAAGCAAGGCAAGGCAAGGCAACGTAAATAAAGGCAACGTAAAGCAAGGTAACGTAAAGCAAGGCAACGTAAAGCAAGGCAACGTAAAGCAAGGAAAAACAAGGCAACGTAAAGCAAGGCAACGTAAAGCAAGGCAAAGTAAAGCAAGGCAAGGCAAGGCAACGTAAATCAAGGCAACGTAAATCAAGGCAACGTAAAGCAAGGCAAGGCAAGGCAACGTAAAGCAAGGCAACGTAATGCAAGGCAAGGCAACGTAAGGCAAGGCAACGTAAAGTAAGGCAACGTAAAGCAAGGCAAAGTAAAGCAAGGCAACGTAAAGCAAGGCAAGGCAAGGCAACGTAAATCAAGGGAACGTAAAGCAAGGCAACGTAAAGCAAGGCAAGGCAAGGCAACGTAAAGCAAGGCAAGGCAAGGCAACGTAAATCAAGGGAACGTAAAGCAAGGCAATGTAAAGCAAGGCAACGTAAAGCAAGGCAAGGCAAGGCAACGTAAAACAAGTCAACGTAAAGCAAGGCAATGTAAAGCAAGGATAGGCAAGGCAACGTAAAGCAAGGCAAACTAAAGCAAGGCAAGGCAAGGCAACGTAAAGCAAGGCAAGGCAATGCAGCGTAAAGCAAGGCGACGTAAAGCAAGGCAAGGCAAGGCAACGTAAAGCAAGGCAACGTAAAGCAAGGCAACATAAAGCAAGGCAACGTAATGCAAGCCAAGGCAAGGCAACGTAAAGCAAGGCAACGTAAAGCAAGGCAACGTAAAGCAAGGCAAGGGAAGGCAATGTAAAGCAAGGCAACGTAAATTAAGGCAACGTAAAGCAAGGCAACCTAAAGCAAGGCAAGGCAAGGCAACGTAAAGCAAGACAACGTAAAGCAAGGCAAGGTAAAGCATGGCAACGTAAAGCAAGGCAACGCAACGTAAAGCAAGGCAAGGCAAGGCAACGTAAAGCAAGGCAACGTAAAGCAAGGCAAGGCAAGGCAACTTAAAGTAAGGCAACGTAATGCAAGGCAACGTAAAGCAAGGCAAGGCAAGGCAACGTAAAGCAAGGCAACATAAAGCAAGGCAACGTAAGGCAAGACAAGGCAAGGCAACGTAAAGCAAGGCAAGGCAAAGCAATGTAAATCAAGGCAACCTAAAGCAAGGCAAGGTAAAGCAAGGCAAGGCAACGCAAGGCAAGGCAACGTAAAGCAAGGCAACAAAAAGTAAGGCAACGTAAAGCAAGGCAAGGCAAGGCAACGTAATGCAAGGCAACGTAAAGCAAGGCAACGTAAAGCAAGGCAAGGCAAGGCAACATAAAGCAAGGCAACGTAAAACAAGGCAACGTAAAGCAAGGCAAGGCAACGTAAAGCAAGGCAACGTAAAGCAAGGCAACGTAAAGCAAGGCAAGGCAAGGCAACGTAATGCAAGGCAACGTAAAGCAAGGCAACGTAAAGCAAGGCAAGGCAAGGCAACGTAAAGCAAGTCAATGTAAAGCAAGGCAAGGGAAGGCCACGTACAGCAAGGCAACGTAAAACAAGGCAACGTAAAGCTAGGCAAGGCAAGGCAACGTAAAGCAAGGCAACGTAAAGCAAGGAAATGTAATGCAAGGCAACGTAAAGCAAGGTAACGTAAAGCAAGGCAACGTAAAGCAAGGCAACGTAAAGCAAGGCAACGTAAAGCAAGGCAACGTAAAGCAAGGCAAATCAACGTAAAGCAAGGCAACTTAAAGCAAGGCAACGTAAAGCAAGGCAAGGCAACGTAAAGCAAGGCAAGGCAACGTAAATCAAGGCAAGGCAAGGCAACGTAAAGCAAGGCAACGTAAAGCAAGACAGGCAAGATAAATCAAGGGAAGGCAAGGCAACGTAAAGCAAGGCAACGTAAAGCAAGGCAAGGCAACGTAAATCAAGGCAACGTAAAGCAAGGCAACGTAAAGCATGGCAACGTAAAACAAGCAAGGCAAGGCAACGTAAATCAAAGGAACGTAAAGCAAGGCAACGTAAACCAAGGCAACGTAAAGCAAGGCAAGGCAATGTAAAGCAAGGCAACGTAAAGCAAGGCAACGTAAAGCAAGGCAATGCAACGTAAAGCAAGGCAACGTAAAGCAAGGCAACGTAAAGCATGGCAACATAAAACAAGCAAGGCAAGGCAACGTAAAGCAAGGGAGCGTAAAGCAAGGCAACGTAAAGCAAGGCAACGTAAAGCAAGGCAAGGCAAGGCAATGTAAAGCAAGGCAACGTAAAGCAAGGCAACGTAAAGCAAGGCAAGGCAAGGCAACGTAAAGCAAGGCAACGTAAAGCAAGTCAAGGGAAGGCAACGTAAAGCAAGGCAAAGTAAATTAAGGCAACGTAAACCAAGGCAATGTAAAGCAAGGCAAGGCAACGTAAAGCAAGGCAACGTAAAGCAAGGCAACGTAAACAAGGCAAGGGAAGGCAACGTAAAGCAAGGCAATTTAAATCAAGGCAACGTAAATAAAGGCAACGTAAAGCAAGGCAACGTAAATCAAGAAAAACAAGGCAACGTAAAGCAAGGCAATGTAAAGCAAGGCAAACTAAAGCAAGGCAAGGCAAGGCAACGTAAAGCAAGGCAACGTAAATCAAGGCAACGTAAAGCAAGGCAAGGCAAGGCAACGTAAAGCAAGGCAATGTAAAGCAAGGCAACGTAAAGCAAGGCAAGGCAAGGCAACGTAAAGCAAGGCAACGTAAAGCAAGGCAAGGCAAGGCAACGTAAAGGAAGGCAACGTAAAGCAAGGCAAGGCAACGTAAGGCAAGGCAACGTAAAGCAAGGAAAAACAAGGCAACGTAAAGCAAGGCAACGTAAAGCAAGGCAAACTAAAGCAAGGCAAGGCAAGGCAACGTAAAGCAAGGCAACGTAAATCAAGGCAACGTAAAGCAAGTCAAGGCAAGCCAACGTAAAGCAAGGCAACGTAAAGCAAGGCAACGTAAAGCAAGGCAAGGCAAGGCAACGTAAAGCAAGGCAACGTAAAGCAAGGCAACGTAAAGCAAGGCAAGGCAAGGCAACGTAAAGCAAGGCAACGTAAAGCAAGGCAAGGCAATGAAAGGCAAGGCAACGTAAAGCAAGGCAACGTAAAGCAAGGCAACGTAAAGCAAGGCAAGGCAAGGCAACGTAAAGAAAGGCAACGTAAAGCAAGGCAACGTAAAGCAAGGCAAGGCAAGGCAACGTAAAGGAAGGCAACGTAATGCAAGGCAAGGCAACGTAAGGCATGGCAACGTAAAGCAAGGCAACGTAAAGCAAGGCAATGAAAAGCAAGGCAACGTAAAGCAAGTCAAGGCAAGGCAACGTAAAGCAAGGCAACGTAAAGCAAGGCAACGTAAAGCAAGGCAATGTAAAGCAAGGCAATGTAAAGCAAGGCAACGTAAAGCAAGGCAACGTAAAGCAAGGCAAGGCAAGGCAACGTAAAGCAAGGCAAGGCAAGGCAACGTAAAGCAAGGTAACGTAAAGCAAGGCAATGTAAAGCAAGGCAAGGCAACGTAAGGCAAGGCAACGTAAAGCAAGGCAAAGTAAAGCAAGGCAAAGTAAAGCAAGGCAAAGTAAAGCAAGGCAAGGCAAGGCAACGTAAAGAAAGGCAACGTAAAGCAAGGCAACGTAAAGCAAGGCAACGTAAAGCAAGGCAATGTAAAGCAAGGCTAAATAAAGCAAGGCAACGTAAACCAAGGCAACGTAAAGCAAGGCAACGTAAAGCACGGCAAGGCAAGGCAACTTAAAGGAAGGCAACGTAAAGCAAGGCAACGTAAAGCAAGGCAACGTAAAGCACGGCAAGGCAAGGCAACGTAAAGGAAGGCAACGTAAAGCAAGGCAACGTAAAGCAAGGCAAGGCAAGGCAACGTAAAGCAAGGCAACGTAGAGCAAGGCAATGTAAAGCAAGGCAAGGCAAGGCAACGTAAAGCAAGGCAACGTAAAGCAAGGAAACGTAAAGCAAGGCAAGGCAAGGCAACGTATAGCAAGGCAAGGCAAGGCAACGTAAAGCAAGGCAACGTAAAGCAAGGCAACGTAAAGAAAGGCAAGGCAAGACAACGTAAAGCAAGGCAACTTAAAGCAAGTCAACGTAAAGCAAGGCAAGGCAAGGCAACGTAAATCAAGGCAACGTAAAGCAAGGCAAGGCAACGTAAGGCAAGGCAACGTAAAGCAAGGCAACGTAAAGCAAGTCAAACTAAAGCAAGACAAGGCAAGGCAACATAAAGCAAGGCAAGGCAAGGCAACGTAAAGCAAGGCAACGTAAAGCAAGGCAAGGCAAGGAAACGTAAAGCAAGACTACGTAAAGCAAGGCAACGTAATGCAAGGCTACGTAAAGCAAGGCAACGTAAAGCAAACAAGGCAAGGAAACATAAAGCAAGGCAACGTAAAGGAAGGCAACGTAAAGCAATGCAACGTAAAGCAAGGCAAGGCAAGGCAACGTAAAGCAAGGCAACGTAAAGCAAGGTAAGGCAAGGCAACGTAAAGAAAGGCAACGTAAAGCAAGGCAACGTAAAGCAAGGCAAGTCAAGGCAACGTAAAGCAAGGCAACGTAAATCAAGGCAAGGCAAGGTAAAGCAAGGCAACGTTAAGCAAGGCAAGGTAAAGCAAGGCAACGTAAAGCAAGGCAAGGCAACGTCAAGTAAAGCAAGGCAACGTAAAGAAAGGCAAGGCAAGGCAACCTAAAGCAAGGAAACGTAAAGCAAGTCAACGTAAAGCAAGGCAAGGCAAGGCAAGGTAAAGCAAGGCAACGTAAAGCAAGGCAAGGCAACGTAAGGCAAGGCAACGTAAAGCAAGGCAACGTAAAGCAAGGCAAACTAAAGCAAGGCAAGGCAAGGCAACGTAAAGCAAAGCAACTTAAAGCAAGGCAACGTAAAGCAAGGCAAGACAAGGCAAGGTAAAGCAAGGCAACGTAAAGCAAGGCAATGTAAAGCAAGGCAAAATAAAGCAAGGCAAGGCAAGGCAACATAAAGCAAGGCAACGTAAAGCAAGGCAACGTAAAGCACGGCAAGGCAAGGCAACGTAAAGTAAGGCAATGTAAAGCAAGGCAACGTAAAGCAAGGCAAGGCAAGGAAACGTAAAGCAAGGCAAAGTAAAGCAAGGCAACATAAAGCAAGGCAAGGCAAGGCAACGTAAAGCAAGGCAAAGTAAAGCAAGGCAACGTAAAGCAAGGCAAGGCAAGGCAACGTAAAGCAAGGCAAGGTAAAGCAAGGCAAGGCAAGGCAACGTAAAGAAAGGCAACGTAAAGCAATGCAACGTAAAGCAAGGCAAGGCAAGGCAACGTAATGCAAGGCAACGTAATGCGAGCCAAGGCAAGACAACGTAAAGCAAGGCAACGTAAAGCAAGGCAAGGCAACGTAAAGCAAGGCAACGTAAAGCAAGGCAACGTAAAGCAAGGCAAGGCAACGTAAAGCAAGGCAACTTAAAGCAAGGCAACATAAAGCAAGGCAAGGCAAGGCAACGTAAATCAAGGCAAGGCAAGGCAACATAAAGCAAGACAACGTAAAGCAAGACAAGGCAATGCAAGGTAAAGCAAGGCAAGGTAAAGCATGGCAACGTAAAGCAATGCAACGTAAAGCAAGGCAAGGCAAGGCAACGTAAAGCAAGGCAACATAAAGCAAGGCAACGTAAGGCAAGGCAAGGTAGGCAACGTAAAGCAAGGCAACGTAAAGCAAGGCAAGGCAAGGCAATGTAAATCAAGGCAACCTAAAGCAAGGCAAGGTAAAGCAAGGCAAGGCAACGTAAAGTAAAGCAAGGCAACGTAAATCAAGGCAATGTAAAGCAAGGCAAGGCAAGGCAACATAAAGCAAGGCAACGTAAAGCAAGGAAACGTGAAGCAATGCAACGTATAGAAAGGCAAGACAAGGCAACGTAAAGCAAGGCAACGTAAAGCAAGGCAACGTAAAGCAAGGCAAGGCAACGTAAAGCAAGGCAAGTCAAGGCAACATAAAGCAAGGCAACGTAAAGCAAGTCTAGGCAAGGAAACGTAAAGCAAGACAACATAAAGTAAGGCAACGTAAAGCAAGGCAACGTAAAGCAAGGCAACGTAAAGCAAGGCAACGTAAAACAAGGCAACGTAAAGCAAGGCAATGTAAAGCAAGGCAAATCAACGTAAAGCAAGGCAACTTAAAGCAAGGCAAAGTAAAGCAAGGCAAGGCAACGTAAAGCAAGACAAGGCAAGATAAATCAAGGGAAGGCAAGGCAACGTAAAGCAAGACAATGTAAAGCAAGGCAAGGCAACGTAAAGCAAGGCAACGTAAAGCAAGGCAAGGCAAGGCAACGTAAAGCAAGGCAACGTAAAGCAATGCAACGCAAAACAAGGCAAGGCAAGGAAACGTAAAGCAAGGGAACGTAAAGCAAGTCAACTTAAGCAAGGCAACGTAAAGCAAGGCAAGGCAAGGCAACGTAAAGCAAAGCAACGTAAAGCAAACCAAGGCAAGGCAAGGTAAAGCAAGGCAACGTAAAGCAAGGCAACGTAAAGCAAGGAAATGCAAGGCAACGTAAAGCAAGGCAACGTAAAGCATGGCAACGTAAAGCAAGGCAAGGCAAGGCAACGTAAAGCAAGGAAACGTAAAGCAAGGCAACGTAAAGCAAGGCAAGGCAAGGCAACGTAAAGCAAGGTAACGTAAAGCAAGGTAACGTAAAGCAAGGCAACGTAAAGCAAGGAAAAACAAGGCAACGTAAAGCAAGGCAACGTAAAGCAAGGCAACGTAAAGCAAGGCAAAGTAAATCAAGGCAAGGCAAGGCAAGATAAAGCAAGTCAACGTAAAGCAAGGCAAGGCAAGGCAACGTAAAGCAAGTCAACGTAAAGCAAGGCAAGGCAAGGCAACGTAAAGCAAGGCAACGTAAAGCAAGGCAACGTAAAGCAAGGCAACGTAAAGCAAGGCAAGGCAACGTAAAGTAAGGCAAGGCAAGGCAACGTAAGGCAAGGCAACGTAAAGCAAGGCAATGTAAAGCAAGGCAAAGTAAAGCAAGGCAAGGCAAGGCAACATAAAGCAAGTCAACGTAAAGCAAGGCAAGGCAAGGCAACGTAAAGCAAGGCAACGTAAAGCAAGGCAACGTAAAGCAAGGCAAGGCAACGTAAAGCAAGGCAAGGCAAGGCAAAGTAAAGCAAGGCAACGTAAAGCAAGGAAACGTAAAGCAAGGCAACGTAAATCAAGGCAAGGCAAGGCAAGGTAAAACAAGGCAACGTAAAGCAAGGCAATGTAAAGCAAGGCAAAGTAAAGCAAGGCAAGGCAAGGCAACATAAAGCAAGTCAACGTAAAGCAAGTCAAGGCAAGGCAACGTAAAGCAAGGCAACGTAAAGCAAGGCAAGGCGAGGCAACGTAAAGCAAGGCAACGTAAAGCAAGGCAACGTAAAGCATGGCAACGTAAAGCAAGGCAAGGCAAGGCAACGTAAAGCAAGGCAACGTAAAGCAAGGCAACGTAAAGCAAGGCAAGGCAAGGCATTGTAAAGCAAGGCAACGTAAAGCAAGGCAACGTAAAGCAAGGCAACGTAAAGCAAGGCAAGGCAAGGCAATGTAAAGCAAGGCAACGTAAAGCAAGGCAAGGCAAGGCAACGTAAAGCAAGGCAACATAAAGCAAGGCAACGTAAGGCAAGGCAAGGCAAGGCAACGTAAATCAAGGTAACGTAAAGCAAGGCAAGGCAAGGCAATGTAAATCAAGGCAACCTAAAGCAAGGCAAGGTAAAGCAAGGCAAGGCAACGTAAAGTAAAGCAAGGCAACGTAAAGCAAGGCAATGTAAAGCAAGGCAAGGCAAGGCAACATAAAGGAAGGCAACGTAAAGCAAGGAAACGTGAAGCAATGCAACGTAAAGAAAGGCAAGACAAGGCAACGTAAAGCAAGGCAACGTAAAGCAAGGCAACGTAAAGCAAGGCAAGGCAACGTAAAGCAAGGCAAGTCAAGGCAACGTAAAGCAAGGCAACGTAAAGCAAGTCTAGGCAAGGAAACGTAAAGCAAGACAACATAAAGTAAGTCAACGTAAAGCAAGGCAAGGCAAGGCAACGTAAAGCAAGGCAACGCACAGAAAGACAAGGCAAGGCAACATAAAGCAAGGCAACGTAAAACAAGGCAACGTAAAGCAAGGCAATGTAAAGCAAGGCAATGTAAAGCAAGGCAAGGCAAGGCAACGTAAAGCAAGGCAGCGTAAAGCAAGGCAACGTAAAGCAAGGCAAGGGAAGGCAACGTACAGCAAGGCAACGTAAAACAAGGCAACGTAAAGCAAGGCAATGTAAAGCAAGGCAACGTAAAGCTAGGCAAGGTAAGGCAACGTAAAGCAAGGCAACGTAAATCAAGGAAACGTAATGCAAGGCAACGTAAAGCAAGGCAACGTAAAGCAAGGCAACGTAAAGCAATGCAACGTAAAGCAAGGCAATGTAAAGCAAGGCAAATCAACGTAAAGCAAGGCAACTTAAAGCAAGGCAACGTAAAGCAAGTCAAGGCAACGTAAATCAAGGCAAGGCAAGGCAACGTAAAGCAAGGCAACGTAAAGCAAGACAAGGCAAGATAAATCAAGGGAAGGCAAGGCAACGTAAAGCAAGGCAATGTAAAGCAAGGCAAGGGAACGTAAAGCAAGGCAACGTAAAGCAAGGCAAGGCAAGGCAACGTAAAGCAAGGCAACGTAAAGCAATGCAACGCAAAACAAGGCAAGGCAAGGAAACGTAAAGCAAGGGAATGTAAAGCAAGTCAACTTAAGCAAGGCAACGTAAAGCAAGGCAAGGCAACGTAAAGCAAAGCAACGTAAAGCAAGGCAAGGCAAGGCAACGTAAAGCAAGGCAACGTAAAGCAAGGCAACGTAAAGCAAGGCAAGGCAAAGCAACGTAAAGCAAGGCTTCGTAAAGCAAGGTAACGTAAAGCAAGGTACCGTAAATCAAGGCAACGTAAAGCAAGGAAAAAGAAGGCAACGTAAAGTAGGCAGCGTAAAGCAAGGCAACGTAAAGCAAGGCAACGTAAAGCAAGGCAAGGGAAGGCAACGTAAAGCAAGGCAACGTAAAGCAATGCAACGTAAAGCAAGGCAAGGCAAGGCAACGTAAATCAAGGCAACATAAAGCAAGGCAACGTAAGCAAGGCAAGGCAAGGCAATGTAAATCAAGGCAACCTAAAGCAAGGAAAGGTAAAGCAAGGCAAGGCAACGCAAGGCAAGGCAACGTAAAGCAAGGCAACGTAAATCAAGGCAAAGTAAAGCAAGGCAAGGCAAGGCAACGTAAAGCAAGGAAACGTGAAGCAAGGCAACGTAAAGAAAGGCAAGACAAGGCAACGTAAACAAGGCAACGTAAAGCAAGGCAACGTAAAGCAAGGCAAGGCAAAGTAAAGCAAGGCAAGGCAACGTAAAGCAAGGCAACGTAAAGCAAGTCTAGGCAAGGCAACGTAAAGCAAGGCAACATAAAGTAAGGCAACGTAAAGCAAGGCAACGTAAAGCAAGGCAATGCAAGGCAACGTAAAGCAATGCAATGTAAAGCAAGGCAAGGCAAGGCAATGTAAAGCAATGCAATGTAAAGCAAGGCAAGGGAAGGCCACGTACAGCAAGGCAACGTAAAACAAGGCAACGTAAAGCAAGGCAACGTAAAGCTAGGCAAGGCAAGGCAACGTAAATCAAGGCAACGTAAAGCAAGGAAATGTAATGCAAGGCAACGTAAAGCAAGGTAACGTAAAGCAAGGCAATGTAAAGCAAGGCAACGTAAAGCAAGGCAACGTAAAGCAAGGCAATGTAAAGCAAGGCAAATCAACGTAAAGAAGGGCAACTTAAAGCAAGGCAATGTAAATCAAGGCAAGGCAAGGCAAGGTAAAGCAAGGCAACGTAAAGCAAAGTAACGTAAAGCAAGGCAACCTAAAGCAAGGAAAAACAAGGCAACGTAAAGCAAGGCAACGTAAAGCAAGGCAACGTAAATCAAGGCAAGGCAAGGCAAGGTAAAGCAAGGCAACGTAAAGCAAGGCAAGGCAATGTAAGGCAAGGCAACGTAAAGCAAGGCAAAGTAAAGCAAGGCAAAGTAAAGCAAGGCAAGGCAAGGCAACGTAAAGCAAGGCAACGTAAAGCAAGGCAACGTAAAGCAAGGCAACGTAAATCAAGGCAAGGCAAGGCAAGGTAAAGCAAGGCAACGTAAAGCAAGGCAATGTAAAGCAAGGCAAAGTAAAGCAAGGCAAGGCAAGGCAACGTAAAGCAAGGCAATGTAAAGCAAGGCAACGTAAAGCAAGGCAACGTAAAGCAAGTCAAGGCAACGTAAAGCAAGGCAAGGCAAGGCAACGTAAAGCAAGGCAACGTAAAGCAAGGCAATGTAAAGCAAGGGAAGGCAAGGCAACGTAAAGCAAGGCAACGTAAAGCAAGGCAACGTAAAGCAAGGCAATGTAAAGCAAGGCAAGGCAACGTAAGGCAAGGCAACATAAGGCAAGGCAACGTAAAGCAAGGCAAAGTAAAGCAAGTCAAGGTAAAGCAAGGCAAGGCAAGGCAACGTAAAGAAAGGCAACGTAAAGCAAGGCAACGTAAAGCAAGGCAAGGCAAGGCAAGGTAAAGCAAGGCAGCGTAAAGCAAGGCAACTTAAAGCAAGGCAATGTAAAGCAAGGCAAGGCAAGGCAACGTAAAGCAAGGCAACGTAAAGCAAGGCAACGTAAAGCAAGGGAAGGCAAGGCAACGTAAAGCAAGGCAACGTAAAGCAAGGCAAAGTAAAGCAAGGCAAGGTAAGGCAACGTAAAGCAAGGCAATGTAAAGCAAGGCAATGTAAAGCAAGGCAAGGCAAGGCAACGTAAAGCAAGGCAACGTAAAGCAAGGCAACGTAAAGCAAGGGAAGGCAAGGCAACGTAAAGCAAGGCAACGTAAAGCAAGGCAAGGCAACGTAAAGCAAGGCAACGTAAAGCGAGGCAATGTAAAGCAAGGCAAGGCAAGGCAACGTAAAGCAAGGCAACGTAAAGCAAGGCAACGTAAAGCAAGGCAACGTAAAGCAAGGAAAAACAAGGCATCGTAAAGCAAGGCAACGTAAAGCAAGGCAACGTAAAGCAAGGCAAGTTAAAGCAAGGCAAGGCAAGGCAACGTAAAGCAAGGCAATGTAAAGCAAGGCAACGTAAAGCAAGGCAAGGCAAGGCAACGTAAAGCAAGGCAACGTAAAGCAAGGCAACGTAAAGCAAGGCAACGTAAAGCAAGATAACGTAAAGCAAGGAAAGGCAACGTAATGCAAGGCAACGTAAAGCAGGGCAACGTAAAGCAAGGCAACGTAAAGAAAGGCAACGTAAAGCAAGGCAACGTAAAGCAAGGCAGTGTAAAGCAAGGCTAAATAAAGCAAGGCAACGTAAAGCAAGGCAACGTAAAGCAAGGCAACGTAAAGCACGGCAAGGAAAGGCAACGTAAAGCAAGGCAACGTAAAGCAAGGCAACGTAAAGCACGGCAAGGCAAGGCAACGTAAAGCAAGGCAACGTAAAGCAAGGCAACGTAAAGCACGGCAAGGCAAGGCAACGTAAAGGAAGGCAACGTAAACAAGGCAACGTAAAGCAAGGCAAGGCAAGGAAACGTAAAGCAAGGCAAAGTAAAGCAAGGTAACGTAAAGCAAGGAAAGGCAAGGCAACGTAAAGCAAGGCATCGTAAAGCAAGGAAACGTAAAGCAAGGCAAGGCAAGGCAACGTAAAGCAAGGCAAGGCAAGGCAACGTAAAGCAAGGCAAGGCAAGGCAACGTAAAGCAAGGCAACGTAAAGCAAGGCAACGTAAAGAAAGGCAAGGCAAGGCAACGTAAAGCAAGGCAACGTAAAGCAAGTCAACGTAATGCAAGGCAAGGCAAGGCAACGTTAAGCAAGGCAACGTAAAGCAAGGCAACGTAAAGCAAGGCAAAGTAAAGCAAGGCAAGGCAAGGCAACGTAAAGCAAAGCAACGTAAAGCAAGGCAACGTAAAGCAAGGCAAGACAAGGCAAGGTAAAGCAAGGCAACGTAAAGCAAGGCGATGTAAAGCAAGGCAAAATAAAGCAAGGCAAGGCAAGGCAATATAAAGCAAGGCAACGTAAAGCAAGGCAACGTAAAACACGGCAAGGCAAGGCAACATAAAGGAAGGCAACGTAAAGCAAGGCAACGTAAAGCAAGGCAAGGCAAGGAAACGTAAAGCAAGGCAAAGTAAATCAAGGCAACGTAAAGCAAGGCAAGGCAAGGCAACGTAATGCAAGGCAACGTAAAGCAAGGCAAGGCAAGGAAACGTAAAGCAAGGCTACGTAAAGCAAGGCAACGAAAAGCAAGGCAAGGCAAGGAAACATAAAGGAAGGCAACGTAAAGGAAGGCAACGTAAAGCAATGCAACGTAAAGCAAGGCAAGGCAAGGCAACGTAAAGCAAGGCAACGTAAAGCAAGGCAAGGCAAGGCAACGTAAAGCAAGGCAACGTAAAGCAAGGCAACGTAAAGCAAGGCAAGTCAAGGCAACGTAAAGCAAGGCAACGTAAATCAAGGCAAGGCAACGTAAGGCAAGGCAACGTAAAGCAAGGCAATGTAAAGCAAGGCAAGGCAAGTCAACGTAAAGCAAGGCAAGGCAACGTAAAGCAAGGCAAGGTAAAGCAAGGCAACGTAAAGCAAGGCAAGGCAACCTAAAGTAAAGCAAGGCAACGTAAAGCAAGGCAATGTAAAGCAAGGCAAGGCAAGGCAACGTAAAGCAAGGGAACGTAAAGCAAGGCAACGTAAAGCAAGGCAAGGCAACGTAAAGCAAGGCAAGGCAACGTAAGGCAAGGCAACGTAAAACAAGGCAACGTAAAGCAAGGCAAGGCAAGGCAACGTAAAGCAAGGCAAGGCAACGTAAAGCAAGGCAAGGCAAGGCAACGTAAAGCAAGGCAACGTAAAGCAAGGCAACGTAAAGCAAGGTAACGTAAAGCAAGGCAAGGCAAGGCAACGTAAAGCAAGGCATCGTAAACAAAGGCAACGTAAAGCAATGCAAGGCAACATAAAGCAAGGCAACGTAAAGCAAAGCAACGTAAAGCAAGGCAACGTAAAGCAAGGCAACGTAAAGCAAGGCAAGTCAAGGCAACGTAAAGCAAGACAAGGCAAGGCAACGTAAAGAAGGGCAAGGCAAGGAAACGTAAGGCAAGGCAACGTAAAGCAAGGCAAGGCAATTCAACGCAAATCAAGGCAACGTAAAGAAAAGGCAACGTAAAGAAAGGCAAGGCAAGGCAACGTAAAGCAAGGCAATGTAACGCAAGGCAACGTAAAGCAAGGCAAGGCAAGGAAACGTAAAGCAAGGCAAGGCAAGGCAACGTAAAGCAATGCAAAGTAAGGCAAGGCAACGTAAAGCAAGGAAAGGCAATGAAACGGAAAGGAAGGCAAGGCAAGGCAACGTAAAGCAAGGCAACGTAAAGCAAGGCAACGTAAACCAAGGCAAAGTAAAGCAAGGCAAGTCAAGGCAACGTAAAGCAAGGCAACGTAAAGCAAGGCAAGACAAGGCAAGGCAAAGCAAAGTAAAGCAAGGCAAGGCAAGGCAACGTAAAGCAAGGCAATGTAAAGCAAGGCAACGTAAAGAAAGGCAACGTAATGCAAGGCAAGGCAAGGCAATGCAACGTAAAGCAAGGCAACGTAAAGCAAGGCAAGGCAAGGCAACGTAAAGGAAGGCAACGTAAAGAAAGGCAACGTAAAGCAAGGCACGGCAAGGCAACGTAAAGCAAGGCAACATAAAGCAAGGTAACGGAAAGCAAGCAAGGCAACATAAAGCAAGGCAACGTAAAGCAAGGCAAGGCAACGTAAAGCAAGGTAATGTAAAGCAAGGCAACGTAAAGCAAGGAAAGGCAAGGGAACGTAAAGCAAGGCAACGTAAAGCAAGGCAAGGCAACGTAAAGGAAGGCAACGTAAAGCAAGGCAATGTAAAGCCAGGCAAGGCAAGGCAATGTAAAGGAAGGCAACGTAAACAAGGCAAGGCAAGGCAACGTAAAGCAAGCAACGTAAAACATGGCAACGTAAAGCAAGGCAAGGCAAGGCAACGTAAAGCAAGGCAACGTAAAGCAAGGCAAGGCAACTTAAAGCAAGGCAACGTATAGCAAGGCAACGTAAAGCAAGGCAAGGCAATGCAACGTAAAGCAAGGCAACTTAAAGCAAGGCAATGTAAAGCAAGGCAAGGCAAGGCAACGTAAAGCAAGGCAACGTAAAGCAAGGCAACGTAAAGCAAGGGAAGGCAAGGCAACGTAAAGCAAGGCAACGTAAAGCAAGGCAACGTAAAGCAAGGCAACGTAAGGCAACGTAAAGCAAGGCAATGTAAAGCAAGGCAATGTAAAGCAAGGCAAGGCAAGGCAACGTAAAGCAAGGCAACGTAAAGCAAGGCAACGTAAAGCAAGGCAACGTAAAGCAAGGCAAGGCAACGTAAAGCAAGGCAACGTAAAGCGAGGCAATGTAAAGCAAGGCAAGGCAAGGCAACGTAAAGCAAGGCAACGTAAAGCAAGGCAACGTAAAGCAAGGCAACGTAAAGCAAGGAAAAACAAGGCAACGTAAAGCAAGGCAACGTAAAGCAAGGCAACCTAAAGCAAGGCAAGTTAAAGCAAGGCAAGGCAAGGCAACGTAAAGCAAGGCAATGTAAAGCAAGGCAACGTAAAGCAAGGCAAGGCAAGGCAACCTAAAGCAAGGCAACGTAAAGCAAGGCAACGTAAAGCAAGGCAAGGCAAGGCAACGTAAAGCAAGATAACGTAAAGCAAGGCAAGGCAACGTAAGGCAAGGCAACGTAAAGCAGGGCAACGTAAAGCAAGGCAACGTAAAGAAAGGCAACGTAAAGCAAGGCAACGTAAAGCAAGGCAGTGTAAAGCAAGGCTAAATAAAGCAAGGCAACGTAAAGCAAGGCAACGTAAAGCAAGGCAACGTAAAGCACGGCAAGGCAAGGCAACGTAAAGCAAGGCAACGTAAAGCAAGGCAACGTAAAGCACGGCAAGGCAAGGCAACGTAAAGCAAGGCAACGTAAAGCAAGGCAACGTAAAGCACGGCAAGGCAAGGCAACGTAAAGGAAGGCAACGTAAAGCAAGGCAACGTAAAGCAAGGCAAGGCAAGGAAACGTAAAGCAAGGCAAAGTAAAGCAAGGTAACGTAAAGCAAGGAAAGGCAAGGCAACGTAAAGCAAGGCATCGTAAAGCAAGGAAACGTAAAGCAAGGCAAGGCAAGGCAACGTAAAGCAAGGCAAGGCAAGGCAACGTAAAGCAAGGCAAGGCAAGGCAACGTAAAGCAAGGCAACGTAAAGCAAGGCAACGTAAAGAAAGGCAAGGCAAGGCAACGTAAAGCAAGGCAACGTAAAGCAAGTCAACGTAATGCAAGGCAAGGCAAGGCAACGTTAAGCAAGGCAACGTAAAGCAAGGCAAGGCAACGTAAAGCAAGGCAACGTAAAGCAAGGCAACGTAAAGCAAGGCAAAGTAAAGCAAGGCAAGGCAAGGCAACGTAAAGCAAAGCAACGTAAAGCAAGGCAACGTAAAGCAAGGCAACGTAAAGCAAGGCAAAGTAAAGCAAGGCAAGGCAAGGCAACGTAAAGCAAAGCAACGTAAAGCAAGGCAACGTAAAGCAAGGCGAGACAAGGCAAGGTAAAGCAAGGCAACGTAAAGCAAGGCAATGTAAAGCAAGGCAAAATAAAGCAAGGCAAGGCAAGGCAATATAAAGCAAGGCAACGTAAAGCAAGGCAACGTAAAACACGGCAAGGCAAGGCAACATAAAGGAAGGCAACGTAAAGCAAGGCAACGTAAAGCAAGGCAAGGCAAGGAAACGTAAAGCAAGGCAAAGTAAATCAAGGCAACGTAAAGCAAGGCAAGGCAAGGCAACATAAAGCAAGGCAACGTAAAGCAAGGCAACGAAAAGCAAGGCAACGTAAAGCAAGGCAAGGCAAGGCAACGTAAAGCAAGGCAACGTAAAGCAAGGCACATCAAGGCAACGTAAAGCAAGGCAACGTAAAGCAAGGCAAGGCAAGGCAACGTAATGCAAGGCAACGTAAAGCAAGGCTACGTAAAGCAAGGCAACGAAAAGCAAGGCAAGGCAAGGAAACATAAAGGAAGGCAACGTAAAGGAAGGCAACGTAAAGCAATGCAACGTAAAGCAAGGCAAGGCAAGGCAACGTAAAGCAAGGCAACGTAAAGCAAGGCAAGGCAAGGCAACGTAAAGCAAGGCAACGTAAAGCAAGGCAAGTCAAGGCAACGTAAAGCAAGGCAACGTAAATCAAGGCAAGGCAACGTAAGGCAAGGCAACGTAAAGCAAGGCAAAGTAAAGCAAGGCAAGGCAAGTCAACGTAAAGCAAGGCAAGGCAACGTAAAGCAAGGCAAGGTAAAGCAAGGCAACGTAAAGCAAGGCAAGGCAACCTAAAGTAAAGCAAGGCAACGTAAAGCAAGGCAATGTAAAGCAAGGCAAGGCAAGGCAACGTAAAGCAAGGGAACGTAAAGCAAGGCAACGTAAAGCAAGGCAAGGCAACGTAAAGCAAGGCAAGGCAACGTAAAGCAAGGCAACGTAAAACAAGGCAACGTAAAGCAAGGCAAGGCAAGGCAACGTAAAGCAAGGCAAGGCAACGTAAAGCAAGGCAAGGCAAGGCAACGTAAAGCAAGGCAACGTAAAGCAAGGCAACGTAAAGCAAGGTAACGTAAAGCAAGGCAAGGCAAGGCAACGTAAAGCAAGGCATCGTAAACAAAGGCAACGTAAAGCAATGCAAGGCAACATAAAGCAAGGCAACGTAAAGCAAAGCAACGTAAAGCAAGGCAACGTAAAGCAAGGCAACGTAAAGCAAGGCAAGTCAAGGCAACGTAAAGCAAGGCAAGGCAAGGCAACGTAAAGAAGGGCAAGGCAAGGAAACGTAAAGCAAGGCAACGTAAAGCAAGGCAAGGCAATTCAACGCAAATCAAGGTAACGTAAAGCAAAGGCAACGTAAAGAAAGGCAAGGCAAGGCAACGTAAAGCAAGGCAATGTAAAGCAAGGCAACGTAAAGCAAGGCAAGGCAAGGAAACGTAAAGCAAGGCAAGGCAAGGCAACGTAAAGCAATGCAAAGTAAGGCAAGGCAACGTAAAGCAAGGAAAGGCAATGAAACGGAAAGGAAGGCAAGGCAAGGCAACGTAAAGCAAGGCAACGTAAAGCAAGGCAACGTAAACCAAGGCAAAGTATAGCAAGGCAAGTCAAGGCAACGTAAAGCAAGGCAACGTAAAGCAAGGCAAGACAAGGCAAGGCAAAGCAAAGTAAAGCAAGGCAAGGCAAGGCAACGTAAAGCAAGGCAACGTAAAGCAAGGCAATGTAAAGCAAGGCAACGTAAAGAAAGGCAACGTAATGCAAGGCAAGGCAAGGCAAGGCAACGTAAAGCAAGGCAACGTAAAGCAAGGCAAGGCAAGGCAACGTAAAGGAAGGCAACGTAAAGAAAGGCAACGTAAAGCAAGGCACGGCAAGGCAACGTAAAGCAAGGCAACATAAAGCAAGGTAACGGAAAGCAAGCAAGGCAACATAAAGCAAGGCAACGTAAAGCAAGGCAAGGCAACGTAAAGCAAGGTAATGTAAAGCAAGGCAACGTAAAGCAAGGAAAGGCAAGGGAACGTAAAGCAAGGCAACGTAAAGCAAGGCAAGGCAAGGCAACATAAAGGAAGGCAACGTAAAGCAAGGCAATGTAAAGCCAGGCAAGGCAAGGCAACGTAAAGGAAGGCAACGTAAACAAGGCAAGGCAAGGCAACGTAAAGCAAGCAACGTAAAACATGGCAACGTAAAGCAAGGCAAGGCAAGGCAACGTAAAGCAAGGCAACGTAAAGCAAGGCAAGGCAACTTAAAGCAAGGCAACGTATAGCAAGGCAACGTAAAGCAAGGCAAGGCAATGCAACGTAAAGCAAGGCAACGTAAAGCAAGGCAATGTAAATCAAGGCAAGGCAAGGCAACGTAAAGCAAGGCAACGTAAAGGAAGGCAACGTAAACAAGGCAAGGCAAGGCAACGAAAAGCAAGGCAACGTAAAGCAAGGCAACGTAAATCAAGGCAAGGCAAGGCAACGTAAAGCAAGGCAACGTAAAGGAAGGCAACGTAAAGCAAGGCAAGGCAGCGTAAAGCAAGGCAAGGCAAGGAAACGTTAAGCAAGGCAACGTAAAGCAAGTCAAGGCAAGGCAACGTAAAGCAAGGCAACGTAAAGCAAGGCAATGTAAATCAAGGCAAGGCAAGGCAAGGTAAAGCAAGGCAACGTAAAGCAAGGCAACGTAAAGCAAGGCAACGTAAATCAAGGCAATGTAAATCAAGGAAAAACAAGGCAACATAAAGCAAGGCAACGTAAAGCAAGGCAACGTAAAGCAAGGCAACGTAAAGCAAGGCAAGTTAAAGCAAGGCAAGGCAAGGCAACGTAAAGCAAGGCAATGTAAAGCAAGGCAACGTTAACCAAGGCAAGGCAAGGCAACGTAAAGCAAGGCAACGTAAAGCAAGGCAACGTAAAGCAAGGGAAGGCAAGGCAACGTAAAGCAAGGCAACGTAAAGCAAGGCAAGGCAACGTAAGGCAAGGCAACGTAAAGCAGGGCAACGTAAAGCAAGGCAAAGTAAAGCAAGGCAAAGTAAAGCAAGGCAAAGTAAAGCAAGGCAAGGGAAGGCAACGTAAAGAAAGGCAACGTAAAGCAAGGCAACGTAAAGCAAGGCAATGTAAAGCAAGGCAAGGCAAGGCAACGTAAAGCAAGGCAACGTAAAGCAAGGCAACGTAAAGCAAGGCAATGTAAATCAAGGAAAAACAAGGCAACATAAAGCAAGGCAACGTAAAGCAAGGCAACGTAAAGCAAGGGAAGGCAAGGCAACGTAAAGCAAGGCAACGTAAAGCAAGGCAAGGCAACGTAAAGCAAGGCAACGTAAAGCAGGGCAACGTAAAGCAAGGCAAAGTAAAGCAAGTCAAAGTAAAGCAAGGCAAAGTAAAGCAAGGCAAGGCAAGGCAACGTAAAGAAAGGCAACGTAAAGCAAGGCAACGTAAAGCAAGGCAATGTAAAGCAAGGCTAAATAAAGCAAGGCAACGTAAAGCAAGGCAACGTAAAGCAAGGCAACGTAAAGCACGGCAAGGCAAGGCAACGTAAAGCAAGGCAACGTAAAGGAAGGCAACGTAAAGCACGGCAAGGCAAGGCAACGTAAAGGAAGGCAACGTAAAGCAAGGCAACGTAAAGCAAGGCAAGGCAATGAAACGTAAAGCAAGGCAAAGTAAAGCAAGGTAACGTAAAGCAAGGAAAGGCAAGGCAACGTAAAGCAAGGCAACGTAAAGCAAGGAAACGTTAAGCAAGGCAAGGCAAGGCAACGTAAAGCAAGGCAAGGCAACGTAAAGCAAGGCAACGTAAAGCAAGGCAACGTAAAGAAAGGCAAGGCAAGGCAACGTAAAGCAAGGCAACGTAAAGCAAGTCAACGTAAAGCAAGGCAAGGCAAGGCAACGTTAAGCAAGGCAACGTAAAGCAAGGCAAGGCAACGTAAGGCAAGGCAACGTAAAGCAAGGCAAAGTAAAGCAAGGCAAGGCAAGGCAACGTAAAGCAAAGCAACGTAAAGCAAGGCAACGTAAAGCAAGGCAAGACAAGGCAAGGTAAAGCAAGGCAACGTAAAGCAAGGCAATGTAAAGCAAGGCAAAATAAAGCAAGGCAAGGCAAGGCAACATAAAGCAAGGCAACGTAAAGCAAGGCAACGTAAAGCACGGCAAGGCAAGGCAACGTAAAGCAAGGCAACGTAAAGCAAGGGAAGGCAATGAAACGTAAAGCAAGGGAAAGTAAAGCAAGGCAACGTAAAGCAAGGCAAGGCAAGGCAACGTAAAGCAAGGCAACGTAAAGCAAGGCAACGTAAAGCAAGGTAAGGCAAGGCAACGTAAAGCAAGGCAATGCAACGTAAAGCAAGGCAAGGCAAGGCAACGTAAAGCAAGGCAACGTAAAGCAAGGCAACGTAAAGCAAGGTAACGTAAAGCAAGGCAAGGCAAGGCAACGTAAAGCAAGGCATCGTAAACCAAGGCAACGTAAAGCAATGCAAGGCAACGTAAAGAAGGGCAAGGCAAGGAAACGTAAAGCAAGGCAACGTAAAGCAAGGCAAGGCAATTCAACGCAAATCAAGGCAACGTAAAGCAAAGTCAACGTAAAGAAAGGCAAGGCAAGGCAACGTAAAGCAAGGCAATGTAAAGCAAGGCAACGTAAAGCAAGGCAAGGCAAGGAAATGTAAAGCAAGGCAACGTAAAGCAAGGCAAGGCAAGGCAACGTAAAGCAATGCAAAGTAAAGCAAGGCAACGTAAAGCAAGGAAAGGCAATGAATCGGAAAGCAAGGCAAGGCAAGGCAACGTAAAGCAAGGCAACGTAAACCATGGCAACGTAAAGCAAGGCAAAGTAAAGCAAGGCAAGTCAAGGCAACGTAAAGCAAGGCAACGTAAAGCAAGGCAAGACAAGGCAAGGCAAGGCAACGTAAAGCAAGGCAACGTAAAGCAAGGCAACGTAAAGCAAGGCAACGTAAACAAAGGCAACGTAATGCAAGGCAAGGCATGGCAATGCAACGTAAAGCAAGGCAACGTAAAGCAAGGCAAGGCAAGGCAACGTAAAGGAAGGCAACGTAAAGAAAGGCAACGTAAAGCAAGGCAAGGCAAGGCAACGTAAAGCAAGGCAACATAAAGCAAGGTAACGGAAAGCAAGCAGGGCAACATAAAGCAAGGCAACGTAAAGCAAGGCAAGGCAACGTAAAGCAAGGTAACGTAAAGCAAGGCAACGTAAAGCAAGGAAAGGCAAGGGAACGTAAAGCAAGGCAACGTAAAGCAAGGCAAGGCAAGGCAACGTAAAGGAAGGCAACGTAAAGCAAGGCAATGTAAAGCCAGGCAAGGCAACGCAACGTAAAGCAAGGCAACGTAAAGGAAGGCAACGTAAACAAGGCAAGGCAAGGCAACGTAAAGCAAGCAACGTAAAGCAAGGCAACGTAAAGCAAGGCAAGGCAAGGCAACGTAAAGCAAGGCAACGTAAAGCAAGGCAAGGCAACTTAAAGCAAGGCAACGTAAAGAAAGGCAAGGCAAGGCAACGTAAAGCGAGGCAACGTAAAGCAAGGGAAGGCAAGGCAACGTAAAGCAAGGCAACGAAATGCAAGGCAACGTAAAGCAAGGCAACGTAAATCAAGGCAAAGTAAAGGAAGGCAACGTAAAGCAAGGCAAGGCAGCGTAAAGCAAGACAAGGCAAGGAAACGTAAAGCAATGCAACGTAAAGCAAGGCAAGGCAAGGCAACGTAAAGCAAGGCAACGTAAAGCAAGGCAATGTAAATCAAGGCAAGGCAAGGCAACGTAAAGCAAGGCAACGTAAAGCAAGGCAACGTAAAGCAAGGCAAGGCAAGGCAACGTAAAGCAAGGCAACGTAAATCAAGGCAACGTAAAGCAAGGCAAGGCAAGGTAACGTAAAGCAAGGCAACGTCAAGCAAGGCAACGTAAATCAAGGCAACGTAAAGCAAGGCAACGTAAAGCAAGGCAAGGCAAGGCAACGTAAAGCAAGGCAAGGCAAGGCAACGGAAAGCAAGGCAACGTAAAGGAAGGCAAGGTAAAGCAAGGCAAGGCAAGGCAAGGTAAAGCAAGGCAAGGAAAAGCAAGGCAATGTAAAGCAAGGCAAGGCAAGGCAACGAAAGCAAGGCAAAGCAAGGCAACTTAAAGCAAGGCAACGTAAAGCAAGGCAAGGCAACGTAAAGCAAGGGAAAGTAAAGCAAGGAAACGTAAAGCAGGGCAAGGCAAGGCAACGTAAAGCAAGGCAACGTAAAGCAATGCAAGGCAAGGCAACGTAAATCAAGGCAACGTAAATCCAGGCAACGTAACGCAAGTCAAGGCAAGGCAACGTAAAGCAAGGCAACATAAACCAAGGCAATGTAAAGCAAGGCAAGGCAAGGCAATGTAAAGCAAGGCAACGTAAAGCAAGGCAAGACAACGTAAAGCAAGGCAACGTAAAGCAAGGCAACGTAAAGCAAGGCAAGGCAAGGCAACGTAAAGCAAGGCAACGTAACTCAAGGCAACGTAAATCAAGGCAACGTGAAGCAAGGCAAGGGAAGGCAACATAAAGCAAGGCAACGTATAGCAAGGCAAGGCAACGTAAAGCATGGTAACGTAAAGCAAGGCAACGTAAAGCAAGGCAACGTAAAGCAAGGCAAGGTAAAACAAGGCAAGACAAGGCAACGTAAATCAAGGCAACGTAAAGCAAGGCAAGGCAAGGCAACGTAAAGCAAGGCAACGTAACGCAAGGCAACGTAAATCAAGGCAAGGCAAGGCAACGTAAAGCAAGGCAACGTAAAGCAAGGCAACTTAAAGCAAGGCAACGTAAAGCAAGGCAAGGCAAGGCAACGTAAAACAAGGCAACGTAATGCAAGGCTACGTAAAGCAAGGCAATGTAAATAAAGGGAAGGCAAGGCAACGTAAAGCAAGGCAACGTAAAGCAAGGCAACTTAAAGTAAGGCAAGGCAACGTAAAGCATGGCAACGTAAAACAAGGGAAGGCAAGGCAAAGTAAAGCAAGGGAACGTAAAGCAAGGCAAGGCAAGGCAATGTAAAGCAAGGTAACGTAAAGCAAGGCAACGTAAAGCAATGCAAGGCAAGGCAACATAAAGCAAGGCAACGTAAAGCAAAGCAAGGCAAGGCAACGTAAATTAAGGCAACGTAAAGCAAGGCAACGTAAAGCAAGGCAAGGCAAGGCAACGTAAAGCAAGGCAACGTAAAGCAAGGCAATGTAAAGCAAGGCAAGGCAAGGCAACGTAAAGCAAGGCAACGTAAAGCAAGGCAACGTAAAGCAAGGCAATGTAAAGCAAGGAAAAACAAGGCAACGTAAAGCAACGCAATGTAAAGCAAGGCAAAGTAAATCAAGGCAAGGCAAGGCCACGTAAAGCAAGGCAACGTAAAGCAAGGTAACGTCAAGCAAGGCAAGGCAAGGCAACGTAAAGCAAGGCAACGTAAAGGAAGGCAATTTAAAGCAAGGATACGTAAAGCTAGGCAAGGCAAGGAAACTTAAAGCAAGGCAACGTAAAGCAAGGCAACGTAATGCAAGCCAAGGCAAAACAACGTAAAGCAAGGCAACGTAAAGCAAGGCAACGTAAAGCAAGGCAAGGCAACGTAAAGCAAGGCAACGTAAAGCAAGGCAACGTAAAGCAAGGCAAGGCAACATAAAGCAAGGCAACTTAAAGCAAGGCAACATAAAGCAAGGCAAGGCAAGGCAACGTAAATCAAGGCGAGGCAAGGCAACGTAAAGCAAGACAACGTAAATCAAGGCAAGGCAATGCAAGGTAAAGCAAGGCAAGGTAAAGCATGGCAACGTAAAGCAAGGCAACGCAACGGAAAGGAAGGCAAGGCAAGGCAACCTAAAGCAAGGCAAAGTAAAGCAAGGCAAGGCAAGGCAACGTAAAGCAAGGCAACGTAATGCAAGGCAACGTAAAGCAAGGCAAGGCAAGGCAACGTAAAGCAAGGCAACGTAAAGCAAGGCAACGTAAAGCAAGGCAAGGCAAGGCAACGTAAAGCAAGGCAACATAAAGCAAGGCAACGTAAGGCAAGGCAAGGCAAGGCAACGTAAAGCAAGGCAACGTAAAGCAAGGCAAGGCAAGGCAATGTAAATCAAGGGAACCTAAAGCAAGGCAAGGTAAAGCAAGGCAGGGCAACGCAAGGCAAGGCAACGTAAAGCAAGGCAACGTAAAGCAAGGCAAAGGAAAGCAAGGCAAGGCAAGGCAACGTAAAGCAAGGAAACGTAAAGCACGGCAAAGATAAGAAAGGCAAGACAAGGCAACGTAAAGCAAGGCAACGTAAAGCAAGGCAACGTAAAGCAAGGCAAGGCAACATAAAGCAAGGCAAGACAACGTAAAGCAAGGCAACGTAAAGCAAGTCTAGGCAAGGACACGTAAAGCAAGGCAACATAAAGTAAGGCAACGTAAAGCATGGCAAGGCAAGGCAACGTAAAGCAAGGCAACGTAAAGCAAGGCAAGGCAAGGCAACATAAAGCAAGGCAACGTAAAACAAGGCAACGTAAAGCAAGGCAAGGCAACGTAAAGCAAGGTAACGTAAAGCAAGGCAAGGCAACGTAAAGCAAGGCAGCGTAAAGCAAGGCAACGTAAAGCAACGTAAAGCAACGTAAAGCAAGGCAACGTAAAGCTAGGGAAGGCAAGGCAACGTAAAGCAAGGCAACGTAAAGCAAGGAAATGTAATGCAAGGCAACGTAAAGGAAGGCAACGTAAAGCAAGGCAACGTAAAGCAAGGCAACGTAAAGCAAGGCAACGTAAAGCCAGGCAATGTAAAGCAAGGCAAATCAACGTAAAGCAAGGCAACTTAAAGCAAGGCAACGTAAAGCAAGGCAAGGCAACGTAAATCAAGGCAAGGCAAGCCAACGTAAAGCAAGGCAACTTAAAGCAAGACAAGGCAAGATAAATCAAGGGAAGGCAAGGCAACGTAAAGCAAGGCAACGTAAAGCAAGGCAAGGCAACGTAAAGCAAGGCAACGTAAAGCAAGGCAAGGCAACGTAAAGCAAGGCAACGTAAAGCAATGCAACGCAAAACAAGGCAAGGCAAGGAAACCTAAAGCAAGGGAACGTAAAGCAAGTCAACGTAAAGCAAGGCAACGTAAAGCAAGGCAAGGCAAGGCAACGTAAAGCAAGGCAACGTAAAGCAAGGCAATGTAAAGCGAGGCAAGGCAAGGCAACGTAAAGCAAGGCAACGTAAAGCAAGGCAACGTAAAGCAAGGTAACGTAAAGCAAGGTAACGTAAAGCAAGGCAACGTAAAGCAAGGAAAAACAAGGCAACGTAAAGCAAGGAAACATAAAGCAAGGCAACGTAAATCAAGGCAAGGTAAAGCAAGGCAACGTAAAGCAAGGCAACGTAAAGCAAGGCAACGTAAAGCAAGGCAACGTAAAGCAAGGCAAAGTAGAGCAAGGCAAAGTAAAGCAAGGCAAGGAAAGGCAACGTAAAGCAAGGCAACGTAAAGCAAGGCAACGTAAAGCAAGGCAACGTAAATCAAGGCAACGTAAAGCAAGGCAAACTAAAGCAAGGCAAGGCAAAGCAAGGCAAAGTAAAGCAAGGCAAGGCAAGGCAACATAAAACAAGTCAACGTAAAGCAAGGCAACGTAAAGCAGGGCAACGTAAAGCAAGGCAAGGCAACGTAAAGCAAGGCAAGGCAACGTAAAGCAAGGCAAGGCAACGTAAAGCAAGGCAACGTAAAGCAAGGGAAGGCAAGGCAACGTAAAGCAAGGCAACGTAAAGCAAGGCAACGTAAAGCAAGGCAAGGCAACGTAAAGCAAAGCAACGTAAAGCATGGCAACGTAAAACAAGGCAAGGCAAGGCAACGTAAAGCAAGGCAACGTAAAGCAAGGCAACGTAAAGCAAGGCAAGGCAAGGCATTGTAAAGCAAGGCAACGTAAAGCAAGGCAACGTAAAGCAAGGCAAGGCAAGGCAACATAAAGCAAGGCAACGCAAAGCAAGGCAATTTAAAGCAAGGCAAGGCAAGGCAACGTAAAGCAAGGCAAGGGAAGGCAACGTAAAGCAAGGCAAAGTAAAGCAAGGCAATGTAAAGCAATGAAAGGCAAGGCAACGTAAAACAAGGCAACGTAAAGCAAGGCAACGTAAATTAAGGCAACGTAAAGCAAGGCAACGTAAAGCAAGGCAAGGCAAGGGAACGTAAAGCAAGGCAACGTAAAGCAAGGCAATGTAAAGCAATGAAAGGCAAGGCAACGTAAAACAAGGCAACGTAAAGCAAGGCAACGTAAAGCAAGGCAACGTAAAGCAAGGCAACGTAAAGCAAGGCAAAGTAAAGCAAGGCAACGTAAAGCAAGGCAAAGTAAAGCAAGGCAAGGCAAGGCAACGTAAATCAAGGCAACGTAAATCAAGGCAACGTAAAGCAAGGCAAGGCAAGGCAACGTAAAGCAAGGCAACGTAAAGCAAGGCAAGGCAAGGCAACGTAAAGCAAGGCAACGTAAAGCAAGGCAAGGCAACATAAGTCAAGGCAACGTAAAGCAAGGCAACGTAAAGCAAGGCAAGGCAAGGCAACGTAAAAAAGGCAACGTAAAGCAAGGCAACGTAAGGCAAGGCAAGGCAAGGCAAGGTAAAGCAAGGCAACATAAAGCAAGGCAACGTAAAGCAAGGCAACGTAAAGCAAGTCAAGGCAAGGCAACATAAAGCAAGGCAACGTAAAGCAAGGCAATTTAAAGCAAGGCAAGGCAAGGCAACGTAAAGCAAGGCAACGTAAAGCAAGGCAACGTAAAGCAAGGCAACGTAAAGCAAGGGAAGGCAAGGCAACGTAAAGCAAGGCAACGTAAAGCAAGGCAAGGCAACGTAAAGCAAGGCAACGTAAAGCAAGGCAACGTAAAGCATGGCAACGTAAAACAAGGGAAGGCAAGGCAATGTAAAGCAAGGGAACGTAAAGCAAGGCAAGGCAACATAAGGCAAGGCAACGTAAAGCAAGGCAACGTAAAGCAAGGCAAGGCAAGGCAACGTAAAAAAGGCAACGTAAAGCAAGGCAACGTAAAGCAAGGCAAGGGAAGGCAACATAAAGCAAGGCAACGTAAATTAAGGCAACGTAAAGCAAGGCAACGTAAAGCAAGGCAAGGCAAGGCAAGGTAAAGCAAGGCAACGTAAAGCAAGCAATCTAAAGCAAGGCAAGGCAAGGCAACGTAAAGCAAGGCAACGTAAAGCAAGGCAACGTAAAGCAAGGCAACGTAAAGCAAGTCAAGGCAAGGCAACATAAAGCAAGGCAACGTAAAGCAAGGCAAACTAAAGCAAGGCAAGGCAAGGCAACGTAAAGCAAGGCAACGTAAATCAAGGCAACGTAAAGCAAGGCAAGGCAAGGCAACGTAAAGCAAGGCAACATAAAGGAAGACAATGTAAAGCAAGGCAACGTAAAGCTAGGCAAGGCAAGGCAACGTAAAGCAAGGCAACGTAAAGCAAGGCAACGTAAAGCAAGGCAAGGCAAGGCAACGTAAAGCAAGGCAACGTAAAGCAAGGCAACGTAAAGCAAGGCAAGGCAAGGCAACTTAAAGCAAGGCAACGTAAAGCAAGGCAAGGCAACGTAAAGCAAGGCAACGTAAAGCAAGGCAAGGTAAGGCAACTTAAATCAAGGCAACGTAAAGCAAGGCAACGTAAAGGAAGGCAACGTAAAGCAAGGCAAGGCAACGTAAAGCAAGGCAACATAAAGCAAGGCAACGTAAAGCATGGCAAAGTAATACAAGGCAAGGCAAGGCAACGTAAAGCAAGGCAACTTAAAGCAAGGCAACGTAAAGCAAGGCAACGTAAAGCAAGGCAAGTCAAGGCAATGTAAAGCAAGGCAACGTAAAGCAAGGCAACATAAAGCAAGGCAAGGGAAGGCAACGTAAAGCAAGGCAACGTAAATTAAGGCAACGTAAAGCAAGGCAACGTAAAGCAAGGGAACGTAAAGCAAGGCAAAGTAAAGCAAGGAAAAACAAGGCAACGTAAAGCAAGGCAACGTAAAGCAAGGCAAATTAAGCAAGGCAAGGCAAGGCAACGTAAAGCAAGGCAACGTAAAGCAAGGCAAGGCAACGTAAAGCAAGGCAACGTAAAGCAAGGCAACGTAAAGCAAGGCAACGTAAAGCAAGGCAAGGGAAGGCAACGTAAAGCAAGGCAATGTAAAGCAAGGCAAGGGAAGGCCACGTACAGCAAGGCAACGTAAAACAAGGCAACGTAAAGCAAGGTAAAGTAAAGCAAGGCAACGTAAAGCAAGGCAACGTAAAGCAAGGCAACGTAAAGCAAGGCAACCTAAAGCAAGACAATGTAAAGCAAGGCAAATCAACGTAAAGCAAGGCAACTTAAAGCAAGGCAACGTAAAGCAAGGCAAGGCAACGTAAATCAAGGCAAGGCAAGGCAACGTAAAGCAAGGCAACGTAAAGCAAGACAAGGCAAGATAAATCAAGGGAAGGCAAGGCAACGTAAAGCAAGGCAACGTAAAGCAAGGCAAGGCAACGTAAAGCAAGGCAACGTAAACAAGGCAAGGCAAGGCAACGTAAAGCAAGGCAACGTAAAGCAATGCAACGCAAAACAAGGCAAGGCAAGGAAACGTAAAGCAAGGGAACGTAAAGCAAGTCAACGTAAAGCAAGGCAACCTAAAGCAAGCCATGGCAAAGCAACCTAAAGCAAGGCAACGTAAAGCAAGGCAACGTAAAGCAAGGCAAGGCAAGGCAACGTAAAGCAAGGCAACGTAAAGCAAGGCAACCTAAAGCAAGGCAACGTAAAGCAAGGCAAGGCAAGGCAACGTAAAGCAAGGCAACGTAAAGCAAGGCAAAGTAAAGCAAGGCAAAGTAAAGCAAGGAAAGGCAAGGCAACGTAAAGAAAGGCAACGTAAAGCAAGGGAAGGCAAGGCAACGTAAAGCAAGGCAACGTAAAGCAAGGCAAGGCAACGTAAAGCAAGGCAACGTAAAGCAAGGCAACGTAAAGCATGGCAACGTAAAGCAAGGAAAGGCAAGGCAACGTAAAGCAAGGGAACGTAAAGCAAGTCAACGTAAAGCAAGGCAACGTAAAGCAAGTCAAGGCAAGGCAATGTAAAGCAAGGCAACGTAAAGCAAGGCAACGTAAAGCAAGGCAAGGCACGGCAACGTAAAGCAAGGCAACGTAAAGCAAGGCAAGGGAAGGAAACGTAAAGCAAGGCAACGTAAATTAAGGCAACGTAAAGCAAGGCAACGTAAAGCAAGGCAAGGCAAGGCAACGTAAAGCAAGGCAACGTAAAGCAAGGCAACGTATGCAAGGCAATGTAAAGCAAGGCAAGGCAAGGCAACGTAAAGCAAGGCAACGTAAAGCAAGGCAACGTAAAGCAAGGCAACGTAAAGCAAGGAAAAACAAGGCAACGTAAAGCAAGGCAACGTAAAGCAAGGCAAACTAAAGCAAGGCAAGGCAAGGCAACGTAAAGCAAGGCAACGTAAATCAAGGCAACGTAAAGCAAGGAAAGGCAAGGCAACGTAAAGCAAGGCAACGTAAAGCAAGGCAACGTAAAGCAAGGCAAGGCAAGGCAACATAAAGCAAGGCAACGTAAAGCAAGGCAACGTAAATCAAGGCAAGGCAAGGCAACGTAAAGCAAGGCAACGTAAAGCAAGGCAACGTAAAGCAAGGCAAGGCAACGTAAAGCAAGGCAACGTAAAGCAAGGCAAAGTAAAGCAAGGCAAAGTAAAGCAAGGCAAGGCAAGGCAACGTAAAGCAAGGCAACGTAAAGCAAGGCAACGTAAAGCAAGGCAACGTAAATCAAGGCAAGGCAAGGCAACGTAAAGCAAGGCAATGTAAAGCAAGGCAAAGTAAAGCAAGGCAAGGCAATGCAACATAAAGCAAGTCAACTTAAAGCAAGGCAAGGCAAGGCAACGTAAAGCAAGTCAACGTAAAGCAAGGCAACGTAAAGGAAGGCAAGGCAATGTAAAGCAAGGCAAGGCAAGGCAACGTAAAGCAAGGCAACGTAAAGCAAGGCAAAGTAAAGCAAGGGAAGGCAAGGCAACGTAAAGCAAGGCAACGTAAAGCAAGGCAACGTAAAGCAAGGCAAGGCAACGTAAAGCAAGGCAACGTAAAGCATGGCAACGTAAAACAAGGCAAGGCAAGGCAACGTAACGCAAAGCAACGTAAAGCAAGGCAACGTAAAGCAAGGCAAGGCAAGGCATTGTAAAGCAAGGCAACGTAAAGCAAGGCAACGTAAAGCAAGGCAAGGCAAGGCAATGTAAAGCAAGGCAACGTAAAGCAAGGCAAGGGAAGGCAACGTAAAGCAAGGCAACGTAAATCAAGGCAACGTAAAGCAAGGCAAGGCAAGGCAACGTAAAGCAAGGCAACGTAAATTAAGGCAACGTAAAGCAAGGCAACGTAAAGCAAGGTAAGGCAAGGCAACGTAAAGCAAGGCAACGTAAATCAAGGCAACGTAAAGCAAGGCAAGGCAAGGCAACGTAAAGCAAGGCAACGTAAAGCAAGGCAACGTAAAGGAAGGGAAGGCAAGGCAACGTAAAGCAAGGCAACGTAAAGCAAGGCAAGGCAACGTAAAGCAAGGCAAAGTAAAGCAAGGCAACGTAAAGCAAGGCAATGTAAAGCAAGGCAAGGCAAGGCAACGTAAAGCAAGGCAACGTAAAGCAAGGCAACGTAAAGCAAGGGAAGGCAAGGCAATGTAAAGCAAGGCAACTTAAAGCAAGGCAAGGCAACGTAAAGCCAGGCAAGGCAACGTCAAGTAAGGCAACGTAAATCAAGGCAACGTAAAGCAAGGCAAGGCAAGGCAACGTAAAGCAAGGCAACGTAAAGCAAGGCAAGGCAAGGCAACGTAAAGCAAGGCTACGTAAAGCAAGGCAAGGCAACGTAAGGCAAGGCAACGTAAAGCAAGGCAACGTAAAGCAAGGCAACGTAAAGCAAGGCAAAGTAAAGCAAGGCAAAGTAAAGCAAGGCAAGGCAAGGACACGTAAAGAAAGGCAACGTAAAGCAAGGCAACGTAAAGCAAGGGAAGGCAAGGCAACGTAAAGCAAGGCAACGTAAAGCAAGGCAAGGGAACGTAAAGCAAGGCAACGTAAAGCAAGGCAACGTAAAGCATGGCAACGTAAAACAATGCAAGGCAAGGGAACGTAAAGCAAGGGAACGTAAAGCAAGTCAACGAAAAGCAAGGCAACGTAAAGCAAGGCAAGGCAAGGCAATGTAAAGCAAGGCAACGTAAAGTAAGGCAACGTAAAGCAAGGCAAGGCAAGGCAACCTAAAGCAAGGCAACGTAAAGCAAGGCAAGGGAAGGCAACGTAAAGCACGGCAATGTAAAGCAAGGCAAGGGAAGGCCACGTACAGCAAGGCAACGTAAAACAAGGCAACGTAAAGCAAGGAAATGTAATGCAAGGCAACGTAAAGCAAGGTAAAGTAAAGCAAGGCAACGTAAAGCAAGGCAACGTAAAGCAAGGCAACGTAAAGCAAGGCAACCTAAAGCAAGACAATGTAAAGCAAGGCAAATCAACGTAAAGCAAGGCAACTTAAAGGAAGGCAACGTAAAGCAAGGCAAGGCAACGTAAATCAAGGCAAGGCAAGGCAACGTAAAGCAAGGCAACGTAAAGCAAGACAAGGCAAGATAAATCAAGGGAAGGCAAGGCAACGTAAAGCAAGGCAACGTAAAGCAAGGCAAGGCAACGTAAAGCAAGGCAACGTAAACAAGGCAAGGCAAGGCAACGTAAAGCAAGGCAACGTAAAGCAAGGCAACGTAAAGCAAGGCAAGGCAAGGCAACGTAAAGCAAGGCAACGTAAAGCAAGGCAACGTAAAGCAAGGCAAGGCAAGGCAACGTAAAGCAAGGCAACGTAAAGCAAGGCAAAGTAAAGCAAGGCAAAGTAAAGTAAGGCAAGGCAAGGCAACGTAAAGAAAGGCAACGTAAAGCAAGGGAAGGCAAGGCAACGTAAAGCAAGGCAACGTAAAGCAAGGCAAGGCAACGTAAAGCAAGGCAACGTAAAGCAAGGCAACGTAAAGCATGGCAACGTAAAGCAAGGCAAGGCAAGGGAACGTAAAGCAAGGGAACGTAAAGCAAGTCAACGTAAAGCAAGGCAACGTAAAGCAAGGCAAGGCAAGGCAATGTAAAGCAAGGCAACGTAAAGCAAGGCAACGTAAAGCAAGGCAAGGCACGGCAACGTAAAGCAAGGCAACGTAAAGCAAGGCAAGGGAAGGAAACGTAAAGCAAGGCAACGTAAATTAAGGCAACGTAAAGCAAGGCAACGTAAAGCAAGGCAAGGCAAGGCAACGTAAGGCAAGGCAACGTAAAGCAAGGCAACGTAAAGCAAGGCAATGTAAAGAAAGGCAAGGCAAGGCAACGTAAAGCAAGGCAACGTAAAGCAAGGCAACGTAAAGCAAGGCAACGTAAAGCAAGGAAAAACAAGGCAACGTAAAGCAAGGCAACGTAAAGCAAGGCAAACTAAAGCAAGGCAAGGCAAGGCAACGTAAAGCAAGGCAACGTAAATCAAGGCAAGGTAAAGCAAGGAAAGGCAAGCAACGTAAAGCAAGGCAACGTAAAGCAAGGCAACGTAAAGCAAGGAAAGGCAAGGCAACGTAAAGCAAGGCAACGTAAAGCAAGGCAACGTAAAGCAAGGCAACGTAAAGCAAGGCAAGGCAACGTAAAGCAAGGCAACGTAAAGCAAGGCAAAGTAAAGCAAGGCAAGGCAAGGCAACGTAAAGCAAGGCAACGTAAAGCAAGGCAACGTAAAGCAAGGCAACGTAAATCAAGGCAAGGCAAGGCAAGGTAAAGCAAGGCAACGTAAAGCAAGGCAATGTAAAGCAAGGCAAAGTAAAGCAAGGCAAGGCAATGCAACATAAAGCAAGTCAACGTAAAGCAAGGCAAGGCAAGGCAACGTAAAGCAAGTCAACGTAAAGCAAGGCAACGTAAAGCAAGGCAAGGCAACGTAAAGCAAGGCAAGGCAATGTAAAGCAAGGCAAGGCAAGGCAACGTAAAGCAAGGCAACGTAAAGCAAGGCAAAGTAAAGCAAGGGAAGGCAAGGAAACGTAAAGCAAGGCAACGTAAAGCAAGGCAACGTAAAGCAAGGCAACGTAAAGCAAGGCAAGGCAACGTAAAGCAAGGCAACGTAAAGCATGGCAACGTAAAACAAGGCAAGGCAAGGCAACGTAACGCAAAGCAACGTAAAGCAAGGCAAGGCAAGGCATTGTAAAGCAAGGCAACGTAAAGCAAGGCAACGTAAAGCAAGGCAAGGCAAGGCAATGTAAAGCAAGGCAACGTAAAGCAAGGCAAGGGTAGGCAACGTAAAGCAAGGCAACGTAAATCAAGGCAACGTAAAGCAAGGCAAGGCAAGGCAACGTAAAGCAAGGCAACGTAAATTAAGGCAACGTAAAGCAAGGCAACGTAAAGCAAGGCAAGGCAAGGCAACGTAAAGCAAGGCAACGTAAATCAAGGCAACGTAAAGCAATGCAAGGCAAGGCAACGTAAAGCAAGGCAACGTTAAGCAAGGCAACGTAAAGCAAGGGAAGGCAAGGCAACGTAAAGCAAGGCACCGTAAAGCAAGGCAAGGCAACGTAAAGCAAGGCAACGTAAAGCAAGGCAACGTAAAGCAAGGCAATGTAAAGCAAGGCAAGGCAAGGCAACGTAAAGAAAGGCAACGTAAAGCAAGGCAACGTAAAGCAAGGCAAGGCAACGTCAAGTAAGGCAACGTAAATCAAGGCAACGTAAAGCAAGGCAAGGCAAGGCAACGTAAAGCAAGGCAACGTAAAGCAAGGCAAGGCAAGGCAACGTAAAGCAAGGCTACGTAAAGCAAGGCAAGGCAACGTAAGGCAAGGCAACGTAAAGCAAGGCAACGTAAAGCAAGGCAACGTAAAGCAAGGCAACGTAAAGCAAGGCAACGTAAAGCAAGGCAAAGTAAAGCAAGGCAAAGTAAAGCAAGGCAAGGCAAGGCAACGTAAAGAAAGGCAACGTAAAGCAAGGCAACGTAAAGCAAGGGAAGTCAAGGCAATGTAAAGCAAGGCAACGTAAAGCAAGGCAAGGCAACGTAAAGCAAGGCAACGTAAAGCAAGGCAACGTAAAGCATGGCAACGTAAAACAATGCAAGGCAAGGGAACGTAAAGCAAGGGAACGTAAAGCAAGTCAACGTAAAGCAAGGCAACGTAAAGCAAGGCAAGGCAAGGCAATGTAAAGCAAGGCAACGTAAAGCAAGGCAAGGGAAGGCAACGTAAAGCAAGGCAACGTAAAGCAAGGCAACGTAAAGCATGGCAACGTAAAACAATGCAAGGCAAGGGAACGTAAAGCAAATCAACGTAAAGCAAGGCAACGTAAAGCAAGGCAAGGCAAGGCAACGTAAAGTAAGGCAACGTAAAGCAAGGCAAGGCAAGGCAACGTAAAGCAAGGCAACGTAAAGCAAGGCAAGGGAAGGCAACGTAAAGCAAGGCAACGTAACTTAAGGCAACGTAAAGCAAGGCAACGTAAAGCAAGGCAAGGCAAGGCAACGTAAAGCAAGGCAACGTAAAGCAAGTCAACATAAAGCAAGGCAAGGCAAGGCAACGTAAAGCAAGGCAACTTAAAGCAAGGCAAGGCAACGTAAGGCAAGGCAACGTAAAGCAAGGCAATGTAAAGCAAGGCAAAGTAAAGCAAGGCAACGTAAAGAAAGGCAACGTAAATCAAGGCAACGTAAAACACGGCAAGGCAAGGCAACGTAAAGGAAGGCAACGTAAAGCAAGGCAACGTAAAGCAAGGCAAGGCAAGGAAACGTAAAGCAAGGCAAAGTAAAGCAAGGTAACGTAAAGCAAGGCAAGGCAAGGCAACGTAAAACAAGGCAAGGCAAGGCAACGTAAAGCAAGGCAACGTAAAGCAAGGCAACGTAAAAAAAGGCAAGGCAAGGCAACGTAAGGCAAGGCAACGTAAAGCAAGGCAACGTAAAGCAAGGCAAAGTAAAGCAAGGCAAGGCAAGGCAACGTAAAGCAAAGCAACGTAAAGCAAGGCAACGAAAAGCAAGGCAAGACAAGGCAAGGTAAAGCAAGTCAACGTAAAGCAAGACAATGTAAAGCAAGGCAAAATAAAGCAAGGTAAGGCAAGGCAACATAAAGCAAGGCAACGTAAAGGAAGGCAACGTAAAGCAAGGCAAGGCAAGGCAACGTAAACCAAGGCAACGTAAAGCAAGGCAATGTAAAGCAAGGCAAGGCAAGGCAACGTAAAGGAAGGCAACGTAAAGCAAGGCAACGTAAAGCAAGGCAAAACAAGGAAACGTAAAGCAAGGCAAAGTAAAGCAAGGCAACGTAAAGCAAGGCAAGGGAATGCAACGTAAAGCAAGGCAACGTAAAGCAAGGCAACGTAAAGCAAGGCAACGTAAAGCAAGGCAAGGCAAGGCAACGTAAAGCAAGGCAACGTAAAGCAAGGCAAGGCAACGTAATGCAAGGCAACGTAAAGCAAGGCAAGGCAAGGAAACGTAAAGCAAGGCTACGTAAAGCAAGGCAACGTAAAGCAAGGCAAGGCAAGGAAATATAAAGCAAGGCAACGTAAAGGAAGGCAACGTAAAGCAATGCAACGTAAAGCAAGGCAAGGCAAGGCAACGTAAATCAAGGCAACGTAAAGCAAGGCAAGGCAAGGCAACGTAAAGCAAGGCAACGTAAAGCAAGGGAACGTAAAGCAAGGCAAGGCAATGCAACGTAAAGCAAGGCAACTTAAACTAAGGCAAGGCAACGTAAAGCAAGGCAAGGCAAGGTAAAGCAAGGCAACGTAAAGCAAGGCAAGGCAAGGCAACGTAAAGCAAGGCAAGGCAAGGCAACTTAAAGCAAGGCAAGGCAACGTAAAGCAAGGCAAGGCAACGTAAAGCAAGGCAAGGTTAGGAAACGTAAAGCAAGGCAACGTAAAGAAAGGCAAGGCAATTCAACGCAAATCAAGGCAACGTAAAGCAAAGGCAACGTAAAGAAAGGCAAGGCAAGGCAACGTAAAGCAAGGCAATGTAAAGCAAGGCAACGTAAAGCAAGGCAAGGCAAGGAAACGTAAAGCAAGGCAACGTAAAGCAAGGCAAGGCAAGGCAACGTAAAGCAATGCAAAGTAAGGCAAGGCAACGTAAAGCAAGGCAAGGAAATGAAACGGAAAGCAAGGCAAGGCAAGGAAACGTAAAGCAAGGCAACGTAAAGCAAGGCAACGTAAAGCAAGGCAAGGCAAGGTAAAGCAAAGCAATGTAAAGCAAGGCAACGTAAAACCAGGCAACGTAAAGCAAGGCAAGGCATGGTAACGTAAAGCAAGGCAACTTAAAGCAATTCAAGGCAAGGCAACGTAAAGCAAGGCAACGTAAAGCAAGGCAAGGCAAGGCCACGTAAAGCAAGGCAACGTAAATCAAGGGAACGTAAAGCAAGCCAAGGCAAGGAAAAATAAAGCAAGGCAACGTAAAGCAAGGCAAAGTAAAGCAAGGCAAGTCAAGGCAACGTAAACCAAGGGAACGTAAAGCAAGGCAACGTAAAGCAAGGCAACGTAAAGCAAGGCAACGTAAAGCAAGGCAGGGCAAGGCAAGGCAAGGCAACGTAAAGCAAGGCAAGGCAAGGTAACGTAAAGCAAGGCAACGTAAAGGAAGGCAACGTAAAGAAATGCAACGTAATGCAAGGCAAGGCAAGGCAAGGCAATGAAACGTAAAGCAAGGCAACGTAAAGCAAGGCAAGGGAAGGCAACATAAAGGAAGGCAACGTAAAGAAAGGCAACGTAAAGCAAGGCAAGGCAAGGCAACGTAAAGCAAGGCAACATAAAGCAAGGCAATGGAAAACAAGCAAGGCATCATAAAGCAAGGCAACGAAAAGCAAGGCAAGGCAAGGCAACATAAAGGAAGGCAACGTAAAGCAAGGCAATATAAAGCCAGGCAAGGCAAGGCAACGTAAAGCAAGGCAACGTAAAGGAAGGCAACGTAAACAAGGCAAGGCAAGGCAACTTAAAGCAAGGCAACGTAAAGCAAGGCAACGTAAAGCAAGGCAAGGCAAGGCAACGTAAAGCAAGGCAACGTAAAGCAAGGCAACGTAAAGCAAGGGAAGGCAAGGCAACGTAAAGCAAGGCAACGTAAAGCAAGGCAACGTAAAGAAAGGCAACGTAAATCAAGGCAAGGCAAGGCAACGTAAAGCAAGGCAACGTAAAGCAAGGCAAGGCAACATAAAGCAAGGCAAGGCAAGGCATTGTAAAGCAAGGCAACGTAAAGGAAGGCAAGGCAAGGAAAGGTAAAGCAAGGCAACGTAAAGCAAGGCAAGGCAAGGCAACGTAAAGCAAGGCAACGTAAAGCAAGGCAACGTAAGGCAAGGCAACGTAAAGCAAGGCAACGTAAATCAAGGCAACGTAAAGCAAAGCAAGGCAAGGCAACGTAAAGCAAGGCAATGTAAAGCAAGGCAACGTAAAGCAAGGCAAAGCAAGGCAACTTAAAGCAAGGCAACGTAAAGCAAGGCAAGGCAACGTAAAGCAAGGGAAAGTAAAGCAAGGAAACGTAAAGCAGGGCAAGGCAAGGCAAAGTAAAGCAAGGCAACGTAAAGCAATGCAAGGCAAGGCAACGTAAATCAAGGCAACGTAAAGCAAGGCAAGGCAACGTAAAGCAAGGGAAAGTAAAGCAAGGAAACGTAAAGCAGGGCAAGGCAAGGCAAAGTAAAGCAAGGCAACGTAAAGCAATGCAAGGCAAGGCAACGTAAATCAAGGCAACGTAAAGCAAGGCAAGGTAAGGTAAGGCAAGGCAAGGCAATGTAAAGCAAGGAAACGTAAAGCAAGGCAACGTAAAGAAAGGCAACGTAAAGCAAGGAAAGGCAATGCAACGAAAAGCAAGGAAAGGCAATGCAACGTAAAGCAAGGCAACGTAAAGCAAGGCAAGGCAAGGCAACGTAAAGCAAGGCTACGTAAAGCAAGGCAACGTAAAGCTAGGCAAGGCAAGGCAACGTAAAGCAAGGCAACGTAAATCAAGGCAACATAAATCAAGGCAACGTGAAGCAAGGCAAGGGAAGGCAACATAAAGCAAGGCAACGTAAAGCAAGGGAAGGTAAAACAAGGCAACGTAAAGCAAGGCAAGGCAAGGCAAAGTAAAGGAAGGCAACTTAAAGCAAGGCAACGTAATGCAAGGCAACGTAAAGCAAGGCAACGTAAAGCAAGGCAACGTAAAGCAAGGCAAGACAAGGCAACGTAAAGCAAGGCAAAGTAAAGCAAGGCAAGGCAAGGCAACGTAAAGCAAGGCAACGTAAAGCAAGGCAACGTAAAGCAAGGCAAGGCAAGGCAAGGAAAGGCAACGTAAAGCAAGGCAACCTAAAGCAAGGCAACTTAAAGCAAGGCAACGTAAAGCAAGGCAAGGCAAGGCAACGTAAAGCAAGGCAACGTAAAGCAACGTAAAGCAACGTAAAGCAAGGCAAGGCAACGTAAAGCAAGGCAACGTAAAGCAAGGCAAGACAACGTAAAGCAACGTAAAGCAAGGCAAGGCAACGTAAAGCAAGGCAACGTAAAAAATGTAAAGCAAGGCAAGGCAACGTAAAGCAACGTAAAGCAAGGCACAGTAACATAAAGCAACGTAAAGCAATTTAAAGCAGGGGAAGGCAAGGTAAAGCAACGTAAAGCAAGGCAAGGCAAGGCAAATAAACGTAAAGCAACGTAAAGCAAGGCAAGGCAACGTAAAGCAACGTAAGGCAAGGCAAAACAACGTAAAGCAACGTAAAGCAAGGCAAGGCAACGTAAAGCAACGTAAAGCAAGGCAAGGCAACGTAAAGCAACGTAAAGGAACGTAAGGCAAGGCAAGGCAACGAAAAGCAACGTAAAGCAAGGCAACGTAAATCAAGGCAACGTAAAGCAAGGCAAGGTAAGGTAAGGCAAGGCAAGGCAATGTAAAGCAAGGAAACGTAAAGCAAGGCAACGTAAAGAAAGGCAACGTAAAGCAAGGAAAGGCAATGCAACGAAAAGCAAGGAAAGGCAATGCAACGTAAAGCAAGGCAACGTAAAGCAAGGCAAGGCAAGGCAACGTAAAGCAAGGCAACGTAAAGCAAGGCAACGTAAAGCTAGGCAAGGCAAGGCAACGTAAAGCAAGGCAACGTAAATCAAGGCAACATAAATCAAGGCAACGTGAAGCAAGGCAAGGGAAGGCAACATAAAGCAAGGCAACGTAAAGCAAGGGAAGGTAAAACAAGGCAACGTAAAGCAAGGCAAGGCAAGGCAACGTAAAGCAAGGCAACGTAAAGCAAGGCAACGTAAAGCAAGGCAACGTAAAGCAAGGCAAGACAAGGCAACGTAAAGCAAGGCAAAGTAAAGCAAGGCAAGGCAAGGCAACGTAAAGCAAGGCAACGTAAAGCAAGGCAACGTAAAGCAAGGCAAGGCAAGGCAAGGAAAGGCAACGTAAAGCAAGGCAACCTAAAGCAAGGCAACTTAAAGCAAGGCAACGTAAAGCAAGGCAAGGCAAGGCAACATAAAGCAAGGCAACGTAAAGAAAGGCAACGTAAAGCGCGGCAAGGCAAGGCAACGTAAAGGAAGGCAATGTAAAGCAATGCAACGTAAAGCAAGGAAACGTAAATCAAGGCAAAGTAAAGCAAGGTAACGTAAAGCAAGGCAAGGCAAGGCAACGTAAAGCAAGGCAAGGCAAGGCAACGTAAAGCAAGGCAACGTAAAGCAAGGCAAGGCAAGGCAACGTAAAGCAAGGCAACGTAAAGCAAGGCAACGTAAAGCAAGGCAAGGCAAGGCAACGTAAAGCAAGGCAAGGCAACGTAAGGCAAGGCAACGTAAAGCAAGGCAACGTAAAGCAAGGCAACGTAAAGCAAGGCAAGGCAAGGCAACGTAAACAAGGCAACCTAAAGCAAGGCAACGTAATGCAAGGCAACGTAAAGCAAGGCAAGGCAAGGCAACGTAAAGCAAGGCAACGTAAAGCAAGGGAAGGCAAGGCAACGTAAAGCAAGGCAACGTAAAGCAAGGCAACGTAAAGCAAGGCAACGTAAAGCAAGGCAAGGCAAGGCAACGCAATGCAAGGCACCGTAAAGCAAGGCAAGGAAAGGAAACGTAAAGCAAGGCAAGGCAAGGCAACGTAAAGCAAGGCAACGTAAAGCAAGACAACGTAAAGCAAGGCAAGGCAAGGCAACGTAAAGCAAGGCAACGTAAAGCAAGGCAAGGCAACGTAAGGCAAGGCAACGTAAAGCAAGGCAACGTAAAGCAAGGCAAGGCAAGGCAACGTAAAGAAAGGCTATATAAAGCACGGCAAGGCAAGGCAACGTAAAGGAAGGCAACGTAAAGCAAGGCAACGTAAAGCAAGGCAAGGCAAGGAAACGTAAAGCAAGGCAAAGTAAAGCAAGGCAACGTAAAGCAAGGCAAGTCAAGGCAACGTAAACAAGGCAACGTAAAGCAAGGCAACGTAAAGCAAGGAAACGTAAAGCAAGGCAAGGCAAGGCAACGTAAAGCAAGGCAACGTAAAGCAAGGCAAGGCAAGGCAACGTAAAGCAAGGCAACGTAAAGCAAGGCAACGTAAAGCAAGGCAAGGCAAGGCAACGTAATGCAAGGCAACGTAAAGCAAGGCAAGGTAAAGCAAGGCAAAGTAAAGCAAGGCAAGGCAAGGCAACGTAATGCAAGGCACCGTAAAGCAAGGCAAGGAAAGGAAATGTAAAGCAAGGCTACGTAAATCAAGGCAACGTAAAGCAAGGCAAGGCAAGGAAACATAAAGCAAGGCAACGTAAATGAAGGCAACGTAAAGCAATGCAACGTAAAGCAAGGCAAGGCAAGGCAACGTAAAGCAAGGCAACGTAAAGCAAGGCAAGGCAAGGCAATGTAAAGCAAGGCAACGTAAAGCAAGGCAACGTAAAGCAAGGCAAGTCAAGGCAACGTAAAGCAAGGCAACGTAAATCAAGGCAAGGCAACGTAAGGCAAGGTACGTAAAGCAAGGCAATGTAAAGCAAGGCAAGGCAAGGTAAAGCAAGTCAAGGTAAAGCAAGGCAAGGTAAAGCAAGGCAAGGTAAAGCAAGGCAAGGCAACGTAAAGTAAAGCAAGGCAACGTAAAGCAAGGCAATGTAAAGCAATGAAAGGCAAGGCAACGTAAAGCAAGGGAACGTAAAGCAAGGCAAGGAAATGCAACGTAAAGCCAGGCAACGTAAAGCAAGGCAAGGTAAAGCAAGGTAACGTAAAGCAAGGCAACGTAAAGCAAGGCAACGTAAAGCAAGGCAAGTCAAGGCAACGTAAAGGAAGGCAAGTCAAGGCAACGTAAAGCAAGGCAACGTAAAGCAAGGCAAGGCAAGGCAACGTAAAGCAAGGCAAGGCAAGGAAACGTAAAGCAAGGCAACGTAAAGAAAGGCAAGGCAATTCAACGCAAATCAAGGCAACGTAAAGCAAAGGCAACGTAAAGAAAGGCAAGGGAAGGCACCGTAAAGCAAGGCAATGTAAAGTAAGGCAACGTAAAGCAAGGCAAGGGAAGGAAACGTAAATCAAGGCAACGGAAAGCAAGGCAAGGGAAGGCAACGTAAAGCAATGCAAAGAAATCAAGGCAACGTAAAGCAAGGCAAGGCAATGAAACGGAAAGCAAGGCAAGGCAACGTAAAGCAAGGCAACGTAAACCAAGGCAACGTAAACCAAGGCAACGTAAAGCAAGGCAACGTAAAGTAAGGCAAGGCAAGGTAAAGCAAGGCAATGTAAAGCAAGGCAAAGTAAAGCCAGGCAACGTAAAGCAAGGCAAGGCAAGGTAACGTAAAGCAAGGCAACTTAAAGCAATTCAAGGCAAGGCAACGTAAAGCAAGGCAAAGTAAAGCAAGGCAAGGCAAGGCAACGTAAAGCAAGGCAACGTAAAGCAAGGGAACGTAAAGCAAGGCAAGGCAAGGCAACATAAAGCAAGGCATCATAAAGCAAGGCAAGGCAAGGCAACATAAAGCAAGGCAAAGTAAAGTAAGGCAAAGTAAAGCAAGGCAAGGCAAGGCAACGTATAGCAAAGCAACGTAAAGCAAGACAATGAAAAGCAAGGCAAGACAAGGCAAGGTAAAGCAAGGCAAAATAAAGCAAGGCAAGGCAAGGCAACATAAAGCAAGGCAACGTAAAGCAAGGCAACGTAAAGCAAGGCAAGGCAAGGCAACGTAAACCAAGGCAACGTAAAGCAAGGCAACGTAAAGCAAGGCAACGTAAAGCACGGCAAGGCAAGGCAACGTAAAGGAAGGCAACGTAAAGCAAGGTAACGTAAAGCAAGGCGAGGCAAGGAAACGTAAAACAAGGCAAAGTAAAGTAAGGCAACGTAAACCAAGGCAAGGCAATGCAACGTAAAGCAAGGCAACGTAAAGCAAGGCAACGTAAAGCAAGGCAAGGCAAGGCAACGTAAAGCAAGGCAACGTAAAACAAGGCAAGGCAAGGCAACGTAAAGCAAGGCAACGTAAAGCAAGGCAACGTAAAGCAAGTCAAGGCAAGGCAACGTAATGCAAGGCAACGTAAAGCAAGGCAAGGCAAGGAAACGTAAAGCAAGGCTACGTAAAGCAAGGCAACGTAAAGCAAGGCAAGGCAAGGAAACATAAAGCAAGGCAACGTAAAGGAAGGCAACGTAAAGCAATGCAACGTAAAGCAAGGCAAGGCAAGGCAACGTAAAGCAAGGCAACGTAAAGCAGGGAAAGGCAAGGCAACGTAAAGCAAGGCAACGTAAAGCAAGGCAACCTAAAGCAAGGCAAGTCAAGGCAACGTAAAGAAAGGCAACGTAAATCAAGGCAAGGCAACGTAAGGCAAGGTACGTAAAGCAAGGCAATGTAAAGCAAGGCAAGGCAAGGTAAAGCAAGGTAAGGTAAAGCAAGGCAAGGTAAAGCAAGGCAAGGTAAAGCAAGGCAAGGCAACCTAAAGTAAAGCAAGGCAACGTAAAGCAAGGCAATGTAAAGCAAGGCAAGGCAAGGCAACATAAAGCAAGGCAAAGTAAAGCAAGGCAAAGTAAAGCAAGGCAAGGCAAGGCAACGTATAGCAAAGCAACGTAAAGCAAGGCAACGAAAAGCAAGGCAAGACAAGGCAAGGTAAAGCAAGGCAACGTAAAGCAAGGCAAAATAAAGCAAGGCAAGGCAAGGCAACATAAAGCAAGGCAACGTAAAGCAAGGCAACGTAAAGCAAGGCAAGGCAAGGCAACGTAAACCAAGGCAACGTAAAGCAAGGCAACGTAAAGCAAGGCAACGTAAAGCACGGCAAGGCAAGGCAACGTAAAGGAAGGCAACGTAAAGCAAGGCAACGTAAAGCAAGGCAACGTAAAGCAATGCAACATAAAGCAAGGCAAGGCAAGGCAACGTAAACCAAGGCAACGTTAAGCAAGGCAAGGCAAGGCAACGTAAAGCAAGGCAACGTAAAGCAAGGCAACCTAAAGGAAGGCAAGTCAAGGCAACTTAAAGAAAGGCAACGTAAATCAAGGCAAGGCAACGTAAGGCAAGGCACGTAAAGCAAGGCAATGTAAAGCAAGGCAAGGCAAGGTAAAGCAAGGCAAGGTAAAGCAAGGCAAGGTAAAGCAAGGCAATGTAAAGCAAGGCAAGGCAAGGCAACGTAAAGCAAGGGAACGTAAAGCAAGGCAAGGCAATGCAACGTAAAGCAAGGCAACTTAAAGCAAGGCAAGGCAACGTAAAGCAAGGCAAGGCAACGTAAAACAAGGCAACGTAAAGCAAGGAAAGGCAAGGCAACGTAAAGCAAGGCAAGGCAACGTAAAGCAAGGCAAGGCAAGGCAACGTAAAGCAAGGCAACATAAAGCAAGGCAACGTAAATCAAGGCAAGGCAAGGCAACGTAAAGCAAGGCAACTTAAAGCAAGGCAACGTAAAGCAATGCAAGGCAACGTAAAGCAAGGCAACGTAAAGCAAGGCAACGTAAAGCAAGGCAATTCAAGGCAACGTAAAGCAAGGCAACGTAAAGAAAGGCAACGTAATGCAAGGCAAGGCAAGGCAATGAAATGTAAAGCAAGGCAACGTAAAGCAAGGCAAGGCAAGGCAACGTAAAGGAAGGCAACGTAAAGAAAGGCAACGTAAAGCAAGTCAAGGCAAGGCAACGTAAAGCAAGGCAACATAAAGCAAGGCAAGGCAACGTAAAGCAAGGCAAGGCAAGGAAACGTAAAGCAAGGCAACGTAAAGGAAGGCAAGACAAGGCAACTTAAAGCAAGGAAACGTAAAGCAAGGCAATGTAAAGCAAGGCAAGGAAAGGCAACGTAAAGCAAGGCAACGTAAAGCAAGGCAACGTAAGGAAAGGCAACGTAATGCAAGGCAACGTAAATCAAGGCAACGTAAAGCAAGGCAAGGCAAGGCAACGTAAAGCAAGGCAAGGAAAGGCAACGGAAAGCAAGGCAACGTAAAGGAAGGCAAGGTAAAGCAAGGCAAGGCAAGACAAGGTAAAGCAAGGCAAGGAAAAGCAAGGCAATGTAAAGCAAGGCAAGGCAAGGCAACGTAAAGCGAAGCAACGTAAAGCAAGGCAACGTAAAGCAAGACAACGTAAAGAAAGGCAAGGCAAGGCAACGTAAATCAAGGCAACGTAAAGCAAGGCAACGTAAGGCAAGGCAAGGCAAGGCAACGTCAATCAAGGCAATATAAAGCAAGGCAAGGCAAGGCAACGTAAAGCAAGGCAACGTAAAGCAAGGCAAAGCAATGCAACTTAAAGCAAGGCAGCGTAAAGCAAGGCAAGGCAACGTAAAGAAAGGGAAAGTAAAGCAAGAAAACGTAAAGCAGGGTAAGGCAAGGCAACGTAAAGCAAGGCAACGTAAAGCAATGCAAGGCAAGGCAACGTAAATCAAGGCAACGTAAAGCAAGGCAACGTAAGGCAAGGCAACGTAAAGAAAGGAAACGTAAAGCAAGGAAGGCAAGGCAACGTAAAGAAAGGAAAGGCAAGGCAATGTAAAGCAAGGCAACGTAAAGCAAGGCAAGGCAATGCAACGTAAAGCAAGGCAACGTAAAGCAAGGCAACGTAAAGCAAGGCAAGGTAAAGCAAGGAAAGGCAACGTAAAGCAAGGCAACGTAAAGCAAGGCAAGGCAAGGCAAGGTAAAGCAAGGTAACGTAAAGCAAGGCAAGGTAAATCAAGGAAACGTAAAGCAAGGCAAAGTAAAGGAAGGCAAGGCAACGTAAAGCAAGACAAGGCAACATAAACAAGGCAACATAAATCAAGGCAAGGCAAGGCAACGTAAAGCAAGGCAACGTAAAGCAATGCAACGTAAAGCAAGGCAAGGCAACGTAAAGCAAGGCAACGTAAAGCAAGGCAACGTAAAGCAAGGCAAGGCAAGGCAACGTAAAGCAAGGCAACGTAAAGCAAGGCAACGTAAAGCAAGGCAACGTAAAGCAAGGCAAGACAAAGCAAGGCAAGGCAACGTAAAGCAAGACAAGGCAAGGCAACGTAAAGCAAGGCAAGGCAAGGCAATGTAAAGCAAGGCAACGTAAAGCAAGGCAACGTAATGCAAGGCAAGGCAAGGCAAGGCAATGAAACGTAAAGCAAGGCAACGTAAAGCAAGGCAAGGCAAGGCAACGTAAACGAAGGCAACGTAAAGAAAGGCAACGTAAAGCAAGGCAAGGCAAGGCAACGTAAAGCAAGGCAACATAAAGCAAGGCAACGGAAAGCAAGCAAGGCAACATAAAGCAAGGCAACGTAAAGAAAGGCAACGTAAAGCAAGGCAACGCAAAGCACGGCAAGGCAAGGCAAAGTAAAGCAAGGCAACGTAAAGCAAGGCAAGGCAAGGCAACGTAAAGGAAGGCAACGTAAAGCAAGGCAATGTAAAGCCAGGCAAGGCAATGCAACGTAAAGCAAGGCTACGTAAAGGAAGGCAACGTAAAGCAAGGCAAGGCAAGGCAACGTAAAGCAAGGCAACGTAAAGCAAGGCAAGGCAACGTAAAGCAAGGCAAGGCAAGGAAACGTAAAGCAAGGCAACGTAAAGGAAGCAAGGCAAGGCAACGTAAAGCAAGGCAACGTAAAGCAAGGCAATATAAAGCAAGACAAGGCAAGGAAACGTAAAGCAAGGCAACGTAAAGCAAGGCAACGTAAGGCAAGGCAACGTAAAGCAAGGCAAGGCAAGGCAACGTAAAGCAAGGCAACGTAAAGCAAGGCAACGTAAAGCAAGGCAAGGCAAGGCAACGTAAAGCAAGGCAAGGCAAGGCAACGGAAAGCAAGGCAACGTAAAGGAAGGCAAGGTAAAGCAAGGCAAGGCAAGACAAGGTAAAGCAAGGCAAGGAAAAGCAAGGCAATGTAAAGCAAGCCAAGGCAAGGCAACGTAAAGCGAAGCAACGTAAAGCAAGGCAACGTAAAGCAAGACAACGTAAAGAAAGGCAAGGCAAGGCAACGTAAAGCAAGGCAATGTAAAGCAAGGCAAGGCAAGGCAACGTAAAGCAAGGCAACGTAAACCAAGGCAAGGCAAGGCAAGGAAAGGCAACGTAAAGCAAGGCAACGTAAAGCAAGGCAAGGCAAGGTAAAGCAAGGCAACTTAAAGCAAGGCAAAGTAAAGCAAGGCAACGTAAAGCAAGGCAAGGCAACGTAAAGCAAGGCAACCTAAAGCAAGGCAACTTAAAGCAAGGCAACTTAAAGCAAGGCAAGGCAAGGCAACATAAAGCAAGGCAACGTAAAGCAAGGCAAGGCAAGGCAACGTAAGGCAAGGCAACGTAAAGCAAGGCAACGTAAAGCAAGGCAACGTAAAGCAATGCAACATAAAGCAAGGCAAGGCAAGGCAACGTAAACCAAGGCAACGTTAAGCAAGGCAAGGCAAGGCAACGTAAATCAAGGCAACATAAAGCAAGGCAACGTAAAGCAAGGCAAGGCAAGGCAACGTAAAGAAAGGCAACGTAAAGCAAGGCAACGTAAAGCAAGGCAAGGCAAGGCAACGTAAAGCAAGGCAACGTAAAGCAAGGCAACGTAAAGCAAGGCAAGGCAAGGCAACGTAAAGCAAGGCAAGGCAAGGCAACGGAAAGCAAGGCAACGTAAAGGAAGGCAAGGTAAAGCAAGGCAAGGCAAGACAAGGTAAAGCAAGGCAAGGAAAAGCAAGGCAATGTAAAGCAAGCCAAGGCAAGGCAACGTAAAGCGAAGCAACGTAAAGCAAGGCAACGTAAAGCAAGACAACGTAAAGAAAGGCAAGGCAAGGCAACGTAAAGCAAGGCAATGTAAAGCAAGGCAAGGCAAGGCAACGTAAAGCAAGTCAAGGCAAGGCAACGTAAAGCAAGGCAACGTAAAGCAAGGCAAGGCAAGTCAAGGAAAGGCAACGTAAAGCAAGGCAACGTAAAGCAAGGCAAGGCAAGGTAAAGCAAGGCAACTTAAAGCAAGGCAACGTAAAGCAAGGCAACGTAAAGCAAGGCAAGGCAACGTAAAGCAAGGCAACCTAAAGCAAGGCAACTTAAAGCAAGGCAACTTAAAGCAAGGCAAGGCAAGGCAACATAAAGCAAGGCAACGTAAAGCAAGGCAAGGCAAGGCAACGTAAGGCAAGGCAACGTAAAGCAAGGCAACGTAAAGCAAGGCAACGTAAAGCAATGCAACATAAAGCAAGGCAAGGCAAGGCAACGTAAACCAAGGCAACGTTAAGCAAGGAAAGGCAAGGCAACGTAAATCAAGGCAACATAAAGCAAGGCAACGTAAAGCAAGGCAAGGCAAGGCAACGTAAAGAAAGGCAACGTAAAGCAAGGCAACGGAAAGCACGGCAAGGCAAGGCAACGTAAAGGAAGGCAACATAAAGCAAGGCAACGTAAAGCAAGGCAAGGCAAGGAAAAGTAAATCAAGGCGAAGTAAAGCAAGGAAAAGTAAAGCAAGGCAAGGCAAGGAAACGTAAAGCAAGGCAAGGCAAGGCAACGTAAAGCAAGGCAACGTAAATCAAGGCAACATAAATCAAGGCAACGTGAAGCAAGGCAAGGGAAGGCAACGTGAAGCAAGGCAAGGGAAGGCAACATAAAGCAAGGCAACGTAAAGCAAGGCAAGGCAACGTAAAACAAGGCAACGTAAAGCAAGGGAAGGCAAGGCAACGTAAAGCAAGGCAAGGTAAAACAAGGCAACGTAAAGCAAGGCAAGGCAAGGCAAAGTAAAGGAAGGCAACTTAAAGCAAGGCAACGTAATGCAAGGCAACTTAAAGCAAGGCAAGACAAGGCAACGTAAAGCAAGGCAAGGCAAGGCAAAGTAAAGGAAGGCAACGTAAAGCAAGGCAACGTAAAGCAAGGCAACGTAAAGCAAGGCAAGACTAGGAAACGTAAAGCAAGTCAACGTAAAGCAAGGCAAGACAAGGAAACGTAAAGCAAGGCAAAGTAAAGCAAGGCAAGGCAAGGCAACGTAAAGCAAGGCAACGTAACGCAAGGCAACGTAAATCAAGGCAAGGCAAGGCAATGTAAAGCAAGGCAACGTAAAGCAAGGCAACGTAAAGCAAGGCAACGTAAAGCAAGGCAAGGCAAGGCAAGGAAAGGCAACGTAAAGCAAGGCAAGGCAAGGTAAAGCAAGGCAACGTAAAGCAAGGCAACGTAAATCAAGGCAACGTAAAGCAAGGCAACTTAAAGCAAGGTAACGTAAAGCAAGGCAAGGCAAGGCAACATAAAGCAAGGCAACGTAAAGAAAGTCAACGTAAAGCAAGGCAAGGCAAGGCAACGTAAATGAAGGCAACGTAAAGCAAGGCAAGGTAAGGCAACTTAAAGGAAGGCAACGTAAAGCAAGGCAACGTAAAGCAAAGCAAGGCAAGGCAAGGCAACGTAAAGCAAGGCAACGTAAAGCAATGCAACATAAAGCAAGGCAAGGCAAGGCAACGTAAAGCAAGGCAACGTTAAGCAAGGCAACGTAAAGCAAGGCAAAGCAAGGCAACATAAATCAAGGCAACGTAAAGCAAGGCAACGTAAAGCAAGGCAAGGCAACGTAAAGCAAGGCAACGTAAAGCAAGGCAAGGAAAGGAAACGTAAAGCAAGGCAACGTAAAGCAAGGGAACGTAAAGCAAGGCAAGGCAAGGCAACGTAAAGCAACGCGACGTAAAGCAAGGCAACGTAAAGCAAGGCAACGAAGTAAAGCAAGGCAAGGCAAGGCAACGTAAAACAAGGCAACGTAAAGCAAGGCAACGTAAAGCAAGGCAAAGTAAAGCAAGGAAAGGCAACGTAAAGCAAGTCAACGTAAAGCAAGGCAAGGCAAGGCAAGGTAAAGCAAGGTAACGTAAAGCAAGGCAAGGTAAATCAAGGAAACGTAAAGCAAGGCAAAGTAAAGGAAGGCAAGGCAACGTAAAGCAAGACAAGGCAACGTAAACAAGGCAACATAAATCAAGGCAAGGCAAGGCAACGTAAAGCAAGGCAACGTAAAGCAATGCAACGTAAAGCAAGGCAAGGCAACGTAAAGCAAGGCAACGTAAAGCAAGGCAAGGCAAGGCAACTTAAAGCAAGGCAACGTAAAGCAAGGCAACGTAAAGCAATGAAAGACAAGGCAAGGCAAGGCAACGTAAAGCAAGGCAAGGCAAGGCAACGTAAAGCAAGGCAACGTAATGCAAGGCAAGGCAAGGCAAGGCAATGAAACGTAAAGCAAGGCAACGTAAAGCAAGGCAAGGCAAGGCAACGTAAAGGAAGGCAACGTAAAGCGAGGCAACGCAAGGCAACATAAAGCAAGGCAACATAAAGCAAGGCAACGGAAAGCAAGCAAGGCAACATAAAGCAAGGCAACGTAAAGAAAGGCAACGTAAAGCAAGGCAACGTAAAGCAAGGCAAGGCAAGGCAACGTAAAGGAAGGCAACGTAAAGCAAGGCAAGGCAAGGCAACGTAAAGGAAGGCAACGTAAAGCAAGTCAATGTAAAGCCAGGCAAGGCAATGCAACGTAAAGCAAGGCAACGTAAAGGAAGGCAACGTAAACAAGGCAAGGCAAGGCAACTTAAAGCAAGCAACGTAAAGCAAGGCAACGTAAAGCAAGGCAAGGCAACTTAAAGCAAGGCAACGTAAAGTAAGGCAACGTAAAGCAAGGCAAGGCAAGGCAACGTAAAGCAAGGCAACGTGAAGCAAGGCAACGTAAAGCAAGGGAAGGTAAGGCAACGTAAAGCAAGGCAACGAAAAGCAAGGCAACGTAAAGCAAGGCAACGTAAATCAAGGCAAGTCAAGGCAACGTAAAGCAAGGCAACGTAAAGCAAGGCAACGTAAAGCAAGGCAAGGCAACGTAAAGCAAGGCAAGGCAAGGAAACGTAAAGCAAGGCTACGTAAAGGAAGGCAAGGCAAGGCAACGTAAAGCAAGGCAACGTAAAGCAAGGCAATATAAAGCAAGACAAGGCAAGGCAAAGTAAAGCAAGGCAACGTAAGGCAAGGCAACGTAAAGCAAGGCAACGTAAATCAAGGCAACGTAAAGCAAGGCAAGGCAAGGCAACGTAAAGCAAGGCAACGTAAAGCAAGGCAAGGCAAGGCAACGTAAAGCAAGGCAAGGCAAGGCAACGGAAAGCAAGGCAACGTAAAGGAAGGCAAGGTAAAGCAAGGCAAGGCAAGACAAGGTAAAGCAAGGCAAGGAAATGCAAGGCAATATAAAGCAAGCCAAGGCAAGGCAACGTAAAGCGAAGCAACGTAAAGCAAGGCAACGTAAAGCAAGACAACGTAAAGAAAGGCAAGGCAAGGCAACGTAAAAGAAGGCAATGTAAAGCAAGGCAAGGAAAGGCAACGTAAGGCAAGGCAACGTTAATCAAGGCAAGGCAAGGCAACGTAAAGCAAGGCAACGTAAAGCAAGGCAACGTAAAACAAGGCAACGTAAAGCAAGGCAAGGCAAGGCAAGGAAAGGCAACGTAAAGCAAGGCAACGTAAAGCAAGGCAAGGCAAGGTAAAGCAAGGCAACGTAAAGCAAGGCAACGTAAAGCAAGGCAACGTAAAGCAAGGCAAGGCAACGTAAAGCAAGGCAACCTAAAGCAAGGCAACTAAAAGCAAGGCAACGTAAAGCAAGGCAAGGCAAGGCAACATAAAGCAAGGCAACGTAAAGAAAGGCAACGTAAAGCAAGGCAAGGCAAGGCAACGTAAAGCAAGGCAACGTAAAGCAAGGCAACGTAAAGCAATGCAACATAAAGCAAGGCAAGGCAAGGCAACGTAAACCAAGGCAACGTAAAGCAAGGCAACATAAAGCAAGGCAACGTAAGGCAAGGCAAGGCAAGGCAACGTAAAGAAAGGCAATGTAAAGCAAGGCAACGGAAAGCACGGCAAGGCAAGGCAACGTAAAGGAAGGCAACGTAAAGCAAGGCAACGTAAAGCAAGGCAAGGCAAGGAAAAGTAAATCAAGGCAAAGTAAAGAAAGGAAACGTAAAGCAAGGCAAGGCAAGGAAACGTAAAGCAAGGCAAGGCAAGGCAACGTAAAGCAAGGATACGTAAAGCAAGGCAACGTAAAGAAAGGCAAGGCAAGGCAACGTAAAGCAAGGCAACGTAAAGCAAGGCAAGGCAACGCAAAGCAAGTCAACGTAAAACAAGGCAAGGCAAGGTAAAGCAAGGCAATGTAAATCAAGGCAACGTAAAGCCAGGCAACGTAAAGCAAGGCAAGGCAAGGTAACGTAAAGCAAGGCAACTTAAAGATATTCAAGGCAAGGCAACGTAAAGCAAGGCAAAGTAAAGCAAGGCAAGGCAAGGCAACGTAAAGCAAGGCAACGTAAACAAGGGAACGTAAAGCAAGGCAAGGCAAGGCAACATAAAGCAAGGTAACGTAAAGTAAGGCAACGTAAAGCAAGGCAAGGCAAGGCAACGTAAAGCAAGGCAAAGTAAAGCAAGGCAAAGTAAAGCAAGGCAAGGCAAGGCAACGTATAGCAAAGCAACGTAAAGCAAGGCAACGAAAAGCAAGGCAAGGCAACGTAAACAAGGCAACATAAAGCAAGACAAGGCAAGGCAACGTAAAGCAAGGCAATGTAAAGCAATGCAACGTAAAGCAAGGCAAGGCAACGTAAAGCAAGGCAACGTAAAGCAAGGCAACGTAAAGCAAGGCAACGTAAAGCAAGACAAGTCAACGTAAACAAGGCAACATAAAGCAAGACAAGGCAAGGCAACGTAAAGCAAGGCAATGTAAAGCAATGCAACGTAAAGCAAGGCAAGGCAACGTAAAGCAAGGCAACGTAAAGCAAGGCAACGTAAAGCAAGGCAAGACAAGGCAAGGCAAGGCAACGTAAAGCAAGGCAAGGCAAGGCAACGTAAAGCAAGGCAACGTAAAGGAAGGCAAGGCAAGGCAACGTAAAGGAAGGCAACGTAAAGCAAGGCAATGTAAAGCTAGGCAAGGCAATGCAGCGTAAAGCAAGGCAACGTAAAGGAAGGCAACGTAAACAAGGCAAGGCAAGGCAACTTAAAGCAAGCAACGTAAAGCAAGGCAACGTAAAGCAAGGAAAGGCAACTTAAAGCAAGGCAACGTAAAGCAAGGCAACGTAAAGCAAGGCAACGTAAAGCAAGGCAAGGCAAGGCAACGTAAATCAAGGCAACGTAAAGCAAGGCAACGTAAAGCAAGGCAACGTAAAGCAAGGCAACGTAAAGCAAGGCAACGAAAAGCAAGGCAACGTAAAGCAAGGCAACGTAAATCAAGGCATGGCAAGGCAACGTAAAGCAAGGAAAGGCAAGGAAACCTAAAGCAAGGCAACGTAAAGGAAGGCAAGGCAAGGCAACGTAAAGCAAGGCAACGTAAAGCAAGGCAATGTAAAGCAAGACAAGGCAAGGCAACGTAAAGCAAGGCAACGTAAAGCAAGGCAACGTAAGGCAAGGCAACGTAAAGCAAGGCAAGGCAAGGCAACGTAAAGCAAGGCAAGGCAAGGCAACGGAAAGCAAGGCAACGTAAAGGAAGGCAAGGTAAAGCAAGGCAAGGCAAGACAAGGTAAAGCAAGGCAAGGAAAAGCAAGGCAATGTAAAGCAAGGCAAGGCAAGGCAACGTAAAGCGAAGCAACGTAAAGCAAGGCAACGTAAAGCAAGGCAACGTAAAGCAAGACAACGTAAAGAAAGGCAAGGAAAGGCAACGTAAAGCAAGGCAATGTAAAGCAAGGCAATGTAAAGCAAGGCAAGCATGGCAACGTAAAGCAAGGCAACGTAAAGCAAGGCAAAGCAAGGCAACTTAAAGCAAGGCAACGTAAAGCAAGGGATAGTAAAGCAAGGAAACGTAAAGCAGGGCAAGGCAAGGCAACGTAAAGCAATGCAACATAAAGCAATGCAAGGCAAGGCAACGTAAATCAAGGCAACGTAAAGCAAGGCAACGTAAGGCAAGGCAAGGCAAGGCAATGTAAAGCAAGTCAACGTAAAGCAAGGCAACTTAAAGAAAGGCAACGTAATGCAAGGCAACGTAAAGCAAGGAAAGGCAATGCAACGGAAAGCAAGGCAACGTAAAGCAAGGCAAGGCAAGGCAAGGTAAAGCAAGGCAATGTAAAGCAAGGAAACGTAAAGCAAGGCAAGGCAACGAAAAGCAAGGCAACGTAAATCAAGGCAACATAAATCAAGGCAACGTGAAGCAAGGCAAGGGAAGGCAACATAAAGCAAGGCAACGTAAAGCAAGGCAAGGCAACGTAAAGCAAGGTAACGTAAAGCAAGGGAAGGCAAGGCAACGTTAAGCAAGGCAAGGTAAAACAAGGCAACGTAAAGCAAGGCAAGGCAAGGCAAAATAAAGGAAGGCAACTTAAAGCAAGGCAACGTAATGCAAGGCAACGTAAAGCAAGGCAAGACAAGGCAACGTAAAGCAAGGCAAGGCAAGGCAAATTAAAGAAAGGCAACGTAAAGCAAGGCAACGTAAAGCAAGGCAACGTAAAGCAAGACAAGACAAGGCAACGTAAAGCAAGGCAAAGTAAAGCAAGGCAAGGCAAGGCAACGTAAAGCAAGGCAACGTCACGCAAGGCAACGTAAAACAAGGCAAGGCAACGTAAAGCAAGGCAACGTAAAGCAAGGCAACTTAAAGCAAGCCAAGGCAAGGCAAGGAAAGGCAACGTAAAGCAAGGCAACGTAAAGCAAGGCAACGTAAAGCAAGGCAACATAAAGCAAGGCAAGGCAAGGCAACATAAAGCAAGGCAACGTAAAGAAAGGCAACGTAAAGCAAGGCAAGGCAAGGCAACGTAAATGAAGGCAACGTAAAGCAAGGCAAGGCAAGGCAACGTAAAGCAAGGCAACGTGAAGCAAGGCAACGTAAAGCAAGGCAAGGCAACGTAAAGCAAGGCAACGTAAAGCAAGGCAACGTAAAGCAAGGCAAGGCAAGGCAACGTAAAGCAAGGCAACGTTAAGCAAGGCAACGTAAAGCAAGGCAACGTAGTAAAGCAAGGCAAAGCAAGGCAACATAAAGCAAGGCAATGTAAAGCAAGGCAACGTAAAGCAAGGCAACGTAAAGCAAGGCAAGGAAAGGAAACGTAAAGCAAGGCAACGTAAAGCAAGGCAACGTAAAGCAAGGCAAGGCAAGGCAACGTAAAGCAAGGCAACGTAAAGCAAGGCAACGTAAAGCAAGGCAACGTAGTAAAGCAAGGCAAGGCAAGGCAACGTAAAGCAAGGCAACGTAAAGCAAGGCAAGGCAAGGCAACGTAAAGAAAGGAAAGACAAGGCAATGTAAAGCAAGGCAACGTAAAGCAAGGCAAGGCAAGGCAACGTAAAGCAAGGCAACGTAAAGCAAGGCAAGGTAAAGCAAGGCAAGGCAACGTAAAGCAATGCAACGTAATGCAAGGCAAGGCAAGGCAAGGTAAAGCAAGGCAAGGTAAAGCAAGGCAACGTAAAGCAAGGCAACGTAAAGCAAGGCTAGGCAAGGCAAGGTAAAGCAAGGAAACGTAAAGCAAGGTAAAGTAAAGGAAGGCAAGGCAACGTAAAGCAAGGCAAGGCAACGTAAACAAGGCAACATAAAGCAAGGCAAGGCAAGGCAACGTAAAGCAAGGCAACGTAAAGCAAGGCAACGTAAAGCAAGGCAAGGCAACCTAAAGAAAGGCAACGTAAAGCAAAGCAACGTAAAGCAAGGCAAGGCAAGGCAACGTAAAGCAAGGCAACGTAAAGCAACACAAGGCAAGTCAACGTAAAGCAAGGCAACGTAAAGCAAGGCAAGGCAAGGCAATGTAACGCAAGGCAACGTAAAGCAAGGCAACGTAACGCAAGTCAACGTAAATCAAGTCAAGGCAAGACAACGTAAAGCATGGCAACGTAAAGCAAGGCAACGTAAAGCAAGGCAAGGCAAGGCAACGTAAAGCAAGGCAACGTAAAGCAAGGCAACGTAAAGCAAGGGAAGGCAAGGTAAAGCAAGGCAACGTAAAGCAAGGCAACGTAAAGCAAGGCAAGGCAACGTAAAGCAAGGCAACGTAAAGCAAGGCAACGTAAAGCAAGGCAATGTAAAGCAAGGCAAGGCAAGGCAACATAAAGCAAGGCAACGTAAGGCAAGGCAACGTAAAGGAAGGCAACGTAAAGCAAGGCAACGTAAAGCAAAGCAAGGCAAGGCAAGGCAACGTAAAGAAAGGAAAGACAAGGCAATGTAAATCAAGGCAACGTAAAGCAAGGCAAGGCAAGGCAACGTAAAGCAAGGCAACGTAAAGCAATGCAACATAAAGCAAGGCAAGGCAAGGCAACGTAAAGCAAGGCAACGTAAAGAAAGGCAAGGCAAGGCAAGGTAAAGCAAGGCAACGTACAGCAAGGCAACGTAAAGCAAGGCAAAGCAAGGCAACGTAAAGCAAGGCAACGTATAGCAAGGCAAGGCAACGTAAAGCAAGGCAACGTAAAGCAAGGCAACGTAAAGCAAGGCAAGGAAAGGAAACGTAAAGCAAGGCAACGTAAAGCAAGGCAACGTAAAGCAAGGCAAGGCAAGGCAACGTAAAGCAAGACAACGTAAAGCAAGGCAACGTAAAGCAAGGCAACGCAAAGCGAGACAACGTAAAGAAAGGCAAGGCAAGGCAACGTAAAGCAAGGCAATGTAAAGCAAGGCAAGGCAAGGCAACGTAAAGCAAGGCAACGTAAAGCAAGGCAAAGCAAGGCAACTTAAAGCAAGGCAACGTAAAGCAAGGCAAGGAAACGTAAAGCAAGGGAAAGTAAAGCAAGGAAACGTAAAGCAGGGCAAGGCAAGGCAACGTAAAGCAAGGCAACTTAAAGCAATGCAAGGCAAGGCAACGTAAATCAAGGCAACGTAAAGCAAGGCAACGTAAGGCAAGGCAAGGCAAGGCAATGTAAAGCAAGTCAACGTAAAGCAAGGCAACTTAAAAAAAGGCAACGTAATGCAAGGCAACGTAAAGCAAGGAAAGGAAATGCAACGGAAAGCAAGGCAACGTAAAGCAAGGCAAGGCAAGGGAAGGTAAAGCAAGGCAATGTAAAGCAAGGAAACGTAAAGCAAGGCAAGGCAACGAAAAGCAAGGCAACGTAAATCAAGGCAACATAAATCAAGGCAACGTGAAGCAAGGCAAGGGAAGGCAACATAAAGCAAGGCAACGTTAAGCAAGGCAAGGTAAAACAAGGCAACGTAAAGCAAGGCAAGGCAAGGCAAAATAAAGGAAGGCAACTTAAAGCAAGGCAACGTAATGCAAGGCAACGTAAAGCAAGGCAAGACAAGGCAACGTAAAGCAAGGAAGGGCAAGGCAAATTAAAGGAAGGCAACGTAAAGCAAGGCAACGTAAAGCAAGGCAACGTAAAGCAAGGCAAGACAAGGCAACGTAAAGCAAGGCAAAGTAAAGCAAGGCAAGGCAAGGCAACGTAAAGCAAGGCAACGTAACGCAAGGCAACGTAAAACAATGCAAGGCAAGGCAACGTAAAGCAAGGCAACGTAAAGCAAGGCAACGTAAAGCAAGGCAAGGCAATGCAACGTAAAGCAAGGCAACGTAAAGCAAGGCAACGTAAAGCAAGGCAACGTAAAGCAAGGCAAGGCAAGGTAAAGCAAGGCAACGTAAAGCAAGGCAACGTAAAGCAAGGCAACGTAAAGCAAGGCAACATAAAGCAAGGCAAGGCAAGGAAACATAAAGCAAGGCAACGTAAAGAAAGGCAACGTAAAGCAAGGCAAGGCAAGGCAAGGTAAATGAAGGCAACGTAAAGCAAGGCAAGGCAAGGCAACGTAAAGCAAGGCAACGTGAAGCAAGGCAACGTAAAGCAAGGCAAGGCAACGTAAAGCAAGGCAACGTAAAGCAAGGCAACGTAAAGCAAGGCAAGGCAAGGCAACGTAAAGCAAGGCAACGTAAAGCAAGGCAACGTAAAGCAAGGCAACGTAAAGCAATGCAACATAAAGCAAGGCAAGGCAAGGCAACGTAAAGCAAGGCAACGTTAAGCAAGGCAACGTAAAGCAAGGCAACGTAGTAAAGCAAGGCAAAGCAAGGCAACATAAAGCAAGGCAACGTAAAGCAAGGCAACGTAAAGCAAGGCAAGGAAAGGAAACGTAAAGCAAGGCAACGTAAAGCAAGGCAACGTAAAGCAAGGCAAGGCAAGGAAATGTAAAGCAAGGCTACGTAAAGCAAGGCAACGTAAAGCAAGGCAACGTAGTAAAGCAAGGCAAGGCAAGGCAACGTAAAGCAAGGCAACGTAAAGCAAGGCAACGTAAAGCAAGGCAAGGCAAGGCAACGTAAAGAAAGGAAAGACAAGGCAATGTAAAGCAAGGCAACGTAAAGCAAGGCAAGGCAAGGCAACGTAAAGCAAGGCAACGTAAAGCAAGGCAAGGTAAAGCAAGGCAAGGCAACGTAAAGCAATGCAACGTAATGCAAGGCAAGGCAAGGCAAGGTAAAGCAAGGCAACGTAAAGCAAGGCAACGTAAAGCAAGGCAACGTAAAGCAAGGCTAGGCAAGGCAAGGTAAAGCAAGGAAACGTAAAGCAAGGCAAAGTAAAGGAAGGCAAGGCAACGTAAAGCAAGACAAGGCAACGTAAACAAGGCAACATAAAGCAAGGCAAGTCAAGGCAACGTAAAGCAAGGCAACGTAAAGCAAGGCAACGTAAAGCAAGGCAAGGCAACGTAAAGAAAGGCAACGTAAAGCAAAGCAACGTATAGCAAGGCAAGGCAAGGCAACGTAAAGCAAGGCAACGTAAAGGAAGGCGACGTAAAGCAAGGCAAGGCAACGTAAAGCAAGGCAACGTAAAGCAAGGCAAGGCAAGTCAACGTAAAGCAAGGCAACGTAAAGCAAGGCAAGGCAAGGCAACGTAACGCAAGGCAACGTAAAGCTAGGCAACGTAACGCAAGTCAACGTAAATCAAGGCAAGGCAAGACAACGTAAAGCATGGCAACGTAAAGCAAGGCAACGTAAAGCAAGGCAAGGCAAGGCAACGTAAAGCAAGGCAACGTAAAGCAAGGCAACGTAAAGCAAGGCAACGTAAAGCAAGGCAAGGCAACGTAAAGCAAGGCAACGTAAAGCAAGGCAACGTAAAGCAAGGCAATGTAAAGCAAGGCAAGGCAAGGCAACATAAAGCAAGGCAACGTAAAGCAAGGCAACGTAAAGCAAGGCAAGGCAAGGCAACGTAAAGGAAGGCAACGTAAAGCAAGGCAACGTAAAGCAAAGCAAGGCAAGGCAAGGCAACGTAAAGAAAGGAAAGACAAGGCAATGTAAATCAAGGCAACGTAAAGCAAGGCAAGGCAAGGCAACGTAAAGCAAGGCAACGTAAAGCAATGCAACATAAAGCAAGGCAAGGCAAGGCTACGTAAAGCAAGGCAACGTAAAGCAAGGCAAGGAAAGGAAACGTAAAGCAAGGCAACATAAAGCAAGGCAACGTAAAGCAAGGCAAGGCAAGGCAACGTAAAGCAAGGCAACGTAAAGCAAGGCAACGTAAAGCAAGGCAAGGCAAGGCAACATAAAGCAAGGCAACGTAAAGCAAGGCAACGTAAAGCAAGGCAACGTAAAGCAAGGCAAGGTAAAGCAAGGCAAGGCAACGTAAAGCAAGGCAACGTAAAGCAAGGCAACGTAAAGCAAGGCAAGGTAAAGCAAGGTAACGTAAAGCAAGTCAAGGTAAAACAAGGCAACGTAAAGCAAGGCTAGGCAAGGCAAGGTAAAGCAAGGAAACGTAAAGCAAGGCAAAGTAAAGGAAGGCAAGGCAACGTAAAGCAAGGCAAGGCAACGTAAAGCAAGGCAACATAAAGGAAGGCAAGGCAAGGCAACGTAAAGCAAGGCAACGTAAAGCAAGGCAAGGCAACGTAAAGCAAGGCAACGTAAAGCAAGGCAACGTAAAGCAAAGCAAGGCAAGGCAACGTAAAGCAAGGCAACGTAAAGCAAGGCAAGGCAACGTAAAGCAAGGCAACGTAAAGCAAGGCAACGTAAAGCAAGGCAAGGCAACGTAAAGCAAGGCAACGTAAAGGAAGGCAACGTAAAGCAAGGCAAGGCAAGGTAAAGCAAGGCAACGTAAAGCAAGGCAAGGCAAGGCAACCTAAAGCAAGGCAACGTAAAGCAAGGCAAGGCAACGTAAAGCAAGGCAACGTAAAGCAAGGCAACGTAAAGCAATGCAAGGAAAGGCAATGTAAAACAAGGCAACGTAAAGCAAGGCAAGGCAAGGCAACGTAAAGCAAGGCAAAGTAAAGCAAGTCAACGTAAAGCCAGGCAACGTAAAGTAAGGCAAGGCAAGGAAAGGAAAACAAGGCAAGGTAAAGCAAGGCAAGGTAAAGCAAGGCAATGTAAAGCAAGGCAACGCAAGGAAACGTAAAGCAAGGCAACGTAAAGCAAGGCAAGGCAAAGAAACGTAAAGCAAGGCAACGTAAAGCTAGGGAAATCAAGGCAACGTAAAGCAAGGCAACGTAAAGCAAGGCAACGTAAAGCAAGGCAAGGCAATGCAACGTAAAGCAAGGCAACGTAAAGCAAGGCAAGGCAACGTAAGGCAAGGCAAGGCAACGTAAAGCAAGGCAACGTAAAGCAAGGCAACGTAAAGCAAGGCAAGGCAAGGCAACGAAAAGCAAGGCAAGGCAACGTAAAGCAAGGCAAGGCAAGGCAACGTAAAGCAAGGCAACGTAAAGCAAGGCAACGTAAAGCAAGGCAAGGCAAGGCAACGTAAAGCAAGGCAACGTAAAGCAAGGCAACATAAAGCAATGCAAGTCAACGTAGAGGAAGGCAACGTAAAGCAAGGCAAGGCAAGGCAATGTAAAGCAAGGCAACGTAAAGCAAGGCAACGTAAAGCAAGGCAACGTAGTAAAGCAAGGCAAGGCAAGGCAACGTAAAGCAAGGCAACGTAAAGCAAGGCAACGTAAAGCAAGGCAAGGCAAGGCAACGTAAAGAAAGCAAAGACAAGGCAATGTAAAGCAAGGCAACGTAAAGCAAGGCAAGGCAAGGCAACGTAAAGCAAGGCAACGTAAAGCAAGGCAAGGTAAAGCAAGGCAAGGCAACGTAAAGCAATGCAACGTAATGCAAGGCAAGGCAAGGCAAGGTAAAGCAAGGCAAGGTAAAGCAAGGCAACGTAAAGCAAGGCAACGTAAAGCAAGGCTAGGCAAGGCAAGGTAAAGCAAGGAAACGTAAAGCAAGGCAAAGTAAAGGAAGTCAAGGCAACGTAAAGCAAGACAAGGCAACGTAAACAAGGCAACATAAAAGAAGGCAAGTCAAGGCAACGTAAAGCAAGGCAACGTAAAGCAAGGCAAGGCAAGGCAACGTAAAGCAAGGCAAGGCAACGTAAAGAAAGGCAACGTAAAGCAAAGCAACGTATAGCAAGGCAAGGCAAGGCAACGTAAAGCAAGGCAACGTAAAGCAAGGCAACGTAAAGCAAGGCAAGGCAAGGCAACGTAAAGCAAGGCAACGTAAAGCAAGGCAACATAAAGCAATGCAAGGCAACGTAAAGCAAGGCAACGTAAAGCAAGGCAAGGCAAGGCAATGTAAAGCAAGGCAACGTAAAGCAAGGCAACGTAAAGCAAGGCAACGTAGTAAAGCAAGGCAAGGCAAGGCAACGTAAAGCAAGGCAACGTAAAGCAAGGCAACGTAAAGCAAGGCAAGGCAAGGCATCGTAAAGAAAGGAAAGACAAGGCAATGTAAAGCAAGGCAACGTAAAGCAAGGCAAGGCAAGGCAACGTAAAGCAAGGCAACGTAAAGCAAGGCAAGGTAAAGCAAGGCAAGGCAACGTAAAGCAATGCAACGTAATGCAAGGCAAGGCAAGGCAAGGTAAAGCAAGGCAACGTAAAGCAAGGCAACGTAAAGCAAGGCAACGTAAAGCAAGGCTAGGCAAGGCAAGGTAAAGCAAGGAAACGTAAAGCAAGGCAAAGTAAAGGAAGGCAAGGCAACGTAAAGCAAGACAAGGCAACGTAAACAAGGCAACATAAAGCAAGGCAAGTCAAGGCAACGTAAAGCAAGGCAACGTAAAGCAAGGCAACGTAAAGCAAGGCAAGGCAACGTAAAGAAAGGCAACGTAAAGCAAAGCAACGTATAGCAAGGCAAGGCAAGGCAACGTAAAGCAAGGCAACGTAAAGGAAGGCGACGTAAAGCAAGGCAAGGCAACGTAAAGCAAGGCAACGTAAAGCAAGGCAAGGCAAGTCAACGTAAAGCAAGGCAACGTAAAGCAAGGCAAGGCAAGGCAACGTAACGCAAGGCAACGTAAAGCAAGGCAACGTAACGCAAGTCAACGTAAATCAAGGCAAGGCAAGACAACGTAAAGCATGGCAACGTAAAGCAAGGCAACGTAAAGCAAGGCAAGGCAAGGCAACGTAAAGCAAGGCAACGTAAAGCAAGGCAACGTAAAGCAAGGCAACGTAAAGCAAGGCAAGGCAACGTAAAGCAAGGCAACGTAAAGCAAGGCAACGTAAAGCAAGGCAATGTAAAGCAAGGCAAAGCAAGGCAAAGCAACGTAAAGCAACGTAAAGCAACGTAAAGCAACGTAAAGAAAGGCAAGTCAAAGCAACGTTAAGCAACGTAAAGCAACATAAAGCAAGGCAAGGCAAAGCAACATAAAGCGACGTAAAGAAACGTAAAGCAACGTAAAGCAAGTCAAGGCAAGGCAAGGCAACGTAAAGCAAGGCAACGTAAAACAACGTAAAGCAACGTAAAGCAAGGCAACGTAAAGCAAGGGAAGGCAACGTAAAGCAACGTAAAGAAAGGCAAGGCAACGTAAAGCAAGGTAACGTAAAGAATGTAAAGCAAGGGAAGGCAACGTAACGCAACGTAAAGCAAGGCACAGCAATATAAAGCAACGTAAAGCAACGTAAAGCAGCGCAAGGCAAGGTAAAGCAACGTAAAGCAACGTAAAGCAAGGCAAGGCAAGGCAAAGCAACGTAAAGCAACGTAATGCAAGGCAAGGCAAGGTAAAGCAACGTAAAGCAACCTAAAGCAAGGCAAGGCAAAGCAACATAAAGCAACGTAAAGCAACATAAAGCAACCTAAAGCAAGTCAAGGCAAGGTAAAGCAACGTAAAGCAACGTAAAGCAACGTAAAGCAAGGCAAGGCAAGGTAAAGAAACGTAAAGCAGCGTTAAGCAACGTAAAGCAACTTAAAGCAAGGCAAGGCAAGGTAAAGCAACGTAAAGCAACGTAAAGCAACGTAAAGCAAGGCAAGGCAAGGTAAAGCAACGTAAAGCAACGTAAAGCAAGGCAAGGAAAGGTAAAGCAACGTAAAGCAATGCAAAAGAATGTAAAGCAAGGCAAGGCAAGGTAAAGCAACGTAAAGCAACGTAAAGCAAGGCAAGGCAACGTAAAGCAACGGAAAGCAACGTAAAGCAAGGCAAGGAAAGGTAAAGCAACGTAAAGCAAAGTAAAGCAAGGCAAGGCAATGTAAAGCAACGTAAAGCAATGTAAAGCTACGTAAAGCAAGGCAAGGGAAGGCAAGGTAACGCAACGTAAAGCAACGTAAAGCAACGTAAAGCAAGGGAAGGCAAGGTAAAGCTACGTAAAGCAACGTAAAGCAACGTAAAGCAAGACAAGGCAAGGTAAAGCAACGTAAAGCAACGTAAAGCAACGTAAAGCAACGTAAAGCAACGTAAGGCAAGGCAAAGCAATGTAAAGCAACGTAAAGCAATGCAACGTAAAGCAAGGCAACGTAAAGCAAGACAACGTAAAGCAACGCAACGTAAAGCAACGTAAAGCAACGTAAATCAAGGCAACTTAAAGCAAGATAAAGCAACGTAAAGCAAGGCAACGTAAAGCAACGTAAAGCAAGGCAAAGTAAAGCAAGGCAACGTAAAGCAACGTAAAGCAAGGCACCGTAAAGCAAGACAACGTAAAGCAACGTAAAGCAAGGCAACGTATAGTAACGTAAAGCAACGTCAATCAAGGCAACGTAAAACAACCTAAAGCAAGGCAACGTAAAGCAACGTAAACCAAGGCAACGTAAAGCAACGTAAAGCAAGGCAACGTATAGCAACGTAAAGCAAGGCAAGGCAAGGCAACGTAAATCAAGGTAAAGCAACGTAAAGCAAGGCAACGTAAAGCAAGGGAAGGCAACGTAAAGCAACGTAAAGAAAGGCAAGGCAACGTAAAGCAAGGTAACGTAAAGAATGTAAAGCAAGGGAAGGCAACGTAACGCAACGTAAAGCAAGGCACAGCAATATAAAGCAACGTAAAGCAACGTAAAGCAGCGCAAGGCAAGGTAAAGCAACGTAAAGCAACGTAAAGCAAGGCAAGGCAAGGCAAAGCAACGTAAAGCAAGGCAAGGCAATGCAAAGCAACGTAAAGCAACGTAATGCAAGGCAAGGCAAGGTAAAGCAACGTAAAGCAACGTAAAGCAAGGCAAGGCAAGGTAAAGCAGCGTAAAGAAAGGTAAAGCAACGTAAATCAACGTAAAGCAAGACAAGGCAACATAAAGCAACGTAAAACAACGTAAAGCAACGTAAAGCAAGGCAAGGAAACGTAAAGCAACCTAAGGCAAGGCAAAGCAACGTAAAGCAACGTAAAGCAAGGCAAGGCAACGTAAAGCAACGTAAAGCAACATAAGGCAAAGGCAAGGCAACGTAAAGCAACGTAAAGCAAGGCAACATAAAGCAAGGCAACGTAAAGCAACACAACGTAAAGAAACGTAAAGCAACATAAAGCAAGGCAACGTAAAGCAAGAAAAGCAACATAAAGCAAGGCAACGTAAAGCAACGTAAAGCAAGGCAAAGTAAAGCAAGGCAACGTAAAGCAACGTAAAGCAAGGCAACGTAAAGCAAGGCAACGTAAAGCAAGGCAACGTAAAGCAAGGCAACGTAAAGCAACGTAAAGCAAGGCAACGTAAATCAACGTAAAGCAAGGCAACGTAAAGCAACGTAAACCAAGGCAACGTAAAGCAACGTAAAGCAAGGCAACGTAAAGCAACGTAAAGCAACGTCAAGCAAGGCAACGTAAAGCAACGTAAAGCAAGGCAACGAAAGCAAGGCAACGTAAAGCAACGTAAAGCAAGGCAACGTAAAGCAACGTAAAGCAAGGTAAGGCAACGTAAAGCAAGGCAACGTAAAGCAACGTAAAGCAAGGCAAGGCAACGTAAAGCAAGGCAACGTAAAGCAACGTAAAGCAAGGCAACACAACATAAAGCAAGGCAAGTCAAGGCAACGTAAAGCAAGGCAAGATAAAGCAACGTAAAGCAACGTAAACAAAGGCAAGGCAACGTAAAGCAAGGCAACGTAAATCAAGGCAAGACAACGTAAAGCAACGTAAAGCAAGGCAAGGCAACGTACAGCAAGGCAACGTAAAAAATGTAAAGCAAGGCAAGGCAACGTAAAGCAATGTAAAGCAAGGCACAGCAACATAAAGCAACGTAAAGCAATGTAAAGCAGGGGAAGGCAAGGTAAAGCAATGTAAAGCAACGTAAAGCAAGGCAAGGCAAGGCAAATAAACGTAAAGCAACGTAAAGCAAGGCAAGGCAACGTAAAGCAACGTAAGGCAAGGCAAAGCAACGTAAAGCAACGTAAAGCAAGGCAAGGCAACGTAAAGCAACGTAAAGCAAGGCAAGGCAACGTAAAGCAACGTAAAGCAACGTAAGGCAAGGCAAGGCAACGAAAAGCAACGTAAAGCAAGGCAACGTAAAGCAAGGCAACGTAAAGCAACGCAACGTAAAGCAACGTAAACCAACGTAAAGCAAGGGAAGGCAACGTAAAGTAACGTAAAGCAAGGCAAGGAAAAGTAACGTAAAGCAACGTAAAGCAAGGCAAGGCAAGGTAAAGCAACGTAAAGCAACGTAAAGCAACTTAAAGCAAGGTAAGGCAACGTAAAGCAACGTAAAGAAACGTAAAGTAAGGCAAGGCAAGGTAAAGCAACGTAAAGCAACGTAAATCAACATAAAGCAAGGCAAGGTAAGGCAAGGCGAGGTAAAGCAACGTAAAGCAACGTAATGCAACGTAAAGCAAGGCAAGGCAAGGTAAAGCAACTTAAAGCAACGTAAAGCAAGGCAAGGCAAGGTAAAGCAATGTAAAGCAACGTAAAGCAAGGCAAGGCAAGATAAAGCAACGTAAAGCAACGTAAAGCAACGTAAAGCAAGGCAAGGCAAGGCAGAGCAATGTAAAGCAACGTAAAGCAAGGCAAGGCAAGGTAAAGCAACGTAAAGCAAGGCAAGGCAAGGCAAAGCAACGTAAAGCATCGTAAAGCAACTTAAAGCAAGGCAAGGCAAGGTAAAGCAACGTAAGGCAACGTAAAGCAAGGCAAGGCAAGGTAAAGCAACGTAAAGCAACGTAAAGCAACGTAAAGCAAGGCAAGTCAAAGCAACGTTAAGCAACGTAAAGCAACGTAAAGCAACGTAAAGAAAGGCAATTCAAGGTAAAGCAATGTAAGGCAAGGCAAAGCAACGTAAAGCAACGTAAAGCAAGGCAAGGCAACGTAAAGCAACTTAAAGCAAGGCAACATAAAGCAAGGCAACGAATAGCAATGCAACGTAAAGCAACGTAAAGCAAGGCAACGTAAAGCAAGATAAAGCAAGGCAACGTAAAGCAAAGTAAAGCAAGGCAAAGTAAAGCAAGGCAACGTAAAGCAACGTAAACCAAGGCAACGTAAAGCAACGTAAAGCAAGGCAACGTAAAGCAACGTCAAGCAACGTCAAGCAAGGCAATCTAAAGCAACGTAAAGCAAGGCAACTAAAGCAAGGCAACGTAAAGCAACGTAAAGCAAGGCAACGTAAAGCAACGTAAAGCAAGGTAAGGCAACGTAAAGCAAGGCAACGTAAAGTAACGTAAAGCTAGGTAAGGCAACGTAAAGCAAGGCAACGTAAAGCAACATAAAGCAAGGCAAGGCAACGTAAAGCAAGGCAACTTAAAGCAACGTAAAGCAAGGCAATACAACATAAAGCAAGGCAAAGTAAAGCAACGTAAGGCAAGGCAAGGCAACGTAAAGCAAGGAAACGTAAAGCAACGTAAAGCAAGGCAAGGCAAGGCAACGTAAAGCAAGGCAACGTAAATCAACGTAAAGCAACATAAAGCAAGGCAAGGCAAAGTAAAGCAAGGAAACGTAAAGCAAGGCAAGGCAACGTAAAGTAACGTAAAGCAAGGCAAGGCAACGTAAAGCAAGGCAACGTAAAAAATGTAAAGCAAGGCAAGGCAACGTAAAGCAACGTTAAGAAAGGCACAGCAACATAAAGCAACGTAAAGCAACGTAAAGCAGGGGAAGGCAAGGTAAAGCAACGTAAAGCAAAGTAAAGCAAGGCAAGGCAAGGCAAAGCAACGTAAAGCAACGTAAAGCAAGGCAAGGCAAGGCAAAGCAACGTAAAGAAACGTAAAGCAAGGCAAGGCAAGGTAAAGTAACATTAATCAACGTAAAGCAATGTAAAGCAAGGAAAGGCAAGGTAAAGCAACGTAAAGTAACGTAAAGCAACGTAAAGCAAGGCAAGGAAACGTAAAGCAACGTAAAGCAAGGCAAGGCAAGTTAAAGCAACGTAAAGCAACGTAAAGCAAGGCAAGGCAAGGTAAAGCATCGTAAAGCAACGTAAAGCAAAGTAAAGCAAGGCAAGGCAAGGTAAAGCAACGTAAAGCAACGTAAAGCAACGTAAAGCAAGGCAAGGCAAGGTAAAGCAACGTAAAGCAGCGCAAAGGAACGTAAAGCAAGGCAAGGCAAGGTAAAGCAACGTAAAGCAACGTAAAGCAAGGCATGGCAACGTAAAACAACGTAAAGCAACGTAAAGCAAGGCAAGGCAAGGTATAGCAACGTAAAGCAACGTAAAGCAAGACAAGGAAAGGTAAAGCAAAATAAAGCAACGTAAAGCAACGTAAAGCAAGGCAAGGCAAGGTAAAGCAACGTAAAGCAATGTAAAGCAAGGCAAGGCAAGGTAAAGCAACGTAAAGCAATGTAAAGCAAGGCAAGGCAAGGTAAAGCAGCGTAAAGCAACGTAAAGCAACGTAAAGCAAGGCAAGGCAAAGCAAGGCAAAGCAAGGCAAAGCAACGTAAAGCAACGTAAAGCAAGGCAAGGCAAAGCAACATAAAGCAACGTAAAGCAACGTAAAGCAAGGCAAGGCAAGGTAAAGCAACGTAAGGCAGCGTAAAGCAACGTAAAGCAACCTAAAGCAAGGCAAGGCAATGTAAAGCAACGTAAAGCAAGGCAAGGCAACGTAAAGCAACGTAAAGCAACGTAAAGCAAGGCAAGGCAACGTAAAGCAACGTAAAGCAACGTAAAGCAACGTAAAGCAATGCAAGGCAAGGTAAAGTAACGTAAAGCAACTTAAAGCAACGTAAAACAAGGCAAGGCAAGGTAAAGCAACGTAAAGGAATGTAAAGCAACGTAGAGCAAGGCAAGGCAAGGTAAAGCAACGTAAAGCAACGTAAAGCAACGTAAAGCAAGGCAAGGCAAGGTAAAGCAACGTAAACCAACGTAAAGCAATGTAAAGCAAGGCAAGGCAAGGTAAAGCAACGTAAATCAAAGTAAAGCAACGTAAAGCAACGTAAAGCAAAGCAAGGCAAGATACAGCAACGTAAAGCAACGTAAAGCAAAGTAAAGCAACGTAAATCAAGGCAAGACAAAGCAACGTAAAGCAACGTAAAGCAAGGCAAAGCAAGGTAAAGCAACGTAAAGCAACGTAAAGCAATGTAAAGCAAGGCAAGGAAAGGTAAAGCAACGTAAAGCCAACGTAAAGCAAGGCAAGGCAAGGTAAAGGAACGTAAAGAAACGTAAAGCAACGTAAAGCAAGGCAAGGCAACGTAAAGCAACGTAAAGCAACGTAAAGCAAGGCAAGGCAAGGTAAAGCGTGTAAAGCAACGTAAAGAAAGTCAAGGCAAGGTAATGAAACGTAAAGCATCGTAAAGCAAAGTAAAGCAACGTAAAGCAAGGCAAGGAAATGTAACGCAACGTAAAGCAACGTAAACCAACTTAAAGCAAGGGAAGGCAACGTAAAGCAACGTAAAGAAAGGCAAGGCAAGGTAAAGCAACGTAAAGCAACCTAAATCAAGGCAAGGCAAGGCAAAGCAACGTAAAGCAACGTAAAGCAACGTAAAGCAACGTAAAGCAAGGCAAAGTAACGTAAAGCAACATAAAGCAAGTCAAGGTAAGGTAAAGCAACGTAAAGCAAAGTAAAGCAACGTAAAGCAAGGCAAGGCAAGGTAAAGCAACTTAAAGCAACGTAAAGCAACGTAAAGCAAGGCAAGGCAAGGTAAAGCAACGTAAAGCCACTTAAAGCAACGTAAAACAATGCAAGGCAAGGTAAAGCAATGTAAAGCAATGTAAAGCAACGTAGAGCAAGGCAAGGCAAGGTAAAGCAACGTAAAGCAACGTAAAGCAACGTAAACCAAGGCAACGTCAAGCAACGTAAAGCAAGGCAACGTAAAGAAATGTAAAGCAAGGCAACGAAAGCAAGGCAACTTAAAGCAACGTAAAGCAAGGCAACGTAAAGCAACATAAAGAAAGGCAAGGCAAGGCAACGTAAAGCAAGGCAACGTAAATCAACGTAAAGCAACGTAAAGCAAGGCAACGTAAAGCAAGGCAACGTAAAGCAAGGCAAGGCAACGTAAGGCAACGTAAAGAAAGGCAAGGCAACGTAAAGCAAGGCAACGTAAAGAATGTATAGCAAGGCAAGGCAACGTAAAGCAACGTAAAGGAAGGCACAGCAACATAAAGCAACGTAAAGCAACATAAAGCAGGGCAAGGCAAGGTAAAGCAACGTAAAGCAACGTAAAACAAGGCAAGGCAAGGCAAAGCAACGTAAAGCAAAGTAAAGCAAGGCAAGGCAAGGTAAAGCAACGTAAAGCAACGTAAAGCAAGGCAAGGCAAGGTAAAGCAACATAAAGCAACGTAAAGCAACGTAAAGCAAGGCACGGCAAGGTAAAGCAACGTAAAGTAACATAAAGCAACGTAAAGCAAGGCAAGGCAACGTAAAGCAACGTAAAGCAAGGGAAGGCAAGGTAAAGCAACGTAAAGCAACGTAAAGCAAGGCAAGGCAAGGTAAAGCAACGTAAAGCAACGTAAAGCAACGTAAAGCAAGGCAAGGCAAGGTAAAGCAACGTAAAGCAACGTAAAGCAAGGCAAGGCAACGTAAAGCATCGTAAAGCAGTGCAAAGGAACGTAAAGCAAGGCAAGGCAAGGTAAAGCAACGTAAAGAAACGTAAAGCAAGGCAAGGCAAGGTAAAGCAACGTAAAGCAACGTAAAGCAAGGCAAGGCAAGGTAAAGCAACGTAAAGCAACGTAAAGCTACGTAAAGAAACGTAAAGCAAGGCAAAGCAAGGTAAAGCTACGTAAAGCAACGTAAAGAAACGTAAAGCAAGGCAAGGCAAGGTAAAGCAACATAAAGCAACGTAAAGCAACGTAAAGCAACGTAAAGCAAGGCAAGGCAAAGCAACGTAAAGAAACGTAAAGCAAGGCAAGGCAAGGCAAAGCAAGGCTAAGCAAGGCAAAGCAACGTAAAGCAACGTAAAGCAACGTAAAGCAAGGCAAGGCAAGGTAAAGCAACGTAAAGCAAAGTAAAGCAACTTAAAGCAACGTAAAACAATGCAAGGCAAGGTAAAGCAACCTAAAGCAATGTAAAGCAACGTAAAGCAAGGCAAGGCAAGGTAAAGCAATGTAAAGCAACGTAAAGCAAGTCAAGGCAAGGTAAAGCAGCGTAAAACAACGTAAAGCAACGTAAAGCAAGGCAAGGCAAAGCAAGGCAAGGCAAGGTAAAGCAACGTAAAGCAACGTAAGGCAACGTAAACAAAGCAAGGTAAGGTAAAGCAACGTAAAGCAACTTAAAGCAACGTAAAACAATGCAAGGCAAGGTAAAGCAACCTAAAGCAATGTAAAGCAACGTAAAGCAAGGCAAGGCAAGGTAAAGCAATGTAAAGCAACGTAAAGCAAGGCAAGGCAAGGTAAAGCAGCGTAAAGCAACGTAAAGCAACGTAAAGCAAGGCAAGGCAAAGCAAGGCAAAGCAAGGCAAAGCAACGTAAAGCAACGTAAAGCAAGGCAAGGCAAAGCAACATAAAGCAACGTAAAGCAACGTAAAGCAACGTAAAGCAACGTAAAGCAAGGCAAGGCAAGGTAAAGCAACGTAAGGCAGCGTAAAGCAACGTAAAGCAACGTAAAGCAAGGCAAGGCAATGTAAAGCAACGTAAAGCAAGGCAAGGCAACGTAAAGCAACGTAAAGCAACGTAAAGCAAGGCAAGGCAACGTAAAGCAACGTAAAGCAAGGCAAGGCAAGGTAAACAAACGTAAACCAACGTAAAGCAATGTAAAGCAAGGCAAGGCAAGGTAAAGCAACGTAAATCAAAGTAAAGTAACGTAAAGCAACGTAAAGCAAAGCAAGGCAAGATACAGAAACGTAAAGCAACGTAAAGCAAAGTAAAGCAACGTAAATCAAGGCAAGGCAAAGCAACGTAAAGCAACGTAAAGCAATGTAAAGCAAGGCAAGGCAAGGTAAAGCAACGTAAAGCAACGTAAAGCAATGTAAAGCAAGGCAAGGAAAGGTAAAGCAACGTAAAGCCAACGTAAGGCAAGGCAAGACAAGGTAAAGCAACGTAAAGCAACGTAAAGCAACGTAAAGCAAGGCAAGGCAACGTAAAGCAACGTAAAGCAACGTAAAGCAAGGCAAGGCAAGGTAAAGCGTGTAAAGCAACGTAAAGAAAGTCAAGGCAATGTAATGAAACGTAAAGCATCGTAAAGCAAAGTAAAGCAACGTAAAGCAATGTAAAGCAACGTAAAGCAAGGCAAAGCAACGTAAAGCAACATAAAGCAAGTCAAGGTAAGGTAAAGCAACGTAAAGCAAAGTAAATCAACGTAAAGCAAGGCAAGGCAAGGTAAAGCAACTTAAAGCAACGTAAAGCAACGTAAAGCAAGGCAAGGCAAGGTAAAGCAACGTAAAGCCACTTAAAGCAACGTAAAACAATGCAAGGCAAGGTAAAGCAATGTAAAGCAATGTAAAGCAACGTAGAGCAAGGCAAGGCAAGGTAAAGCAACGTAAAGCAACGTAAAGCAACGTAAAGCAAGGCAAGACAAAGCAAGGCAAAGCAAGGCAAAGCAACGTAAAGCAACTTAAAGCAAGGTAAAGCAAGGCAAGTCAAACCAAGGGAAAGCAAGGCAAAGCAAGGCAAAGCAACGTAAAGCAACTTAAAGCAACGTAAAGAAAGGCAAGTCAAAGCAACGTTAAGCAACGTAAAGCAACGTAAAGCAAGGCAAGGCAAAGCAACATAAAGCAACATAAAGCAACGTAAAGCAGCGTAAAGCAAGGTAAAGCAACGTAAAGCAACGTAAAGCAAGGGAAGGCAACGTAAAGCAGCGTAAAGCAAAGTAAAGCAACGTAAAGCAAGGCAAGGCAAGGTAAAGCAACGTAAAGCAACGTAAAGCAACGTAAAGCAATGCAAGGCAAGGTAAAGTAACTTAAAGCAACTTAAAGCAACGTAAAAAAAGGCAAGGCCAGGTAAAGCAACGTAAAGCAATGTAAAGCAACGTAGAGCAAGGCAAGGCAAGGTAAAGCAACGTAAAGCAACGTAAAGCAACGTAAAGCAACGTAAAGCAACGTAAGGCAAGGCAAGGCAATGTAAAGCAACGTAAGGCAAGGCAAGGCAATGTAAAGCAACGTAAAGCAATGCAACGTAAAGCAAGGCAACGTAAAGCAAGATAAAGCAACGTAAAGCAAGGCAACGTAAAGCAATGTAAAGCAAGGCAAAGTAAAGCAAGGCAACGTAAAGCAACGTAAAGCAAGGCACCGTAAAGCAAGACAACATAAAGCAACGTAAAGCAAGGCAACGTATACTAACGTAAAGCAACGTCAATCAAGGCAAGGTAAAACAACGTTAAGCAAGGCAACGTAAAGCAACGTAAACCAAGGCAACGTAAAGCAACGTAAAGCAAGGCAACGTAAAGCAACGTAAAGCAACGTCAAGCAAGGCAACGTAAAGCAACGTAAAGCAAGGCAACGTAAAGCAACGTAAACCAAGGCAACGTCAAGCAACGTAAAGCATGGCAACGTAAAGCAACGTAAAGCAACGTAAAGCAAGGCAACGTAAAGCAAGGCAACGTAAAGCAAGGCAACGTAAAGCAAGGCAAGGCAACGTAAAGCAACGTAAAGAAAGGCAAGGCAACGTAAAGCAAGGTGACGTAAAGTATGTAAAGCAAGGGAAGGCAACGTAAAGCAACGTAAAGCAAGGCACAGCAATATAAAGCAACGTAAAGCAGGGCAAGGCAAGGTAAAGCAACGTAAAGCAACGTAAAGCAAGGCAAGGCAAGGCAAAGCAACGTAAAGCAACGTAAAGCAAGTCAAGGCAATGTAAAGCAATGTAAAGCAACGTAAAGCAACGTAAAGCAAGGCAAGGCAAGGTAAAGAAACGTAAAGCAGCGTTAAGCAACGTAGAGCAACGTAAAGCAAGGCAAGGCAAGGTAAAGCAACGTAAAGCAACGTAAAGCAAGGCAAGGCAAGGTAAAGCAAAGTAAAGCAACGTAAAGCAAGGCAAGGCAAGGTAAAGCAACGTAAAGCAACGCAAAGGAACGTAAAGCAAGGCAAGGCAAGGTAAAGCAACGTAAAGCAACGTAAAGCAAGGCAAGGCAACGTAAAGCAACGTAAAGCAACGTAAAGCAAGGCAAGGCAAGGTAAAGCAACGTAAAGCAACGTAAAGCAAGGCAAGGCAATGTTAAGCAACGTAAAGCAACGTAAAGATACGTAAAGCAAGGCAAGGCAAGGCAAGGCAAGGTAACGCAACGTAAAGCAACGTAAAGCAACGTAAAGCAAGGGAAGGCAAGGTAAAGCTACGTAAAGCAACGTAAAGCAACGTAAAGCAAGGCAAGGCAAGGTAAAGCAACGTAAAGCAACGTAAAGCAACGTAAAGCAAGGTAAGGCAAGGCAAGGCAAAGCAACGCAATGCAACGTAAAGCAACGTAAAGCAAGGCAAGGCAAGGCAGAGCAACGTAAAGCAACGTAAAGCAAGGCAAGGCAAGGTAAAGCAACGTAAGGCAACGTAAAGCAAGGCAAGGCAAGGTAAAGCAACGTAAAGCAACGTAAAGCAAGACAAAGCAATGTAAAGCAACGTAAAGCAAGGCAAGGCAAGGTAAAGCAACGTAAAGCAAAGTAAAGCAACGTAAAGCAAGGCAAGGCAAGGTAAAGCAACGTAAAGCAACGTAAAGCAAGGCAAGGCAAAGCAAGGCAAAGCAACGTAAAGCAACGTTAAGCAAGGTAAAGCAAGGAAAGTCAAAGCAAGGGAAAGCAAGGCAAAGCAACGTAAAGCAACGTAAAGCAAGGCAAGTCAAAGCAACGTTAAGCAACGTAATGCAACGTAAAGCAAGGCAAGGTAAAGCAACATAAAGCAACGTAAAGCAACGTAAAACAACGTAAAGCAAGGCAAGGCAAGGTAAAGCAACGTAAATCAGCGTAAAGCAACGTAAAGCAACGTAAAGCAAGGCAAGGCAAGGTAAAGCAGCGTAAAGCAAGGTAAAGCAACGTAAAGCAACGTAAAGCAAGGCAAGGAAACGTAAAGCAACGTAAGACAAGGCAAAGCAACGTAAAGCAACGTAAAGCAAGGCAAGGCAACGTAAAGCAACGTAAAGCAAGGCAAGGCAAAGTAAAGCAACGTAAAGCAACGTAAGGCAAGGCAAGGCAACGTAAAGCAAGGTAAAGCAAGGCAACGTAAAGCAACGCAACGTAAAGCAACTTAAAGCAACGTAAAGCAAGGCAACGTAAAGCAAGGCAACGTAAAGCAACATAAAGCAACGTAAAGCAAGTCAACGTAAAGCAACGTAAAGCAAGGAAACGTAAAGCAAGGCAACGTAAAGCAGCGTCAAGGAAGGCAACGTAAAGCAACGTAAAGCAAGGCAACGTAAAGCAACGTAAACCAAGGCAACGTCAAGCAACGTAAATCAAGGCAACGTAAACCAACGTAAAGCAAGGCAACGTAAAGCAACGTAAGGCAAGGCAACGTAAAGCAACGTAAAGCAAGGTAAGGCAACGTAAAGCAAAGCAACGTAAAGCAACGTAAAGCAAGGCAAGGCAACGTAAAGCAAGGCAACGTAAAGCAACGTAAAGCAAGGCAACGCAACGTAAAGCAAGGAAACGTAAAGCAACGTATGGCAAGCCAAGGTAACGTAAAGCAAGGCAACGTAAACCAACGTAAAGCAAGAAAGGCAAGGCAACGTAAAGCAAGACAAGGCAAGGCAACGTAAAGCAAGGCAACGTAAATCAACGTAAAGCAACGTAAAGCAAGGCAAGGCAACGTAAAGGAAGGCAACGTAAAGCAAGGCAAGGCAACGTAAAGCAACGTAAAGCAAGGCAAGGCAACGTTAAGCAAGGCTACGTAAAGAACGCAAAGCAAGGCAAGGCAACGTAAAGCAACGTAAAGCAAGGCACAGCAACATAAAGCAACGTAAAGCAACGTAAAGCAAGACAAGGCAAGGTAATGCAACGTAAAGCAACTTAAAGCAAGGCAAGGCAAGGCAAAGCAACATAAAGCAACGTAAAGCAAGGCAAGGCAAGGTAAAGCAACGTAAAGCAACGTAAAGCAAGGCAAGGCAAGGTAAAGCAACGTAAAGCAACGTAAAGCAAGGCAAGGCAAGGTAAAGCAACGTAAAGCAACGTAAAGCAACGTAAAGCAACGTAAAACAAGGCAAGGCAAGGCAGAGCAACGTAAAGCAACCTAAAGCAAGGCAAGGCAAGGTAAAGCAACGTAAAGCAAGGCAAGGCAAGGCAAAGCAACGTAAAGCATCATAAAGCAACGTAAAGCAAGGCAAGGCAAGGTAAAGCAACGTAAGGCAACGTAAAGCAAGGCAAGGCAAGGTAGAGCAACGTAAAGCAACGTAAAGCAAGGCAAGAAAAACAACTTAAAGCAACGTAAAGCAACGTAAAGCAAGGCAAAGCAACGTAAAGCAACGTAAAGCAAGGCAAGGCAAGGTAAAGCAACGTAAAGCAACGTAAAGCAACGTAAAGCAAGGGAAGGCAAGGTAAAGCAACGTAAAGCAACTTAAAGCAACGTAAAACAATGCAAGGCAAGGTAAAACAACGTAAAGCAACGTAAAGAAACGTAAAGCAAGGCAAGTCAAAGAAACGTTAAGCAACGTAAAGCAACGTAAAGCAAGGCAAGGCAAAGCAACATAAAACAACGTAAAGCAACGTAAAGCAAAGTAAAGCAAGGCAAGGCAGGTAAAGCAACGTAAAGCAGCGTAAAGCAACGTAAAGCAACGTAAAGCAAGGCAAGGCAAGGTAAAGCAGCGAAAAGCAAGGTAAAGCAACGTAAAGCAACGTAAAGCAAGGCAAGGAAACGTAAAACAACGTAAAGCAACGTAAAGCAAGGGAAGGCAACGTAAAGCAACGTAAGGCAAGGCAAAGCAACGTAAAGCAACGTAAAGCAAGGCAAGGCAAAGTAAAGCAACGTAAAGCAAGAAAAGGCAACGTAAAGCAACGTAAAGCAACGTAAGGCAAGGCAAGGCAACGTAAAACAACGTAAAGCAAGGCAACGTAAACCAAGGCAACGTAAAGCAACGCAACGTAAAGCAACGTAAAGCAAGGCAACGTAAACAAGATAAAGCAACGTAAAGCAAGGCAACGTAAAGCAACGTAAACCAAGGCAACGTCAAGCAACGTAAAGCAAGGCATCGTAAAGCAACGTAAAGCAAGGCGACGAAAGCAAGGCAACGTAAAGCAACGTAAAGCAAGGCAACGTAAAGCAACGTAAAGCAAGGTAAGGCAACGTAAAGCAAGGCAACGTAAAGTAACGTAAAGCAAGGCAAGGCAACGTAAAGCAAGGCAACGTAAAGCAACGTAAAGCAAGGCAACACAACGTAAAGGAAGGCAACGTAAAGCAACATAAAGCAAGGCAAGGCAAGGTAAAGCAACGTAAAGCAACGTAAAGCAAGGCAAGGCAAGTTAAAGCAACGTAAAGCAACGTAAAGCAACGTAAAGCAACGTAAAACAAGGCAAGGCAAGGCAGAGCAACGTAAAGCAACGTAAAGCAAGGCAAGGCAAGGTAAAGCAACGTAAAGCAAGGCAAGGCAAGGTAAAGCAACGTAAGGCAACGTAAAGCAAGGCAAGGCAAGGTAGAGCAACGTAAAGCAACGTAAAGCAAGGCAAGGAAAAGCAACTTAAAGCAACGTAAAGCAACGTAAAGCAAGGCAAAGCAACGTAAAGCAACGTAAAGTAAGGCAAGGCAAGGTAAAGCAACGTAAAGCAACGTAAAGCAACGTAAAGCAAAGTAAAGCAACGTAAAGCAAGGGAAGGCAAGGTAAAGCAACGTAAAGCAATGTAAAGCAAGGCAATGCAAGGTAAAGCAACGTAAAGCAACGTAAAGCAACGTAAAGCAAGGGAAGGCAAGGTAAAGCAACGTAAAGCAACATAAAGCAACGTAAAACAATGCAAGGCAAGGTAAAGCAACGTAAAGCAACGTAAAGCATCGTAGAGCAGGCAAGGCAAGGTAAAGCAACGTAAACCAACGTAAAGCAAGGTAAAGCAAGGCAAGGCAAGGTAAAGCAACGTAAAGCAACGTAAAGCAAGGCAAGGCAAGGTAAAGCAGCGTAAAGAAACGTAAAGCAACGTAAAGCAAGGTAAAGCAAGGCAAGTCAAAGCAAGGCAAACCAAGGCAAAGCAACGTAAAGCAACGTAAAGAAACGTAAAGCAAGGCAAGTCAAAGAAACGTTAAGCAACGTAAAGCAACGTAAAGCAAGGCAAGGCAAAGCAACATAAAGCAACGTAAAGCAACGTAAAGCAACGTAAAGCAAGGCAAGGCAGGTAAAGCAACGTAAAGCAGCGTAAAGCAACGTAAAGCAACGTAAAGCAAGGCAAGGCAAGGTAAACCAGCGAAAAGCAAGGTAAAGCAACGTAAAGCAACGTAAAGCAAGGAAAGGCAACGTAAAGCAACGTAAAACAACGTAAAGCAACGTAAAGCAAGGGAAGGCAACGTAAAGCAACGTAAGGCAAGGCAAAGCAACGTAAAGCAACGTAAAGCAAGGCAAGGCAAAGTAAAGCAACGTAAAGCAAGGAAAGGCAACGTAAAGCAACGTAAGGCAAGGCAAGGCAACGTAAAACAACGTAAAGCAAGGCAACGTAAACCAAGGCAACCTAAAGCAACGCAACGTAAAGCAACGTAAAGCAACGTAAAGCAAGGCAACGTAAACAAGATAAAGCAATGTAAAGCAAGGCAACGTAAAGCAACGTAAACCAAGGCAACGTCAAGCAACGTAAAGCAAGGCAACGTAAAGCAACGTAAAGCAAGGCGACGAAAGCGAGGCAATGTAAAGCAACGTAAAGCAAGGCAACGTAAAGCAACGTAAAGCAAGGTAAGGCAACGTAAAGCAAGGCAACGTAAAGTAACGTAAAGCAAGGCAAGGCAACGTAAAGCAAGGCAACGTAAAGCAACGTAAAGCAAGGCAACACAACGTAAAGCAATGCAACGTAAAGCAACATAAAGCAAGGCAAGGCAAGGTAAAGCAACGTAAAGCAACGTAAAGCAAGGCAAGGCAAGGTAAAGCAACGTAAAGCAACGTAAAGCAACGTAAAGCAACGTAAAACAAGGCAAGGCAAGGCAGAGCAAAGTAAAGCAACGTAAAGCAAGGCAAGGCAAGGTAAAGCAATGTAAAGCAAGGCAAGGCAAGGCAAAGCAACGTAAAGCATCGTAAAGCAACGTAAAGCAAGGCAAGGCAAGGTAAAGCAACGTAAGGCAACGTAAAGCAAGGCAAGGCAAGGTAGAGCAACGTAAAGCAACGTAAAGCAAGGCAAGGAAAAGCAACTTAAAGCAACGAAAAGCAACGTAAAGCAAGGCAAAGCAACGTAAAGCAACGTAAAGTAAGGCAAGGCAAGGTAAAGCAACGTAAAGCAACGTAAAGCAACGTAAATCAACGTAAAGCAACGTAAAGCAAGGCAATGCAAGGTAAAGCAACGTAAAGCAACGTAAAGCAACGTAAAGAAAGGGAAGGCAAGGTAAAGCAACGTAAAGCAACTTAAAGCAACGTAAAACAATGCAAGGCAAGGTAAAGCAACGTAAAGCAACGTAAAGCACCGTAGAGCAAGGCAAGGCAAGGTAAAGCAACGTAAAGCAACGTAAAGCAACGCAAGGCAAGGTAAAGCAACGTAAAGCAACGTAAAGCAACGTAAATCAAAGTAAAGCAACGTAAAGCAAGGGAAGGCAACGTAAAGCAACGTAAAGCAATGTAAAGCAAGGCAATGCAAGGTAAAGCAACGTAAAGCAACGTAAAGCAACGTAAAGCAATGGAAGGCAAGGTAAAGCAACGTAAAGCAACTTAAAGCAACGTAAAACAATGCAAGGCAAGGTAAAGCAACGTAAAGCAACGTAAAGCATCGTAGAGCAATGCAAGGCAAGGTAAAGCAACGTAAAGCAACGTAAAGCAACGCAAGGCAAGGTAAAGCAACGTAAAGCAACGTAAAGCAAGGCAAGGCAAGGTAAAGCAGCGTAAAGAAACGTAAAGCAACGTAAAGCAAGGTAAAGCAAGGCAAGTCAAAGCAAGGGAAAGCAAGGTAAAGCAACGTAAAGCAACGTAAAGAAACGTAAAGCAAGGCAAGTCAAAGAAACGTTAAGCAACGTAAAGCAACGTAAAGCAAGGCAAGGCAAAGCAACATAAAGCAACGTAAAGCAACGTAAAGCAAGGCAAGGCAGGTAAAGCAACGTAAAGCAGCGTAAAGCAACGTAAAGCAACGTAAAGCAAGGCAAGGCAAGGTAAAGCAGCGAAAAGCAAGGTAAAGCAACGTAAAGCAACGTAAAGCAAGGGAAGGCAACGTAAAGCAACGTAAAACAACGTAAAGCAACCTAAAGCAAGGGAAGGCAACGTAAAGCAACGTAAGGCAAGGCAAAGCAACGTAAAGCAACGTAAAGCAAGGCAAGGCAAAGTAAAGCAACGTAAAGCAAGGAAAGGCAACGTAAAGCAACGTAAGGCAAGGCAAGGCAACGTAAAACATCGTAAAGCAAGGCAACGTAAACCAAGGCAACATAAAGCAACGCAACGTAAAGCAACGTAAAGCAACGTAAAGCAAGGCAAGGCAGGTAAAGCAACTTAAAGCAACGAAAAGCAACGTAAAGCAAGGCAAAGCAACATAAAGCAACGTAAAGCAAGGGAAGGCAAGGTAAAGCAACGTAAAGCAATGTAAAGCAAGGCAATGCAAGGTAAAGCAACGTAAAGCAACGTAAAGCAACGTAAAGCAAGGGAAGGCAAGGTAAAGCAACGTAAAGCAACTTAAAGCAACGTAAAACAATGCAAGGCAAGGTAAAGAAACGTAAAGCAACGTAAAGCATCGTAGAGCAAGGCAAGGCAAGGTAAAGCAACGTAAAGAAACCTAAAGCAACGTAAAGCAACGTAAAGCAAGGCAAGGCAAGGTAAAGCAGCGTAAAGAAAACTAAAGCAACGTAAAGCAACGTAAAGCAAGGCAAGGCAAGGTAAAGCAACGTAAAGCAAGGTAAGGCAAGGCAAGGCAAGGCAAGGTAAAGCAACGTAAAGCAAAGTAAAGCAACGTAAAGCAAGGCAAGGCAAGGTAAAGCAACGTAAAGCAACGTAAAGCAACGTAAAGCAACGTAAAGCAAGGCAAGGCAGGTAAAGCAACGTAAAGCAGCGTAAAGCAACGTAAAGCCACGTAAAGCAAGGCAAGGCAAGGTAAAGCAGCAAAAAGCAAGGTAAAGCAACGTAAAGCAACGTAAAGCAAGGCAAGGCAACGTAAAGCAACGTAAAACAACGTAAAGCAACGTAAAGCAAGGGAAGGCAACGTAAAGCAACGTAAGGCAAGGCAAAGCAACGTAAAGCAACGTAAAGCAAGGCAAGACAAAGTAAAGCAACGTAAAGCAAGGAAAGGCAACGTAAAGCAACGTAAAGCAACGTAAGGCAAGGCAAGGCAACGTAAAACAACGTAAAGGAAGGCAACGTAAACCAAGGCAACGTAAAGCAACGCAACGTAAAGCAACGTAAAGCAACGTAAACCAAGGCAACGTCAAGCATCGTAAAGAAAGGCAACGTAAAGCAACGTAAAGCAAGGCGACGAAAGCAAGGCAACGTAAAGCAACGTAAAGCAAGGCAACGTAAAGCAACGTAAAGCAAGGCAACACAACGTAAAGCAAGGCAACGTAAAGCAACATAAAGCAAGGCAAGGCAACGTAAAGCAAGGCAACGTAAAGCAACGTAAAGCAAGGCAAGGCAAGGCAACGTAAATCAAGGTAAAGCAACGTAAAGCATGGCAACGTAAATCAAGGCAACGTAAAGTAAGGCAAGGCAACGTAAAGCAACGTAAAGCAAGGCACAGAAACATAAAGCAACGTAAAGCAACGTAAAGCAGGGCAAGGCAAGGTAAAGCAACGTAAAGCAAGGCAAGGCAAGGCAAAGCAACGTAAAGCAACGTAAAGCAAGGCAAGGCAAGGTAAAGCAACGTAAAGCAACGTAAAGCAAGGCAAGGCAAGGTAAAGCAACATAAAGCAACGTAAAGCAAGCCAAGGGAAGGTAAAGCAACGTAAAGCATGTCAAGGCAACGTAAAGCAACGTAAAGCAAGGGAAGAAAATGTAAAGCAACGTAAAGCAACGTAAAGCAAGGCAAGGCAAGGTAAAGCAACGTAAAGCAAATTAAATCAACGTAAAGCAAGGCAAGGCAAGGTAAAGCAACGTAAAGCAACACAAAGGAAAGTAAAGCAAGGCAAGGCAAGGTAAAGTAACGTAAAGCAACGTAAAGCAAGGCACGGCAACGTAAAGCAACGTAAAGCAAGGCAAGGCAGGGTAAAGCAATGTAAAGCAACGTAAAGCAAGGCAAGGCAAGGTAAAGCAACGTAAAGCAACGTAAAGCTACGTAAAGCAAGGCAAGGCAAGGCAAGGCAAGATAACGCAACGTAAAGAAACGTAAAGCAAGGCAAGGCAAGGTAAAGCTACGTAAAGCAACGTAAATCAACGTAAAGCAAGGCAAGGCAAGGTAAAGCAAATTAAAGCAACGTAAAGCAACGTAAAGCAAGGTAAGGCAAGGCAAGGCAAAGCAACGTAAAGCAACGTAAAGCAACGTAAAGCAAGTCAACGTAAAGCAACGTAAAGCAACGTAAAGCAAGTCAACGTAAAGCAACGTAAAGCAACGTAAAGCAAGGCAACGTAAAGCAACGTAAAGCAATGCAACGTAAAGCAACGTAAAGGCATGTAAAGCAAGGCAAGGCAAGGCAAAGCAACGTAAAGCAACGTAAAGCAACGTAAAGCAACGTAAAGCGAGGCAAGGTAAGCAACGTAAAGCAACGTAAAGCAACGTAAAGCAACGTAAAGCAACGTAATCAATGCAAGGCAAAGCAAGGCAAAGCAAGGCAAAGCAACGTAAAGCAAGGCAAGGCAAAGCAACGTAAAGAAACGTAAAGCAAGGCAAGGCAAGGCTAAGCAACGTAAAGCAACGTAAAGCAACGTAAATCATGGCAAGGCAAAGCAACGTAAAGCAACGTAAAGCAACGTAAAGCAACGTAAAGCAAGGCAAAGCAACGTAAAGCATCATAAAGCAAGGCAAGGCAAGGTAAAGCAACGTAAAGCAAAGTAAAGCAACGTAAAGCAAGGCAAGGCAAGGTAAAGCAACGCAAAGCTACGTAAAGCAAGGTAAAGAAAGGCAAGTCAAAGCAAGGGAAAGCAAGGCAAAGCAACGTAAATCAATGTAAAGCAACGTAAAGCAAGGCAAGTCAAAGCAACGTTAAGCAACGTAGAGCAACGTAAAGCAAGGCAAGGCAAAGCAACATAAAGCAACTTAAAGCAACGTAAAGCAACGTAAAGCAAGGCAAGGCAAGGTAAAGCAACGTAAAGCAGTGTAAAGCAACGTAAAGCAATGCAAAGCAAGGCAAGGCAAGGTAAAGCAGCGTAAAGCAAGGTAAAGCAACGTAAAGCAACGTAAATCAAGGGAAGGCAACGTAAAGCAACGTAAAGCAAAGTAAAGCAACGTAAAGCAAGGCAAGGCAAGGTAAAGCAACGTAAAGCAGCGTAAAGCAACGTAAAGCAAGGCACCGTAAAGCAAGACAACGTAAAGCAACGTAAAGCAAGGCAACGTATAGCAACGTAAAGCAACGTCAAGCAAGGCAACGTAAAACAACGTAAAGCAAGGCAACGTAAAGCAACGTAAAGCAACGTAAAGCAACGTAAAACAATGCAAGGCAAGGAAAAGCAACGTAAAGCAATGTAAAGCATCGTAGAGCAAGGCAAGGCAAGGTAAAGCAACGTAAAGCAACGTAAAGCAACGTAAAGCAAGGCAGGGCAAGGTAAAGCAACGTAAAGCAACGTAAAGCAAGGCAAGGCAAGGAAAAGCAACGTAAAGCAGCGTAAAGCAACGTACAGCAATGCAAAGCAAGGCAAGGCAAGGTAAAGCAGCATAAAGCAAGGTAAAGCAACGTAAAGCAACGTAAAGCAAGGGAAGGCAACGTAAAGCAACGTCAAGCAAAGTAAAGCAACGTAAAGCAAGGCAAGGCAAGGTAAAGCAACGTAAAGCAGCGTAAAGCAACGTAAAGCAAGGCACCGTAAAGCAAGACAACGTAAAGCAACGTAAAGCAAGGCAACGTATAGCAACGTAAAGCAACGTAAAGCAAGGCAACGTAAAACAACGTAAAGCAAGGCAACGTAAAGCAACGTAAAGCAACGTAAAGCAACATAAAACAATGCAAGGAAAGGTAAAGCAACGTAAAGCAATGTAAAGCAACGTAAAGAAAGGCAAGGCAAGGTAAAGCAACGTAAATCAAAGTAAAGCAACGTAAAGCAACATAAAGCAAGGCAAGGCAACGTAAAGCAACGTAAAGCAACGTAAGGCAAGGCAAGGCAACGTAAAGCAACGTAAAGCAAGGCAACGTAAATCAACGTAAAGCAAGGCAAAGTAAAGCAAGGCAACCTAAAGCAACGTAAAGCAAGGCACCGTAAAGCAAGACAACGTAAAGCAACGTAAAGCAAGGCAACGTGTAGCAACGAAAGCAACGTCAAGCAAGGCAACGTAAAGCAACGTAAACCAAGGCAACGTAAAGCAACGTAAAGCAAGGCAACGTAAAGCAACGTAAACCAAGGCAAGGTCAAGCAACGTAAAGCAAGGCAACGTAAAGCAATGTAAAGCAAGGCAACGAAAGCAAGATAACGTAAAGCAACGTAAAGCAAGGCAACGTAAAGCAACATAAAGCAAGGCAAGGCAAGGCAACGTAAAGCAAGGCAACGTAAATCAACGTAAAGCAACGTAAAGCAAGGCAACGTAAAGCAAGGCAACGTAAAGCAAGGCAAGGCAAAGTAAAGCAACGTAAAGAAAGGCAAGGCAAAGTAAAGCAAGGAAACGTAAAGCAACGTAAAGCAAGGCACAGCAACATAAAGCAACGTAAAGCAATTTAAAGCAGGGCAAGGCAAGGTAAAGCAAAGTAAAGCAACGTAAAGCAAGGCAAGGCAAGGTAAAGCAACGTAAAGCAACGTAAAGCAAGGCAAGGCAAGGTAAAGCAACGTAAAGCAACGTAAAGAAAGGCAAGGCAAGGTAAAACAACATAACGCAACGTAAAGCAAGGCACGGCAAGGTAAAGCAACGTAAAGTAACATAAAGAAACGTAAAGAAAGGCAAGGCAACGTAAAGCAACGTAAAGAAAGGCAAGGCAAGTTGAAGCTACGTAAAGCAACGTAAAGCAAGGCAAGGCAAGGTAAAGCAACGTAAAGCAACGTAAAGCAAGGCAAGGCAAGGTAAAGCTACGTAAAGCAACGTAAAGCAAGGCAAGGCAAGGTAAAGCAACGTAAAGCAACGTAAAGCAACGTAAAGCAAGGCAAGGCAAGGTAAAGCAACGTAAAGCAATGCAAAGGAACGTAAAGCAAGGCAAGGCAAGGTAAAGCAACGTAAAGCAACGTAAAGCAAGGCAAGGCAACGTAAAGCAACGTAAGGCAACGTAAAGCAACGTAAAGCAACGTAAAGCAAGGCAAGGCAAGGTAAAGCAACGTAAAGCAACGTAAAGCAAAGCAAGGCAAGGTAAAGCAACGTAAAGCAACTTAAAGCAAGGCAAGGCAAGGCAAAGCAACATAAAGCAACGTAAAGCAAGGCAAGGCAAGGTAAAGCAACGTAAAGCAACGTAAAGCAAGGCAAGGCAAGGTAAAGCAACGTAAAGCAAGGCAAGGCAAGGTAAAGCAACGTAAAGCAACGTAAAGCAACGTAAAACAAGGCAAGGCAAGGCAGAGCAACGTAAAGCAACGTAAAGCAAGGCAAGGCAAGGTAAAGCAACGTAAAGCAAGGCAAGGCAAGGCAAAGCAACGTAAGGCATCATAAAGCAACGTAAAGCAAGGCAAGGCAAGGTAAAGTAACGTAAGGCAACGTAAAGCAAGGCAAGGCAAGGTAGAGCAACGTAAAGCAACGTAAAGCAAGGCAAGAAAAACAACTTAAAGCAACGTAAAGCAACGTAAATCAAGGCAAAGCAACGTAAAGCAACGTAAAGCAAGGCAAGGCAAGGTAAAGCAACGTAAAGCAACGTAAAGCAACGTAAAGCAAGGGAAGGCAAGGTAAAGCAACGTAAAGCAACTTAAAGCAACGTAAAACAATGCAAGGCAAGGTAAAACAACGTAAAGCAACGTAAAGCATCGTAGAGCAAGGCAAGGCAAGGTAAAGCAACGTAAAGCAACGTAAAGCAACGTAAAGCAAGGCAAGGCAAGGTAAAGCAACGTAAAGCAACGTAAAGCAAGGCAAGGCAAGGTAAAGCAGCGTAAAGAAACGTAAAGCAACGTAAAGCAAGGTAAAGCAAGGCAAGTCAAAGCAAGGTAAAGCAACGTAAAGCAATGTAAAGAAACGTAAAGCAAGGCAAGTCAAAGAAACGTTAAGCAACGTAAAGCAACGTAAAGCAAGGCAAGGCAAATCAACATAAAGCAACGTAAAGCAACGTAAAGCAACGTAAAGCAAGGCAAGGCAGGTAAAGCAACGTAAAGCAGCGTAAAGCAACGTAAAGCAACGTAAAGCAAGGCAAGGCAAGGTAAAGCAGCGAAAAGCAAGGTAAAGCAACGTAAACCAACGTAAAGCAAGGCAAGGCAACGTAAAGCAACGTAAAACAACGTAAAGCAACGTAAAGCAAGGGAAGGCAACGTAAAGCAAAGTAAGGCAAGGCAAAGCAACGTAAAACAACGTAAAGCAAGGCAAGGCAAAGTAAAGCAACGTAAAGCAAGGAAAGGCAACGTAAAGCAACGTAAAGCAACGTAAGGCAAGGCAAGGCAACGTAAAACAACGTAAAGCAAGGCAACGTAAACCAAGGCAACGTAAAGCAATGCAACGTAAAGCAACGTAAAGCAAGGAAACGTAAACAAGATAAAGCAACGTAAAGCAAGGCAACGTAAAGCAACGTAAACCAAGGCAACGTCAAGCAACGTAAAGCAAGGCATCGTAAAGCAACGTAAAGCAAGGCGACGAAAGCAAGGCAACGTAAAGCAACGTAAAGCAAGGCAACGTAAAGCAACGTAAAGCAAGGTAAGGCAACGTAAAGCAAGGCAACGTAAAGTAACGTAAAGCAAGGCAAGGCAACGTAAAGCAAGGCAACGTAAAGCAACGTAAAGCAAGGCAACACAACGTAAAGCAAGGCAACGTAAAGCAACATAAAGCAAGGCAAGGCAAGGTAAAGCAACGTAAAGCAACGTAAAGCAAGGCAAGGCAAGTTAAAGCAACGTAAAGCAACGTAAAGCAACGTAAAGCAACGTAAAACAAGGCAAGGCAAGGCAGAGCAACGTAAAGCAACGTAAAGCAAGGCAAGGCAAGGTAAAGCAACGTAAGGCAACGTAAAGCAAGGCAAGGCAAGGTAGAGCAACGTAAAGCAACGTAAAGCAAGGCAAGGAAAAGCAACTTAAAGCAACGTAAAGCAACGTAAAGCAAGGCAAAGCAACGTAAAGCAACGTAAAGTAAGGCAAGGCAAGGTAAAGCAACGTAAAGCAACGTAAAGCAACGTAAAGCAAAGTAAAGCAACGTAAAGCAAGGGAAGGCAAGGTAAAGCAACGTAAAGCAATGTAAAGCAAGGCAATGCAAGGTAAAGCAACGTAAAGCAACGTAAAGCAACGTAAAGCAAGGGAAGGCAAGGTAAAGCAACGTAAAGCAACATAAAGCAACGTAAAACAATGCAAGGCAAGGTAAAGCAACGTAAAGCAACGTAAAGCATCGTAGAGCAAGGCAAGGCAAGGTAAAGCAACGTAAACCAACGTAAAGCAAGGTAAAGCAAGGCAAGGCAAGGTAAAGCAACGTAAAGCAACGTAAAGCAAGGCAAGGCAAGGTAAAGCAGCGTAAAGAAACGTAAAGCAACGTAAAGCAAGGTAAAGCAAGGCAAGTCAAAGCAAGGGAAAGCAAGGCAAAGCAACGTAAAGCAACGTAAAGAAACGTAAAGCAAGGCAAGGCAAAGCAACATAAAGCAACGTAAAGCAACGTAAAGCAACGTAAAGCAAGGCAAGGCAGGTAAAGCAACGTAAAGCAGCGTAAAGCAACGTAAAGCAACGTAAAGCAAGGCAAGGCAAGGTAAACCAGCGAAAAGCAAGGTAAAGCAACGTAAAGCAACGTAAAGCAAGGAAAGGCAACGTAAAGCAACGTAAAACAACGTAAAGCAACGTAAAGCAAGGGAAGGCAACGTAAAGCAACGTAAGGCAAGGCAAAGCAACGTAAAGCAACGTAAAGCAAGGCAAGGCAAAGTAAAGCAACGTAAAGCAAGGAAAGGCAACGTAAAGCAACGTAAGGCAAGGCAAGGTAAACAAGATAAAGCAATGTAAAGCAAGGCAACGTAAAGCAACGTAAACCAAGGCAACGTCAAGCAAGGTAAAGCAAGGCAACGTAAAGCAACGTAAAGCAAGGCGACGAAAGCAAGGCAATGTAAAGCAACGTAAAGCAAGGCAACGTAAAGCAACGTAAAGCAAGGTAAGGCAACGTAAAGCAAGGCAACGTAAAGTAACGTAAAGCAAGGCAAGGCAACGTAAAGCAAGGCAACGTAAAGCAACGTAAAGCAAGGCAACACAACGTAAAGCAATGCAACGTAAAGCAACATAAAGCAAGGCAAGGCAAGGTAAAGCAACGTAAAGCAACGTAAAGCAAGGCAAGGCAAGGTAAAGCAACGTAAAGCAACGTAAAGCAACGTAAAGCAACGTAAAACAAGGCAAGGCAAGGCAGAGCAAAGTAAAGCAACGTAAAGCAAGGCAAGGCAAGGTAAAGCAACGTAAAGCAAGGCAAGGCAAGGCAAAGCAACGTAAAGCATCGTAAAGCAACGTAAAGCAAGGCAAGGCAAGGTAGAGCAACGTAAAGCAACGTAAAGCAAGGCAAGGAAAAGCAACTTAAAGCAACGAAAAGCAACGTAAAGCAAGGCAAAGCAACGTAAAGCAACGTAAAGTAAGGCAAGGCAAGGTAAAGCAACGTAAAGCAACGTAAAGCAACGTAAATCAACGTAAAGCAACGTAAAGCAAGGGAAGGCAACGTAAAGCAACGTAAAGCAATGTAAAGCAAGGCAATGCAAGGTAAAGCAAGGTAAAGCAACGTAAAGCAACGTAAAGAAAGGGAAGGCAAGGTAAAGCAACGTAAAGCAAATTAAAGCAACGTAAAACAATGCAAGGCAAGTTAAAGCAACGTAAAGCAACGTAAAGCACCGTAGAGCAAGGCAAGGCAAGGTAAGGCAACGTAAAGCAACGTAAAGCAACGCAAGGCAAGGTAAAGCAACGTAAAGCAACGTAAATCAAAGTAAAGCAACGTAAAGCAAGGGAAGGCAACGTAAAGCAACGTAAAGCAATGTAAAGCAAGGCAATGCAAAGCAACATAAAGCAACGTAAAGCAACGTAAAGCAAGGCAAGGCAGGTAAAGCAACGTAAAGCAGCGTAAACCAACGTAAAGCAACGTAAAGCAAGGCAAGGCAAGGTAAACCAGCGAAAAGCAAGGTAAAGCAACGTAAAGCAACGTAAAGCAAGGGAAGGCAACGTAAAGCAACGTAAAACAACGTAAAGCAACGTAAAGCAAGGGAAGGCAACGTAAAGCCACGTAAGGCAAGGCAAAGCAACGTAAAGCAACGTAAAGCAAGGCAAGGCAAAGTAAAGCAACGTAAAGCAAGGAAAGGCAACGTAAAGCAACGTAAGGCAAGGCAAGGCAACGTAAAACATCGTAAAGCAAGGCAACGTAAACCAAGGCAACATAAAGCAACGCAACGTAAAGCAACGTAAAGCAACGTAAAGCAAGGCAAGGCAGGTAAAGCAACTTAAAGCAACGAAAAGCAACGTAAAGCAAGGCAAAGCAACGTAAAGCAACGTAAAGCAAGGGAAGGCAAGGTAAAGCAACGTAAAGCAATGTAAAGCAAGGCAATGCAAGGTAAAGCAACGTAAAGCAACGTAAAGCAACGTAAAGCAAGGGAAGGCAAGGTAAAGCAACGTAAAGCAACTTAAAGCAACGTAAAACAATGCAAGGCAAGGTAAAGCAACGTAAAGCAACGTAAAGCATCGTAGAGCAAGGCAAGGCAAGGTAAAGCAACGTAAAGAAACCTAAAGCAACGTAAAGCAACGTAAAGCAAGGCAAGGCAAGGTAAAGCAGCGTAAAGAAACCTAAAGCAACGTAAAGCAACGTAAAGCAAGGCAAGGCAAGGTAAAGCAACGTAAAGCAAGGTAAGGCAAGGCAAGGCAAGGCAAGGTAAAGCAACGTAAAGCAAAGTAAAGCAACGTAAAGCAAGGCAAGGCAAGGTAAAGCAACGTAAAGCAACGTAAAGCAACGTAAAGCAACGTAAAGCAAGGCAAGGCAGGTAAAGCAACGTAAAGCAGCGTAAAGCAACGTAAAGCCACGTAAAGCAAGGCAAGGCAAGGTAAAGCAGCGAAAAGCAAGGTAAAGCAACGTAAAGCAACGTAAAGCAAGGCAAGGCAACGTAAAGCAACGTAAAACAACGTAAAGCAACGTAAAGCAAGGGAAGGCAACGTAAAGCAACGTAAGGCAAGGCAAAGCAACGTAAAGCAACGTAAAGCAAGGCAAGACAAAGTAAAGCAACGTAAAGCAAGGAAAGGCAACGTAAAGCAACGTAAAGCAACGTAAGGCAAGGCAAGGCAACGTAAAACAACGTAAAGGAAGGCAACGTAAACCAAGGCAACGTAAAGCAACGCAACGTAAAGCAACGTAAAGCAACGTAAACCAAGGCAACGTCAAGCATCGTAAAGAAAGGCAACGTAAAGCAACGTAAAACAAGGCGACGAAAGCAAGGCAACGTAAAGCAACGTAAAGCAAGGCAACGTAAAGCAACGTAAAGCAAGGTAAGGCAACGTAAAGCAAGGCAACGTAAAGTAACGTAAAGCAAGGCAAGGCAACGTAAAGCAAGGCAACGTAAAGCAACGTAAAGCAAGGCAACACAACGTAAAGCAAGGCAACGTAAAGCAACATAAAGCAAGGCAAGGCAACGTAAAGCAAGGCAACGTAAAGCAACGTAAAGCAAGGCAAGGCAAGGCAACGTAAATCAAGGTAAAGCAACGTAAAGCATGGCAACGTAAATCAAGGCAACGTTAAGCAAGGCAAGGCAACGTAAAGCAAGGCACAGAAACATAAAGCAACGTAAAGCAACGTAAAGCAGGGCAAGGCAAGGTAAAGCAACGTAAAGCAAGGCAAGGCAAGGCAAAGCAACGTAAAGCAACGTAAAGCAAGGCAAGGCAAGGTAAAGCAACGTAAAGCAACGTAAAGCAAGGCAAGGCAAGGTAAAGCAACATAAAGCAACGTAAAGCAAGCCAAGGGAAGGTAAAGCAACGTAAAGCATGTCAAGGCAACGTAAAGCAACGTAAAGCAAGGGAAGAAAATGTAAAGCAACGTAAAGCAACGTAAAGCAAGGCAAGGCAAGGTAAAGCAACGTAAAGCAAAGTAAATCAACGTAAAGCAAGGCAAGGCAAGGTAAAGCAACGTAAAGCAACACAAAGGAAAGTAAAGCAAGGCAAGGCAAGGCAAAGCAAGGCTAAGCAAGGCAAAGCAACGTAAAGCAACGTAAAGCAAGGCAACGTAAAGCAAGGCAAAGCAAGGCAAAGCAACGTAAAGCAACGTAAAGCAACGTAAATCAAGGCAAGGCAAAGCAACGTAAAGCAACGTAAAGCAACGTAAAGCAAGGCAAAGCAACGTAAAGCAACATAAAGCAAGGCAAGGCAAGGTAAAGCAACGTAAAGCAAAGTAAAGCAACGTAAAGCAAGGCAAGGCAAGGTAAAGCGACGTAAAGCAACTTAAAGCAACGTAAAACAATGCAAGGCAAGGTAAAGCAACCTAAAGCAATGTAAAGCAACGTAGAGCAAGGCAAGGCAACGTAAAGCAACGTAAAGCAACGTAAAGCAAGGCAAGGCAAGGTAAAGCAACGTGAAGCAACGTAAAGCAAGGCAAGGCAAGGTAAAGCAGCGTAAAGCAACGTAAAGCAACGTAAAGCAAGGCAAGGCAAAGCAAGGCAAAGCAAGGCAAAGCAACGTAAAGCAACGTAAAGCAAGGCAAAGGAAAGCAACATAAAGCAACGTAAAGCAACGTAAAGCAAGGCAAGGCAAGGTAAAGCAACGTAAATCAACGTAAAGCAACGTAAAGCAAGGCAGGGCAAGATAAAGCAACGTAAAGCAACGTAAAGCAACGTAAAGCAACGTAAATCAAGGAAAGGCAAAGCAACGTAAAGCAACGTAAAGCAAGGCAAGGCAAAGCAACGTAAAGCAACGTAAAGCAACGTAAAGCAAGGCAGGGCAAGGTAAAGCAACGTAAAGCAACGTAAAGCAACGTAAAGCAAGGCAAGGCAAGGTAAAGCAACGTAAATTAAAGTAAAGCAACGTAAAGCAACGTAAAGCAAAGCAAGGCAAGATAAAGCAAAGTAAAGCAACGTAAAGCAAAGTAAAGCAACGTAAATCAAGGAAAGGCAAAGCAACGTAAAGCAACGTAAAGCAAGGCAAGGCAAGGAAAAGCAACGTAAAGCAACGTAAAGCAATGTAAAGCAAGGCAAGGAAAGGTAAAGCAACGTAAAGCAACGTAAAGCAAGGCAAGGCAAGGTAAAGCAACGTAAAGCAACGTAAAGCAACGTAAAGCAAGGCAAGGCAACGTAAAGCAACGTAAAGCAACGTAAAGCAAGGCAAGGCAAGGTAAAGCGTGTAAAGCAACGTAAAGAAAGGCAAGGCAAGGTAATGAAACGTAAAGCAACGTAAAGTAAAGTAAAGCAACGTAAAGCAAGGCAAGGAAAGGTAAAGCAACATAAAGCAACGTAAACCAACGTAAAGTAAGGGAAGGCAACGTAAAGCAACGTAAAGCAAGGCAACGTAAAGCAACGTAAAGCAATGTAAAGCAAGGCAAGGCTAGGCAAAGCAACGTAAAGCAACGTAAAGCAACGTAAAGCAACGTAAAGCGAGGCAAAGTAAAGCAACGTAAAGCAACCTAAAGCAACGTAATGAAGGCAAGGCAAATCAAGGCAAAGCAAGGCAAAGCAACGTAAAGCAACCTCATGCAAGGTAAAGCAACGTAAAGCAAGGCAAGGTAAAGCAACGTAAAGCAACGTAAAGCAACGTAAAGCAACGTAAAGCAAGGCAATGTAAAGCAAAGTAAAGCAACATAAAGCAAGGCAAGGCAAAGCAACGTAAAGCAACGTAAAGCAAGGCAACGTAAAGCAAGGCAAAGCAAGACAAAGCAACGTAAAGCAACGTAAATCAACGTAAAGCAACATAAAGCAACCTAAATCAAGGCAAGGCAAAGCAACGTAAAGCAAGGCAAGGCAAGGTAAAGCAACGTGAAGCAACGTAAAGCAAGGCAAGGCAAGGTAAAGCAGCGTAAAGCAACGTAAAGCAACGTAAAGCAAGGCAAGGCAAAGCAAGGCAAAGCAAGGCAAAGCAACGTAAAGCAACGTAAAGCAAGGCAAAGGAAAGCAACATAAAGCAACGTAAAGCAACGTAAAGCAAGGCAAAGCAACGTAAAGCAACATAAAGCAAGGCAAGGCAAGGTAAAGCATCGTAAAGCAAAGTAAAGCAACGTAAAGCAAGGCATGGCAAGGTAAAGCAACGTAAAGCAACGTAAAGCAACGTAAAGCAAGGCAAGGCAAGGTAAAGCAACGTAAAGCAACTTAAAGCAACGTAAAACAAGGCAAGGCAAGGTAAAGCAACGTAAAGCAATGTAAAGCAACGTAGAGCAAGGCAAGGCAAGGTAAAGCAAGGTAAAGCAACGTAAAGCAACGTAAAGCAAGGCAAGGCAAGGTAAAGCAGCGTAAGGCAAGGTAAAGCAGCGTAAAGCAACGTAAAGCAACGTAAAGCAAGGCAAGTCAAAGCAACGTAAAGCAACGTAAAGCAACGTAAAGCAAGGCAAGTCAAAGCAACATAAAGCAACGTAAAGCAACGTAAAGCAACGTAAAGCAACGTAAAGCAAGGCAAGGCAAGGTAAAGCAACGTAAAGCAGCGTAAAGCAACGTAAAGCAACGTAAAGCAAGGCAAGGCAAGGTAAAGCAGCGTAAAGCAAGGTAAAGCAACGTAAAGCAACCTAAAGCAAGGCAAGGCAACGTAAAGCTACGTAAAGGAACATAAAGAAACGTAAAGCAATGCAAGGCAAGGTAAAGTAACGTAAAGCAACTTAAAGCAACGTAAAACAAGCAAGGCAAGGTAAAGCAACGTAAAGCAATGTAAAGCAACGTAAAGCAAGGCAAGGCAAGGTAAAGCAACGTATAGCAACGTAAAGCAAGGCAAGGCAAGGTAAAGCAACGTAAAGCAAGGCAAGGCAAGGTAAAGCAACGTAAAGCAACGTAAATAAACATAAAGCAAGGGAAGGCAAGGCAAGGCAAGGTAAAGCAACGTAAAGCAAAGTAAAGCAAGGCAAGGCAAGGTAAAGCAATGTAAAGCAACGTAAAGCAAGGCAAGGCAAGGTAAAGCAACGTAAAGCAACGTAAAGCAACGTAAAGCAGCGTAAAGCAAGGCAAGGCAAGGCAGAGCAACGTAAAGCCACGTAAAGCAAGGCAAGGCAAGGTAAAGCAACGCAAAGCAAGGCAAGGCAAGGCAAAGCAACGTAAAGCATCGTAAAGCAACGTAAAGCAAGGCAAGGCAAGGTAAAGCAACGTAAAGCATCGTAAAGTAAGACAAAGCAACGTAAAGCAACGTAAAGCAAGGCAAGGCAAGGTAAAGCAACGTAAAGCAAAGTAAAGCAACGTAAAGCAAGGCAAGGCAATGTAAAGCAACGTAAAGCAACGTAAAGCAACGTAAAGCAAGGCATGGCAAGGTAAAGCAACGTAAAGCAACTTAAAGCAACGTAAAATAATACAACGCAAGGTAAAGCAACGTAAAGCAACGTAAAGCAACGTAAAGCAACGTAAAACAAGGCAAGGCAAGGTAAAGCAACGTAAAGCAAGGTAAAGCAAGGCAAGGCAAGGTAAAGCAATGTAAAGCAACGTAAAGCAAGGCAAGGCAAGGTAAAGCAACGTAAAGCAACGTAAAGCAAGGCAAGGCAAGGCAGAGCAACGTAAAGCAACGTAAAGCAAGGCAAGGCAAGGTAAAGCAACGTAAAGCAAGGCAAGGCAAGGCAAAGCAACGTAAAGCATCGTAAAGCAACGTAAAGCAAGGCAAGGCAAGGTAAAGCAACGCAAGGCAACGTAAAGCAAGGCAAGGCAAGGTAAAGCAACGTAAAGCAACGTAAAGCAAGACAAAGCAACCTAAAGCAACGTAAAGCAAGGCAAGGCAAGGTAAAGCAACGTAAAGCAAAGTAAAGCAACGTAAAGCAAGGCAAGGCAATGTAAAGCAACGTAAAGCAACGTAAAGCAACGTAAACCAAGGGAAGGCAAGGTAAAGCAACGTAAAGCAACTTAAAGCAACGTAAAATAATACAAGGCAAGGTAAAGCAACGTAAAGCAATGTAAAGCAACGTAGAACAAGACAAGGCAAGGTAAAGCAACGTAAAGCAACGTAAAGCAACATAAAGCAACGTAAAGAAAGGCAAGGCAAAGCAAGGCAAAACAACGTAAAGCAATTTAAAGCAAGGTAAAGCAAGGCAAGTCAAAGCAAGGGAAAGCAAGGCAAAGCAACGTAAAGCAACGTAAAGCAACGTAAAGCAAGGCAAGTCAAAGCAACGTTAAGCAACGTAAAGCAACGTAAAGCAAGGCAAGGCAAAGCAACATAAAGCAACGTAAAGCAACGTAAAGCAACGTAAAGCAAGGCAAGGCAAGGTAAAGCAACGTAAATCAGCGTAAAGCAACGTAAAGCAACGTAAAGCAAGACAAGGCAAGGTAAAGCAGCGTAAAGGAAGGTAAAGCAACGTAAAGCAACGTAAAGGAAGGCAAGGAAACGTAAAGCAACTTAAGACAAGGCAAAGCAACGTAAAGGAACGTAAAGCAAGGCAAGGCAACGTAAAGCAACGTAAAACAAAGCAAGGCAACGTAAAGCAACGTAAAGCAATGTAAGGCAAGCCAAGGCAACGTAAAGCAACGTAAAGCAAGGCAACGTAAAGCAACGTAAACCAAGGGAACGTCAAGCAACGTAAAGCAAGGAAACATAAAGCAACGTAAAGCAAGGCAACGTAAAGCAAGGCAACGTAAAGCAACGTAAAGCAAGGCAACGTAAAGCAACGTAAAGCAAGGTAAGGCAACGTAAAGCAACGTAAAGCAAGGCAACATAAAGCAACGTAAAGCAAGGCAACATAAAGCAACGTAAAGCAAGGCAACGTAAAGCAAGGCAACGTAAAGCAAGGCAACTTAAAGCAACGTAAAGCAAGGCAACGTAAAGCAACGTAAAGCAAGGTAAGGCAACGTAAAGCAAGGCAACGTAAAGCAAGGCAACGCAACGTAAAGCAAGGCAACGTAAAGCAACGTAAGGCAAGCCAAGGCAACGTAAAGCAAGGCAACGTAAACCAACGTAAAGCAAGACAAGGCAAGGCAACGTAAAGCAAGGCAACGTAAATCAACGTAAAGCAACGTAAAGCAAGGCAAGGCAACGTAAAGCAAGGCAACGTAAAGCAAGGCAAGGCAACGTAAAGCAACGTAAAGCAAGGCAAGGCAACGTAAAGCAAGGAAACGTAAAGAACGTAAAGCAAGGCAAGGCAACGTAAAGCAACGTAAAGCAAGGCACAGCAACATAAAGCAACGTAAAGCAAGGGAAGGCAAGGTAAAGCAACGTAAAGCAAAGTAAAGCAAGGCAAGGCAAGGTAAAGCAATGTAAAGCAACGTAAAGCAAGGCAAGGCAAGGTAAAACAACGTAAAGCAACGTAAAGCAACGTAAAGAAAGGCAAGGCAAGGCAGAGCAACGTAAAGAAACGTAAAGCAAGGCAAGGCAAGGTAAAGCAACGTAAAGCAAGGCAAGGCAAGGCAAAGCAACGTAAAGCATCGTAAAGCAACGTAAAGCAAGGCAAGGCAAGGTAAAGCAACGTAAGGCAACGTAAAGCAAGGCAAGGCAACGTAAAGCAACGTAAAGCAAGGCAACGTAAAGCAACGTAAACCAAGGGAACGTCAAGCAACGTAAAGCAAGGCAACTTAAAGCAACGTAAAGCAAGGCAACGTAAAGCAAGGCAACGTAAAGCAAGGCAACTTAAAGCAACGTAAAGCAAGGCAACGTAAAGCAACGTAAAGCAAGGTAAGGCAACGTAAAGCAAGGCAACGTAAAGCAAGGCAACGCAACGTAAAGCAAGGCAACGTAAAGCAACGTAAGGCAAGCCAAGGCAACGTAAAGCAAGGCAACGTAAACCAACGTAAAGCAAGACAAGGCAAGGCAACGTAAAACAAGGCAACGTAAATCAACGTAAAGCAACGTAAAGCAAGGCAAGGCAACGTAAAGCAAGGCAACGTAAAGCAAGGCAAGGCAACGTAAAGCAACGTAAAGCAAGGCAAGGCAACGTAAAGCAAGGCAACGTAAAGAACGTAAAGCATGGCAAGGCAACGTAAAGCAACGTAAAGCAAGGCACAGCAACATAAAGCAACGTAAAGCAAGGGAAGGCAAGGTAAAGCAATGTAAAGCAACGTAAAGCAAGGAAAGGCAAGGTAAAGCAACGTAAAGCAACGTAAAGAAAGGCAAGGCAAGGCAGAGCAACGTAAAGCAACGTAAAGCAAGGCAAGGCAAGGTAAAGCAACGTAAAGCAAGGCAAGGCAAGGCAAAGCAACGTAAAGCATCGTAAAGCAACGTAAAGCAAGGCAAGGCAAGGTAAAGCAACGTAAGGCAACGTAAAGCAAGGCAAGGCAAGGTAAAGCAGCGTAAAGCAAAGTAAAGCAACGTAAAGCAAGGCAAGGCAAGGTAAAGCAACGTAAAGCAAAGTAAAGCAACGTAAAGCAAGGCAAGGCGAGGTAAAGCAACGTAAAGCAACGTAAAGCAACGTAAAGCAAGGCAAGGCAAGGTAAAGCAACGTAAAGCAACGTAAAGCAACGTAAAGCAAGGCAAGTCAAAGCAAGGGAAAGGAAGGCAAAGCAACGTAAAGCAACGTAAAGCAACGTAAAGCAAGGCAAGTCAAAGCAACGTTAAGCAACGTAAAGCAACGTAAAGCAAGGCAAGCCAAAGCAACATAAAGCAACGTAAAGCAACGTAAAGCAACGTAAAGCAAGGCAAGGCAAGGTAAAGCAACGTAAATCAGCGTAAAGCAACGTAAAGCAACGTAAAGCAAGGCAAGGCAAGGTAAAGCAGCGTAAAGCAAGGTAAAGCAACGTAAAGCAACGTAAAGCAAAGCAAGGAAACGTAAAGCAACGTAAGACAAGGCAAAGCAACGTAAAGCAACGTAAAGCAAGGCAAGGCAACATAAAGCAACGTAAAACAAGGCAACGTCAAGCAACGTAAAGCAAGGCAACATAAAGCAACGTAAAGCAAGGCAATGTAAAGCAACGTAAAGCAAGGTAAGGCAACGTAAAGCAAGGCAACGTAAAGCAACGTAAAGCAAGGTAAGGCAACGTAAAGCAAGGCAACGTAAAGCAACGTAAAGCAAGGCAACGCAACGTAAAGCAAGGCAACGTAAAGCAACGTAAGGCAAGCCAAAGCAACGTAAAGCAAAGCAACGTAAACCAACGTAAAGCAAGACAAGGCAAGGCAACGTAAAGCAAGGCAACGTAAATCAACGTAAAGCAACGTAAAGCAAGGCAAGGCAACGTAAAGCAAGGCAACGTAAAGCAAGGCAAGGAAACGTAAAGCAACGTAAAGCAAGGAAAGGCAACGTAAAGCTAGGCAACGTAAAGAACGTAAAGCAAGGCAAGGCAACGTAAAGCAACGTAAAGCAAGGCACAGCAACATAAAGCAACGTAAAGCAACGTAAAGCAAGGCAAGGCAAGGTAAAGCAACGTAAAGCAACTTAAAGCAAGGCAAGGGAAGGCAAAGCACCGTAAAGCAACGTAAAGCAAGGCAAGGCAAGGTAAAGCAACGTAAAGCAACGTAAAGCAAGGCAATGCAAGGTAAAGCAACGTAAAGCAACGTAAAGAAAGGCAAGGCAAGGTAAAGCAACGTAAAGCAACGTAAATCAACATAAAGCAAGGGAAGGCAAGGCAAGGCAAGGTAAAGCAACGTAAAGCAACGTAAAGCAACGTAAAACAAGGCAAGGCAAGGTAAAGCAACATAAAGCAAAGTAAAGCAAGGCAAGGCAAGGTAAAGCAATGTAAAGCAACGTAAAGCAAGGCAAGGCAAGGTAAAGCAACGTAAAGCAACGTAAAGCAACGTAAAGCAAGGCAAGGCAAGGCAAGGCAGAGCAACGTAAAGCAACGTAAAGCAAGGCAAGGCAAGGCAACGCAACGTAAAGCATCGTAAAGCAACGTAAAGCAAGGCAAGGCAAGGTAAAGCAACGTAAGGCAACGTAAAGCAAGGCAAGGCAAGGTAAAGCAACGTAAAGCAACGTAAAGCAAGACAAAGCAACGTAAAGCAACGTAAAGCAAGGCAAGGCAAGGTAAAGCAACGTAAAGCAAAGTAAAGCAACGTAAAGCAAGGCAAGGCAAGGTAAAGCAACGTAAAGCAACGTAAAGCAACGTAAAGCAAGGCAAGGCAAGGTAAAGCAACGTAAAGCAACTTAAAGCAACGTAAAATAATACAAGGCAAGGTAAAGCAACTTAAAGCAATGTAAAGCAACGTAGAACAAGGTAAAGCAACGTAAAGCAACTTAAAGCAACGTAAAATAATACAAGGCAAGGTAAAGCAACGTAAAGCAATGTAAAGCAACGTAGAACAAGGCAAGGCAATGTAAAGCAACGTAAAGCAACGTAAAGCAATATAAAGCAACGTAAAGAAAGGCAAGGCAAAGCAAGGCAAAGCACGTAAAGCAACGTAAAGCAAGGTAAAGCAAGGAAAGTCAAAGCAAGGGAAAGCAAGGCAAAGCAACGTAAAGCAACGTAAAGCAACGTAAAGCAAGGCAAGGCAAAGCAACATAAAGCAACGTAAAGCAACATAAAGCAACGTAAAGCAAGGCAAGGCAAGGTAAAGCAACGTAAATCAGCGTAAAGCAACGTAAAGCAACGTAAAACAAAGCAAGGCAACGTAAAGCAACGTAAAACAATGCAAGGCAACGTAAAGCAACGTAAAGCAACGTAAGGAAAGGCAAGGCAACGTAAAGCAACGTAAAGCAATGCAACGTAAAGCAACGTCAAGCAAGGCAACGTAAAGCAACGTAAAGCAAGGCAACGTAAAGCAACGTAAACCAAGTCAACGTCAAGCAACGTAAAGCAAGGCAACATAAAGCAACGTAAAGCAAGGCAACGTAAAGCAACGTAAAGCAAGGCAACGTAAAGCAACGTAAAGCAAGGTAAGGCAACGTAAAGCAAGGCAACGTAAAGCAACGTAAAGCAAGGCAACGCAACGTAAAGCAAGGCAACGTAAAGCAACGTAAGGCAAGCCAAGGCAACGTAAAGCAAGGCAACGTAAACCAACGTAAAGCAAGACAAGGCAAGGCAACGTAAAGCAAGGCAACGTAAATCAACGTAAAGCAACGTAAAGCAAGGCAAGGCAACGTAAAGCAAGGCAACGTAAAGCAAGGCAAGGCAACGTAAAGAATGTATAGCAAGGCAAGGCAATGTAAAGCAAGGCAACGTAAAGAACGTAAAGCAAGGCAAGGCAACATAAAGCAACGTAAAGCAACGTAAAGCAAGGCAAAGCAACGTAAAGCAACATAAAGCAAGGCAAGGCAAGGTAAAGCATCGTAAAGCAAAGTAAAGCAACGTAAAGCAAGGCATGGCAAGGTAAAGCAACGTAAAGCAACGTAAAGCAACGTAAAGCAAGGCAAGGCAAGGTAAAGCAACGTAAAGCAACTTAAAGCAACGTAAAACAAGGCAAGGCAAGGTAAAGCAACGTAAAGCAATGTAAAGCAACGTAGAGCAAGGCAAGGCAAGGTAAAGCAAGGTAAAGCAACGTAAAGCAACGTAAAGCAAGGCAAGGCAAGGTAAAGCAGCGTAAGGCAAGGTAAAGCAGCGTAAAGCAACGTAAAGCAACGTAAAGCAAGGCAAGTCAAAGCAACGTAAAGCAACGTAAAGCAACGTAAAGCAAGGCAAGTCAAAGCAACATAAAGCAACGTAAAGCAACGTAAAGCAACGTAAAGCAACGTAAAGCAAGGCAAGGCAAGGTAAAGCAACGTAAAGCAGCGTAAAGCAACGTAAAGCAACGTAAAGCAAGGCAAGGCAAGGTAAAGCAGCGTAAAGCAAGGTAAAGCAACGTAAAGCAACCTAAAGCAAGGCAAGGCAACGTAAAGCTACGTAAAGGAACATAAAGAAACGTAAAGCAATGCAAGGCAAGGTAAAGTAACGTAAAGCAACTTAAAGCAACGTAAAACAAGCAAGGCAAGGTAAAGCAACGTAAAGCAATGTAAAGCAACGTAAAGCAAGGCAAGGCAAGGTAAAGCAACGTATAGCAACGTAAAGCAAGGCAAGGCAAGGTAAAGCAACGTAAAGCAAGGCAAGGCAAGGTAAAGCAACGTAAAGCAACGTAAATAAACATAAAGCAAGGGAAGGCAAGGCAAGGCAAGGTAAAGCAACGTAAAGCAAAGTAAAGCAAGGCAAGGCAAGGTAAAGCAATGTAAAGCAACGTAAAGCAAGGCAAGGCAAGGTAAAGCAACGTAAAGCAACGTAAAGCAACGTAAAGCAGCGTAAAGCAAGGCAAGGCAAGGCAGAGCAACGTAAAGCCACGTAAAGCAAGGCAAGGCAAGGTAAAGCAACGCAAAGCAAGGCAAGGCAAGGCAAAGCAACGTAAAGCATCGTAAAGCAACGTAAAGCAAGGCAAGGCAAGGTAAAGCAACGTAAAGCATCGTAAAGTAAGACAAAGCAACGTAAAGCAACGTAAAGCAAGGCAAGGCAAGGTAAAGCAACGTAAAGCAAAGTAAAGCAACGTAAAGCAAGGCAAGGCAATGTAAAGCAACGTAAAGCAACGTAAAGCAACGTAAAGCAAGGCATGGCAAGGTAAAGCAACGTAAAGCAACTTAAAGCAACGTAAAATAATACAACGCAAGGTAAAGCAACGTAAAGCAACGTAAAGCAACGTAAAGCAACGTAAAACAAGGCAAGGCAAGGTAAAGCAACGTAAAGCAAGGTAAAGCAAGGCAAGGCAAGGTAAAGCAATGTAAAGCAACGTAAAGCAAGGCAAGGCAAGGTAAAGCAACGTAAAGCAACGTAAAGCAAGGCAAGGCAAGGCAGAGCAACGTAAAGCAACGTAAAGCAAGGCAAGGCAAGGTAAAGCAACGTAAAGCAAGGCAAGGCAAGGCAAAGCAACGTAAAGCATCGTAAAGCAACGTAAAGCAAGGCAAGGCAAGGTAAAGCAACGCAAGGCAACGTAAAGCAAGGCAAGGCAAGGTAAAGCAACGTAAAGCAACGTAAAGCAAGACAAAGCAACCTAAAGCAACGTAAAGCAAGGCAAGGCAAGGTAAAGCAACGTAAAGCAAAGTAAAGCAACGTAAAGCAAGGCAAGGCAATGTAAAGCAACGTAAAGCAACGTAAAGCAACGTAAACCAAGGGAAGGCAAGGTAAAGCAACGTAAAGCAACTTAAAGCAACGTAAAATAATACAAGGCAAGGTAAAGCAACGTAAAGCAATGTAAAGCAACGTAGAACAAGACAAGGCAAGGTAAAGCAACGTAAAGCAACGTAAAGCAACATAAAGCAACGTAAAGAAAGGCAAGGCAAAGCAAGGCAAAACAACGTAAAGCAATTTAAAGCAAGGTAAAGCAAGGCAAGTCAAAGCAAGGGAAAGCAAGGCAAAGCAACGTAAAGCAACGTAAAGCAACGTAAAGCAAGGCAAGTCAAAGCAACGTTAAGCAACGTAAAGCAACGTAAAGCAAGGCAAGGCAAAGCAACATAAAGCAACGTAAAGCAACGTAAAGCAACGTAAAGCAAGGCAAGGCAAGGTAAAGCAACGTAAATCAGCGTAAAGCAACGTAAAGCAACGTAAAGCAAGACAAGGCAAGGTAAAGCAGCGTAAAGGAAGGTAAAGCAACGTAAAGCAACGTAAAGGAAGGCAAGGAAACGTAAAGCAACTTAAGACAAGGCAAAGCAACGTAAAGGAACGTAAAGCAAGGCAAGGCAACGTAAAGCAACGTAAAACAAAGCAAGGCAACGTAAAGCAACGTAAAGCAATGTAAGGCAAGCCAAGGCAACGTAAAGCAACGTAAAGCAAGGCAACGTAAAGCAACGTAAACCAAGGGAACGTCAAGCAACGTAAAGCAAGGAAACATAAAGCAACGTAAAGCAAGGCAACGTAAAGCAAGGCAACGTAAAGCAACGTAAAGCAAGGCAACGTAAAGCAACGTAAAGCAAGGTAAGGCAACGTAAAGCAACGTAAAGCAAGGCAACATAAAGCAACGTAAACCAAGGGAACGTCAAGCAACGTAAAGCAAGGCAACATAAAGCAACGTAAAGCAAGGCAACGTAAAGCAAGGCAACGTAAAGCAAGGCAACTTAAAGCAACGTAAAGCAAGGCAACGTAAAGCAACGTAAAGCAAGGTAAGGCAACGTAAAGCAAGGCAACGTAAAGCAAGGCAACGCAACGTAAAGCAAGGCAACGTAAAGCAACGTAAGGCAAGCCAAGGCAACGTAAAGCAAGGCAACGTAAACCAACGTAAAGCAAGACAAGGCAAGGCAACGTAAAGCAAGGCAACGTAAATCAACGTAAAGCAACGTAAAGCAAGGCAAGGCAACGTAAAGCAAGGCAACGTAAAGCAAGGCAAGGCAACGTAAAGCAACGTAAAGCAAGGCAAGGCAACGTAAAGCAAGGAAACGTAAAGAACGTAAAGCAAGGCAAGGCAACGTAAAGCAACGTAAAGCAAGGCACAGCAACATAAAGCAACGTAAAGCAAGGGAAGGCAAGGTAAAGCAACGTAAAGCAAAGTAAAGCAAGGCAAGGCAAGGTAAAGCAATGTAAAGCAACGTAAAGCAAGGCAAGGCAAGGTAAAACAACGTAAAGCAACGTAAAGCAACGTAAAGAAAGGCAAGGCAAGGCAGAGCAACGTAAAGAAACGTAAAGCAAGGCAAGGCAAGGTAAAGCAACGTAAAGCAAGGCAAGGCAAGGCAAAGCAACGTAAAGCATCGTAAAGCAACGTAAAGCAAGGCAAGGCAAGGTAAAGCAACGTAAGGCAACGTAAAGCAAGGCAAGGCAACGTAAAGCAACGTAAAGCAAGGCAACGTAAAGCAACGTAAACCAAGGGAACGTCAAGCAACGTAAAGCAAGGCAACTTAAAGCAACGTAAAGCAAGGCAACGTAAAGCAAGGCAACGTAAAGCAAGGCAACTTAAAGCAACGTAAAGCAAGGCAACGTAAAGCAACGTAAAGCAAGGTAAGGCAACGTAAAGCAAGGCAACGTAAAGCAAGGCAACGCAACGTAAAGCAAGGCAACGTAAAGCAACGTAAGGCAAGCCAAGGCAACGTAAAGCAAGGCAACGTAAACCAACGTAAAGCAAGACAAGGCAAGGCAACGTAAAACAAGGCAACGTAAATCAACGTAAAGCAACGTAAAGCAAGGCAAGGCAACGTAAAGCAAGGCAACGTAAAGCAAGGCAAGGCAACGTAAAGCAACGTAAAGCAAGGCAAGGCAACGTAAAGCAAGGCAACGTAAAGAACGTAAAGCATGGCAAGGCAACGTAAAGCAACGTAAAGCAAGGCACAGCAACATAAAGCAACGTAAAGCAAGGGAAGGCAAGGTAAAGCAATGTAAAGCAACGTAAAGCAAGGAAAGGCAAGGTAAAGCAACGTAAAGCAACGTAAAGAAAGGCAAGGCAAGGCAGAGCAACGTAAAGCAACGTAAAGCAAGGCAAGGCAAGGTAAAGCAACGTAAAGCAAGGCAAGGCAAGGCAAAGCAACGTAAAGCATCGTAAAGCAACGTAAAGCAAGGCAAGGCAAGGTAAAGCAACGTAAGGCAACGTAAAGCAAGGCAAGGCAAGGTAAAGCAGCGTAAAGCAAAGTAAAGCAACGTAAAGCAAGGCAAGGCAAGGTAAAGCAACGTAAAGCAAAGTAAAGCAACGTAAAGCAAGGCAAGGCGAGGTAAAGCAACGTAAAGCAACGTAAAGCAACGTAAAGCAAGGCAAGGCAAGGTAAAGCAACGTAAAGCAACGTAAAGCAACGTAAAGCAAGGCAAGTCAAAGCAAGGGAAAGGAAGGCAAAGCAACGTAAAGCAACGTAAAGCAACGTAAAGCAAGGCAAGTCAAAGCAACGTTAAGCAACGTAAAGCAACGTAAAGCAAGGCAAGCCAAAGCAACATAAAGCAACGTAAAGCAACGTAAAGCAACGTAAAGCAAGGCAAGGCAAGGTAAAGCAACGTAAATCAGCGTAAAGCAACGTAAAGCAACGTAAAGCAAGGCAAGGCAAGGTAAAGCAGCGTAAAGCAAGGTAAAGCAACGTAAAGCAACGTAAAGCAAAGCAAGGAAACGTAAAGCAACGTAAGACAAGGCAAAGCAACGTAAAGCAACGTAAAGCAAGGCAAGGCAACATAAAGCAACGTAAAACAAGGCAACGTCAAGCAACGTAAAGCAAGGCAACATAAAGCAACGTAAAGCAAGGCAATGTAAAGCAACGTAAAGCAAGGTAAGGCAACGTAAAGCAAGGCAACGTAAAGCAACGTAAAGCAAGGTAAGGCAACGTAAAGCAAGGCAACGTAAAGCAACGTAAAGCAAGGCAACGCAACGTAAAGCAAGGCAACGTAAAGCAACGTAAGGCAAGCCAAAGCAACGTAAAGCAAAGCAACGTAAACCAACGTAAAGCAAGACAAGGCAAGGCAACGTAAAGCAAGGCAACGTAAATCAACGTAAAGCAACGTAAAGCAAGGCAAGGCAACGTAAAGCAAGGCAACGTAAAGCAAGGCAAGGAAACGTAAAGCAACGTAAAGCAAGGAAAGGCAACGTAAAGCTAGGCAACGTAAAGAACGTAAAGCAAGGCAAGGCAACGTAAAGCAACGTAAAGCAAGGCACAGCAACATAAAGCAACGTAAAGCAACGTAAAGCAAGGCAAGGCAAGGTAAAGCAACGTAAAGCAACTTAAAGCAAGGCAAGGGAAGGCAAAGCACCGTAAAGCAACGTAAAGCAAGGCAAGGCAAGGTAAAGCAACGTAAAGCAACGTAAAGCAAGGCAATGCAAGGTAAAGCAACGTAAAGCAACGTAAAGAAAGGCAAGGCAAGGTAAAGCAACGTAAAGCAACGTAAATCAACATAAAGCAAGGGAAGGCAAGGCAAGGCAAGGTAAAGCAACGTAAAGCAACGTAAAGCAACGTAAAACAAGGCAAGGCAAGGTAAAGCAACATAAAGCAAAGTAAAGCAAGGCAAGGCAAGGTAAAGCAATGTAAAGCAACGTAAAGCAAGGCAAGGCAAGGTAAAGCAACGTAAAGCAACGTAAAGCAACGTAAAGCAAGGCAAGGCAAGGCAAGGCAGAGCAACGTAAAGCAACGTAAAGCAAGGCAAGGCAAGGCAACGCAACGTAAAGCATCGTAAAGCAACGTAAAGCAAGGCAAGGCAAGGTAAAGCAACGTAAGGCAACGTAAAGCAAGGCAAGGCAAGGTAAAGCAACGTAAAGCAACGTAAAGCAAGACAAAGCAACGTAAAGCAACGTAAAGCAAGGCAAGGCAAGGTAAAGCAACGTAAAGCAAAGTAAAGCAACGTAAAGCAAGGCAAGGCAAGGTAAAGCAACGTAAAGCAACGTAAAGCAACGTAAAGCAAGGCAAGGCAAGGTAAAGCAACGTAAAGCAACTTAAAGCAACGTAAAATAATACAAGGCAAGGTAAAGCAACGTAAAGCAATGTAAAGCAACGTAGAACAAGGTAAAGCAACGTAAAGCAACTTAAAGCAACGTAAAATAATACAAGGCAAGGTAAAGCAACGTAAAGCAATGTAAAGCAACGTAGAACAAGGCAAGGCAATGTAAAGCAACGTAAAGCAACGTAAAGCAATATAAAGCAACGTAAAGAAAGGCAAGGCAAAGCAAGGCAAAGCACGTAAAGCAACGTAAAGCAAGGTAAAGCAAGGAAAGTCAAAGCAAGGGAAAGCAAGGCAAAGCAACGTAAAGCAACGTAAAGCAACGTAAAGCAAGGCAAGGCAAAGCAACATAAAGCAACGTAAAGCAACATAAAGCAACGTAAAGCAAGGCAAGGCAAGGTAAAGCAACGTAAATCAGCGTAAAGCAACGTAAAGCAACGTAAAACAAAGCAAGGCAACGTAAAGCAACGTAAAACAATGCAAGGCAACGTAAAGCAACGTAAAGCAACGTAAGGAAAGGCAAGGCAACGTAAAGCAACGTAAAGCAATGCAACGTAAAGCAACGTCAAGCAAGGCAACGTAAAGCAACGTAAAGCAAGGCAACGTAAAGCAACGTAAACCAAGTCAACGTCAAGCAACGTAAAGCAAGGCAACATAAAGCAACGTAAAGCAAGGCAACGTAAAGCAACGTAAAGCAAGGCAACGTAAAGCAACGTAAAGCAAGGTAAGGCAACGTAAAGCAAGGCAACGTAAAGCAACGTAAAGCAAGGCAACGCAACGTAAAGCAAGGCAACGTAAAGCAACGTAAGGCAAGCCAAGGCAACGTAAAGCAAGGCAACGTAAACCAACGTAAAGCAAGACAAGGCAAGGCAACGTAAAGCAAGGCAACGTAAATCAACGTAAAGCAACGTAAAGCAAGGCAAGGCAACGTAAAGCAAGGCAACGTAAAGCAAGGCAAGGCAACGTAAAGAATGTATAGCAAGGCAAGGCAATGTAAAGCAAGGCAACGTAAAGAACGTAAAGCAAGGCAAGGCAACGTAAAGCAACGTAAAGCAAGGCACAGCAACATAAAGCAACGTAAAGCAACTTAAAGCAAGGCAAGGCAAGGCAAAGCACCGTAAAGCAACGTAAAGCAAGGCAAGGCAATGTAAAGCAACGTAAAGCAACATAAAGCAAGGCAAGGCAAGGTAAAGCAACATAAAGCAACGTAAAGCAACGTAAAGCAAGGCAAGGCAAGGTATAGCAACGTAAAGTAACGTAAAGCAACGTAAAGCAAGGCAAGGCAACGTAAAGTAACGTAAAGCAAGGGAAGGCAAGGTAAAGCAACGTAAAGCAACGTAAAGCAAGTCAAGGCAAGGTCAAGCAACGTAAAGAAACCTAAACCTACGTAAAGCAAGGCAAGGCAAGGCAAGGTAACGCAACGTAAAGCAACGTAAAGCAACGTAAAGCAACGTAAAGCAAGGCAAGGCAAGGTAAAGCAACGTAAAGCAACGTAAAGCAACGTAAAGCAAGGCAAGGCAAGGTAAAGCAACGTAAAGCAACGTAAAGCAACGTAAAGCAAGGTAAGGCAAGGCAAGGCAAGGCAAAGCAACGTAAAGCAACGTAAAGCAACATAAAGCATCGTAAAGCAAGGCAACGTAAAGCAACGTAAAGCAAAGCAACGTAAAGCAACGTAAAGCAACGTAAAGCAAGTCAACGTAAAGCAACGTAAAGCAACGTAAAGCTAGTCAACGTAAAGCAACGTAAAGCAACGTAAAGCAAGTCAACGTAAAGCAACGTAAAGCAACGTAAAGCTAGTCAACGTAAAGCAACGTAAAGAAACGTAAAGCAAGGCAACGTAAAGCAACGTAAAGCAATGCATCGTAAAGCTACGTAAAGCAATGTAAAGCAAGGCAACGTAAAGCAACGTAAATCAACGTAAAGCAACCTAAAGCAAGGCAAAGCAAGGCAAACAACGTAAAGAAACCTAAAGCAAGGCAAGGCAAACTAAAGCAATGTAAAGCAACGTAAATCAAGGCAAGGCAAAGCAACGTAAAGTAACGTAAAGCAACGTAAAGCAACGTAAAGCAAGGCAAAGCAACGTAAAGCAACGTAAAGCAAGGCAAGGCAAGGTAAAGCAACGTAAAGCAAAGTAAAGCAACGTAAAGCAAGGCAACGTAAAGCAAGGCAACGTAAAGCAACGTAAAGTAACGTAAAGCAATGCAAGGCAAGGTACAGTAACGTAAAGCAATGTAAAGCAAAGTAGAGCAAGGCAAGGCAAGGTAAAGCAACGTAAAGCAACGTAAAGCAAGGCAAGGCAAGGTAAAGCAACGTAAATCAAAGTAAAGCAACGTAAAGCATCATAGAGCAAGGAAAGGCAAGGTAAAGCAACAAAAAGCAACGTAAAGCAACGTAAAGCAACGTAAATCAAGGTAAGGCAAAGCAACGTAAAGCAACGTAAAGCAAGGCAAAGCAACGTAAAGCAACATAAAGCAAGACAAGGCAAGGTAAAGCATCGTAAAGCAAAGTAAAGCAAAGTAAAGCAAGGCAAGGCAAGGTAAAGCAACGTAAAGCAACTTAAAGCAACGTAAAATAATACAAGGCAAGGTAAAGCAACGTAAAGCAATGTAAAGCAACGTAGAACAAGGCAAGGCAATGTAAAGCAACGTAAAGCAACGTAAAGCAACATAAAGCAACGTAAAGAAAGGCAAGGCAAAGCAAGGCAAAGCAACGTAAAGCAACGTAAAGCAAGGTAAAGCAAGGAAAGTCAAAGCAAGGGAAAGCAAGGCAAAGCAACGTAAAGCAACGTAAAGCAACGTAAAGCAAGGCAAGGCAAAGCAACATAAAGCAACATAAAGCGACATAAAGCAACGTAAAGCAAGGCAAGGCAAGGTAAAGCAACGTAAATCAGCGTAAAGCAACGTAAAGCAATGTAAAACAAAGCAAGGCAACGTAAAGCAACGTAAAACAATGCAAGGCAACGTAAAGCAACGTAAAGCAACGTAAGGAAAGGCAAGGCAACGTAAAGCAACGTAAAGCAATGCAACGTAAAGCAACGTCAAGCAAGGCAACGTAAAGCAACGTAAAGCAAGGCAACGTAAAGCAACGTAAACCAAGTCAACGTCAAGCAACGTAAAGCAAGGCAACATAAAGCAACGTAAAGCAAGGCAACGTAAAGCAACGTAAAGCAAGGCAACGTAAAGCAACGTAAAGCAAGGTAAGGCAACGTAAAGCAAGGCAACGTAAAGCAACGTAAAGCAAGGCAACGCAACGTAAAGCAAGGCAACGTAAACCAACGTAAAGCAAGACAAGGCAAGGCAACGTAAAGCAAGGCAACGTAAATCAACGTAAAGCAACGTAAAGCAAGGCAAGGCAACGTAAAGCAAGGCAACGTAAAGCAAGGCAAGGCAACGTAAAGCAACGTAAAGCAAGGCAAGGCAACGTAAAGCAAGGCAACGTAAAGAACGTAAAGCAAGGCAAGGCAACGTAAAGCAACGTAAAGCAAGGCACAGCAACATAAAGCAACGTAAAGCAAGGGAAGGCAAGGTAAAGCAACGTAAAGCAAAGTAAAGCAAGGCAAGGCAAGGTAAAGCAATGTAAAGCAACGTAAAGCAAGGCAAGGCAAGGTAAAACAACGTAAAGCAACGTAAAGCAACGTAAAGAAAGGCAAGGCAAGGCAGAGCAACGTAAAGAAACGTAAAGCAAGGCAAGGCAAGGTAAAGCAACGTAAAGCAAGGCAAGGCAAGGCAAAGCAACGTAAAGCATCGTAAAGCAACGTAAAGCAAGGCAAGGCAAGGTAAAGCAACGTAAGGCAACGTAAAGCAAGGCAAGGCAACGTAAAGCAACGTAAAGCAAGGCAACGTAAAGCAACGTAAACCAAGGGAACGTCAAGCAACGTAAAGCAAGGCAACTTAAAGCAACGTAAAGCAAGGCAACGTAAAGCAAGGCAACGTAAAGCAAGGCAACTTAAAGCAACGTAAAGCAAGGCAACGTAAAGCAACGTAAAGCAAGGTAAGGCAACGTAAAGCAAGGCAACGTAAAGCAAGGCAACGCAACGTAAAGCAAGGCAACATAAAGCAACGTAAGGCAAGCCAAGGCAACGTAAAGCAAGGCAACGTAAACCAACGTAAAGCAAGACAAGGCAAGGCAACGTAAAACAAGGCAACGTAAATCAACGTAAAGCAACGTAAAGCAAGGCAAGGCAACGTAAAGCAAGGCAACGTAAAGCAAGGCAAGGCAACGTAAAGCAACGTAAAGCAAGGCAAGGCAACGTAAAGCAAGGCAACGTAAAGAACGTAAAGCATGGCAAGGCAACGTAAAGCAACGTAAAGCAAGGCACAGCAACATAAAGCAACGTAAAGCAAGGGAAGGCAAGGTAAAGCAATGTAAAGCAACGTAAAGCAAGGCAAGGCAAGGTAAAGCAACGTAAAGCAACGTAAAGCAACGTAAAGAAAGGCAAGGCAAGGCAGAGCAACGTAAAGCAACGTAAAGCAAGGCAAGGCAAGGTAAAGCAACGTAAAGCAAGGCAAGGCAAGGCAAAGCAACGTAAAGCATCGTAAAGCAACGTAAAGCAAGGCAAGGCAAGGTAAAGCAACGTAAGGCAACGTAAAGCAAGGCAAGGCAAGGTAAAGCAGCGTAAAGCAAAGTAAAGCAACGTAAAGCAAGGCAAGGCAAGGTAAAGCAACGTAAAGCAAAGTAAAGCAACGTAAAGCAAGGCAAGGCGAGGTAAAGCAACGTAAAGCAACGTAAAGCAACGTAAAGCAAGGCAAGGCAAGGTAAAGCAACGTAAAGCAACGTAAAGCAACGTAAAGCAAGGCAAGTCAAAGCAAGGGAAAGGAAGGCAAAGCAACGTAAAGCAACGTAAAGCAACGTAAAGCAAGGCAAGTCAAAGCAACGTTAAGCAACGTAAAGCAACGTAAAGCAAGGCAAGGCAAAGCAACAAAAGCAACGTAAAGCAACGTAAAGCAACGTAAAGCAAGGCAAGGCAAGGTAAAGCAACGTAAATCAGCGTAAAGCAACGTAAAGCAACGTAAAGCAAGGCAAGGCAAGGTAAAGCAGCGTAAAGCAAGGTAAAGCAACGTAAAGCAACGTAAAGCAAAGCAAGGAAACGTAAAGCAACGTAAGACAAGGCAAAGCAACGTAAAGCAACGTAAAGCAAGGCAAGGCAACATAAAGCAACGTAAAACAAGGCAACGTCAAGCAACGTAAAGCAAGGCAACATAAAGCAACGTAAAGCAAGGCAATGTAAAGCAACGTAAAGCAAGGCAACGTAAAGCAACGTAAAGCAAGGTAAGGCAACGTAAAGCAAGGCAACGTAAAGCAACGTAAAGCAAGGCAACGCAACGTAAAGCAAGGCAACGTAAAGCAACGTAAGGCAAGCCAAAGCAACGTAAAGCAAAGCAACGTAAACCAACGTAAAGCAAGACAAGGCAAGGCAACGTAAAGCAAGGCAACGTAAATCAACGTAAAGCAACGTAAAGCAAGGCAAGGCAACGTAAAGCAAGGCAACGTAAAGCAAGGCAAGGAAACGTAAAGCAACGTAAAGCAAGGAAAGGCAACGTAAAGCTAGGCAACGTAAAGAACGTAAAGCAAGGCAAGGCAACGTAAAGCAACGTAAAGCAAGGCACAGCAACATAAAGCAACGTAAAGCAACGTAAAGCAAGGCAAGGCAAGGTAAAGCAACGTAAAGCAACTTAAAGCAAGGCAAGGGAAGGCAAAGCACCGTAAAGCAACGTAAAGCAAGGCAAGGCAAGGTAAAGCAACGTAAAGCAACGTAAAGCAAGGCAATGCAAGGTAAAGCAACGTAAAGCAACGTAAAGAAAGGCAAGGCAAGGTAAAGCAACGTAAAGCAACGTAAATCAACATAAAGCAAGGGAAGGCAAGGCAAGGCAAGGTAAAGCAACGTAAAGCAACGTAAAGCAACGTAAAACAAGGCAAGGCAAGGTAAAGCAACATAAAGCAAAGTAAAGCAAGGCAAGGCAAGGTAAAGCAATGTAAAGCAATGTAAAGCAAGGCAAGGCAAGGTAAAGCAACGTAAAGCAACGTAAAGCAACGTAAAGCAAGGCAAGGCAAGGCAAGGCAGAGCAACGTAAAGCAACGTAAAGCAAGGCAAGGCAAGGCAAAGCAACGTAAAGCAAGGCAAGGCAAGGCAACGCAACGTAAAGCATCGTAAAGCAATGTAAAGCAAGGCAAGGCAAGGTAAAGCAACGTAAGGCAACGTAAAGCAAGGCAAGGCAAGGTAAAGCAACGTAAAGCAACGTAAAGCAAGACAAAGCAACGTAAAGCAACGTAAAGCAAGGCAAGGCAAGGTAAAGCAACGTAAAGCAAAGTAAAGCAACGTAAAGCAAGGCAAGGCAAGGTAAAGCAACGTAAAGCAACGTAAAGCAACGTAAAGCAAGGCAAGGCAAGGTAAAGCAACGTAAAGCAACTTAAAGCAACGTAAAATAATACAAGGCAAGGTAAAGCAACGTAAAGCAATGTAAAGCAACGTAGAACAAGGTAAAGCAACGTAAAGCAACTTAAAGAAACGTAAAATAATACAAGGCAAGGTAAAGCAACGTAAAGCAATGTAAAGCAACGTAGAACAAGGCAAGGCAATGTAAAGCAACGTAAAGCAACGTAAAGCAACATAAAGCAACGTAAAGAAAGGCAAGGCAAAGCAAGGCAAAGAACGTAAAGCAACGTAAAGCAAGGTAAAGCAAGGAAAGTCAAAGCAAGGGAAAGCAAGGCAAAGCAACGTAAAGCAACGTAAAGCAACGTAAAGCAAGGCAAGGCAAAGCAACATAAAGCAACGTAAAGCAACATAAAGCAACGTAAAGCAAGGCAAGGCAAGGTAAAGCAACGTAAATCAGCGTAAAGCAACGTAAAGCAACGTAAAACAAAGCAAGGCAACGTAAAGCAACGTAAAACAATGCAAGGCAACGTAAAGCAACGTAAAGCAACGTAAGGAAAGGCAAGGCAACGTAAAGCAACGTAAAGCAATGCAACGTAAAGCAACGTCAAGCAAGGCAACGTAAAGCAACGTAAAGCAAGGCAACGTAAAGCAACGTAAACCAAGTCAACGTCAAGCAACGTAAAGCAAGGCAACATAAAGCAACGTAAAGCAAGGCAACGTAAAGCAACGTAAAGCAAGGCAACGTAAAGCAACGTAAAGCAAGGTAAGGCAACGTAAAGCAAGGCAACGTAAAGCAACGTAAAGCAAGGCAACGCAACGTAAAGCAAGGCAACGTAAAACAACGTAAGGCAAGCCAAGGCAACGTAAAGCAAGGCAACGTAAACCAACGTAAAGCAAGACAAGGCAAGGCAACGTAAAGCAAGGCAACGTAAATCAACGTAAAGCAACGTAAAGCAAGGCAAGGCAACGTAAAGCAAGGCAACGTAAAGCAAGGCAAGGCAACGTAAAGAATGTATAGCAAGGCAAGGCAACGTAAAGCAAGGCAACGTAAAGAACGTAAAGCAAGGCAAGGCAACGTAAAGCAACGTAAAGCAAGGCACAGCAACATAAAGCAACGTAAAGCAACTTAAAGCAAGGCAAGGCAAGGCAAAGCACCGTAGAGCAACGTAAAGCAAGGCAAGGCAATGTAAAGCAACGTAAAGCAACGTAAAGCAAGGCAAGGCAAGGTAAAGCAACATAAAGCAACGTAAAGCAACGTAAAGCAAGGCAAGGCAAGGTATAGCAACGTAATTAACGTAAAGCAACGTAAAGCAAGGCAAGGCAACGTAAAGTAACGTAAAGCAAGGGAAGGCAAGGTAAAGCAACGTAAAGCAACGTAAAGCAAGTCAAGGCAAGGTCAAGCAACGTAAAGAAACCTAAACCTACGTAAAGCAAGGCAAGGCAAGGCAAGGTAACGCAACGTAAAGCAACGTAAAGCAACGTAAAGCAACGTAAAGCAAGGCAAGGCAAGGTAAAGCAACGTAAAGCAACGTAAAGCAACGTAAAGCAAGGCAAGGCAAGGTAAAGCAACGTAAAGCAACGTAAAGCAACGTAAAGCAAGGTAAGGCAAGGCAAGGCAAGGCAAAGCAACGTAAAGCAACGTAAAGCAACATAAAGCATCGTAAAGCAAGGCAACGTAAAGCAACGTAAAGCAAAGCAACGTAAAGCAACGTAAAGCAACGTAAAGCAAGTCAACGTAAAGCAACGTAAAGCAACGTAAAGCTAGTCAACGTAAAGCAACGTAAAGCAACGTAAAGCAAGTCAACGTAAAGCAACGTAAAGCAACGTAAAGCTAGTCAACGTAAAGCAACGTAAAGAAACGTAAAGCAAGGCAACGTAAAGCAACGTAAAGCAATGCAACGTAAAGCTACGTAAAGCAATGTAAAGCAAGGCAACGTAAAGCAACGTAAATCAACGTAAAGCAACGTAAAGCAAGGCAAAGCAAGGCAAACAACGTAAAGCAACCTAAAGCAAGGCAAGGCAAACTAAAGCAATGTAAAGCAACGTAAATCAAGGCAAGGCAAAGCAACGTAAAGTAACGTAAAGCAACGTAAAGCAACGTAAAGCAAGGCAAAGCAACGTAAAGCAACGTAAAGCAAGGCAAGGCATGGTAAAGCAACGTAAAGCAAAGTAAAGCAACGTAAAGCAAGGCAACGTAAAGCAAGGCAACGTAAAGCAACGTAAAGTAACGTAAAGCAATGCAAGGCAAGGTACAGTAACGTAAAGCAATGTAAAGCAAAGTAGAGCAAGGCAAGGCAAGGTAAAGCAACGTAAAGCAACGTAAAGCAAGGCAAGGCAAGGTAAAGCAACGTAAATCAAAGTAAAGCAACGTAAAGCATCATAGAGCAAGGAAAGGCAAGGTAAAGCAACAAAAAGCAACGTAAAGCAACGTAAATCAAGGTAAGGCAAAGCAACGTAAAGCAACGTAAAGCAAGGCAAAGCAACGTAAAGCAACATAAAGCAAGACAAGGCAAGGTAAAGCATCGTAAAGCAAAGTAAAGCAAAGTAAAGCAAGGCAAGGCAAGGTAAAGCAACGTAAAGCAACTTAAAGCAACGTAAAATAATACAAGGCAAGGTAAAGCAACGTAAAGCAATGTAAAGCAACGTAGAACAAGGCAAGGCAATGTAAAGCAACGTAAAGCAACGTAAAGCAACATAAAGCAACGTAAAGAAAGGCAAGGCAAAGCAAGGCAAAGCAACGTAAAGCAACGTAAAGCAAGGTAAAGCAAGGAAAGTCAAAGCAAGGGAAAGCAAGGCAAAGCAACGTAAAGCAACGTAAAGCAACGTAAAGCAAGGCAAGGCAAAGCAACATAAAGCAACGTAAAGCAACATAAAGCAACGTAAAGCAAGGCAAGGCAAGGTAAAGCAACGTAAATCAGCGTAAAGCAACGTAAAGCAACGTAAAACAAAGCAAGGCAACGTAAAGCAACGTAAAACAATGCAAGGCAACGTAAAGCAACGTAAAGCAACGTAAGGAAAGGCAAGGCAACGTAAAGCAACGTAAAGCAATGCAACGTAAAGCAACGTCAAGCAAGGCAACGTAAAGCAACGTAAAGCAAGGCAACGTAAAGCAACGTAAACCAAGTCAACGTCAAGCAACGTAAAGCAAGGCAACATAAAGCAACGTAAAGCAAGGCAACGTAAAGCAACGTAAAGCAAGGCAACGTAAAGCAACGTAAAGCAAGGTAAGGCAACGTAAAGCAAGGCAACGTAAAGCAACGTAAAGCAAGGCAACGCAACGTAAAGCAAGGCAACGTAAACCAACGTAAAGCAAGACAAGGCAAGGCAACGTAAAGCAAGGCAACGTAAATCAACGTAAAGCAACGTAAAGCAAGGCAAGGCAACGTAAAGCAAGGCAACATAAAGCAAGGCAAGGCAACGTAAAGCAACGTAAAGCAAGGCAAGGCAACGTAAAGCAAGGCAACGTAAAGAACGTAAAGCAAGGCAAGGCAACGTAAAGCAACGTAAAGCAAGGCACAGCAACATAAAGCAACGTAAAGCAAGGGAAGGCAAGGTAAAGCAACGTAAAGCAAAGTAAAGCAAGGCAAGGCAAGGTAAAGCAATGTAAAGCAACGTAAAGCAAGGCAAGGCAAGGTAAAACAACGTAAAGCAACGTAAAGCAACGTAAAGAAAGGCAAGGCAAGGCAGAGCAACGTAAAGAAACGTAAAGCAAGGCAAGGCAAGGTAAAGCAACGTAAAGCAAGGCAAGGCAAGGCAAAGCAACGTAAAGCATCGTAAAGCAACGTAAAGCAAGGCAAGGCAAGGTAAAGCAACGTAAGGCAACGTAAAGCAAGGCAAGGCAACGTAAAGCAACGTAAAGCAAGGCAACGTAAAGCAACGTAAACCAAGGGAACGTCAAGCAACGTAAAGCAAGGCAACTTAAAGCAACGTAAAGCAAGGCAACGTAAAGCAAGGCAACGTAAAGCAAGGCAACTTAAAGCAACGTAAAGCAAGGCAACGTAAAGCAACGTAAAGCAAGGTAAGGCAACGTAAAGCAAGGCAACGTAAAGCAAGGCAACGCAACGTAAAGCAAGGCAACGTAAAGCAACGTAAGGCAAGCCAAGGCAACGTAAAGCAAGGCAACGTAAACCAACGTAAAGCAAGACAAGGCAAGGCAACGTAAAACAAGGCAACGTAAATCAACGTAAAGCAACGTAAAGCAAGGCAAGGCAACGTAAAGCAAGGCAACGTAAAGCAAGGCAAGGCAACGTAAAGCAACGTAAAGCAAGGCAAGGCAACGTAAAGCAAGGCAACGTAAAGAACGTAAAGCATGGCAAGGCAACGTAAAGCAACGTAAAGCAAGGCACAGCAACATAAAGCAACGTAAAGCAAGGGAAGGCAAGGTAAAGCAATGTAAAGCAACGTAAAGCAAGGCAAGGCAAGGTAAAGCAACGTAAAGCAACGTAAAGCAACGTAAAGAAAGGCAAGGCAAGGCAGAGCAACGTAAAGCAACGTAAAGCAAGGCAAGGCAAGGTAAAGCAACGTAAAGCAAGGCAAGGCAAGGCAAAGCAACGTAAAGCATCGTAAAGCAACGTAAAGCAAGGCAAGGCAAGGTAAAGCAACGTAAGGCAACGTAAAGCAAGGCAAGGCAAGGTAAAGCAGCGTAAAGCAAAGTAAAGCAACGTAAAGCAAGGCAAGGCAAGGTAAAGCAACGTAAAGCAAAGTAAAGCAACGTAAAGCAAGGCAAGGCGAGGTAAAGCAACGTAAAGCAACGTAAAGCAACGTAAAGCAAGGCAAGGCAAGGTAAAGCAACGTAAAGCAACGTAAAGCAACGTAAAGCAAGGCAAGTCAAAGCAAGGGAAAGGAAGGCAAAGCAACGTAAAGCAACGTAAAGCAACGTAAAGCAAGGCAAGTCAAAGCAATGTTAAGCAACGTAAAGCAACGTAAAGCAAGGCAAGGCAAAGCAACATAAAGCAACGTAAAGCAACGTAAAGCAACGTAAAGCAAGGCAAGGCAAGGTAAAGCAACGTAAATCAGCGTAAAGCAACGTAAAGCAACGTAAAGCAAGGCAAGGCAAGGTAAAGCAGCGTAAAGCAAGGTAAAGCAACGTAAAGCAACGTAAAGCAAAGCAAGGAAACGTAAAGCAACGTAAGACAAGGCAAAGCAAGGTAAAGCAACGTAAAGAAAGGCAAGGCAACATAAAGCAACGTAAAACAAGGCAACGTCAAGCAACGTAAAGCAAGGCAACATAAAGCAACGTAAAGCAAGGCAATGTAAAGCAACGTAAAGCAAGGTAAGGCAACGTAAAGCAAGGCAACGTAAAGCAACGTAAAGCAAGGTAAGGCAACGTAAAGCAAGGCAACGTAAAGCAACGTAAAGCAAGGCAACGCAACGTAAAGCAAGGCAACGTAAAGCAACGTAAGGCAAGCCAAAGCAACGTAAAGCAAAGCAACGTAAACCAACGTAAAGCAAGACAAGGCAAGGCAACGTAAAGCAAGGCAACGTAAATCAACGTAAAGCAACGTAAAGCAAGGCAAGGCAACGTAAAGCAAGGCAACGTAAAGCAAGGCAAGGAAACGTAAAGCAACGTAAAGCAAGGAAAGGCAACGTAAAGCTAGGCAACGTAAAGAACGTAAAGCAAGGCAAGGCAACGTAAAGCAACGTAAAGCAAGGCACAGCAACATAAAGCAACGTAAAGCAACGTAAAGCAAGGCAAGGCAAGGTAAAGCAACGTAAAGCAACTTAAAGCAAGGCAAGGGAAGGCAAAGCACCGTAAAGCAACGTAAAGCAAGGCAAGGCAAGGTAAAGCAACGTAAAGCAACGTAAAGCAAGGCAATGCAAGGTAAAGCAACGTAAAGCAACGTAAAGAAAGGCAAGGCAAGGTAAAGCAACGTAAAGCAACGTAAATCAACATAAAGCAAGGGAAGGCAAGGCAAGGCAAGGTAAAGCAACGTAAAGCAACGTAAAGCAACGTAAAACAAGGCAAGGCAAGGTAAAGCAACATAAAGCAAAGTAAAGCAAGGCAAGGCAAGGTAAAGCAATGTAAAGCAACGTAAAGCAAGGCAAGGCAAGGTAAAGCAACGTAAAGCAACGTAAAGCAACGTAAAGCAAGGCAAGGCAAGGCAAGGCAGAGCAACGTAAAGCAACGTAAAGCAAGGCAAGGCAAGGCAAAGCAACGTAAAGCAAGGCAAGGCAAGGCAACGCAACGTAAAGCATCGTAAAGCAATGTAAAGCAAGGCAAGGCAAGGTAAAGCAACGTAAGGCAACGTAAAGCAAGGCAAGGCAAGGTAAAGCAACGTAAAGCAACGTAAAGCAAGACAAAGCAACGTAAAGCAACGTAAAGCAAGGCAAGGCAAGGTAAAGCAACGTAAAGCAAAGTAAAGCAACGTAAAGCAAGGCAAGGCAAGGTAAAGCAACGTAAAGCAACGTAAAGCAACGTAAAGCAAGGCAAGGCAAGGTAAAGCAACGTAAAGCAACTTAAAGCAACGTAAAATAATACAAGGCAAGGTAAAGCAACGTAAAGCAATGTAAAGCAACGTAGAACAAGGTAAAGCAACGTAAAGCAACTTAAAGCAACGTAAAATAATACAAGGCAAGGTAAAGCAACGTAAAGCAATGTAAAGCAACGTAGAACAAGGCAAGGCAATGTAAAGCAACGTAAAGCAACGTAAAGCAACATAAAGCAACGTAAAGAAAGGCAAGGCAAAGCAAGGCAAAGCACGTAAAGCAACGTAAAGCAAGGTAAAGCAAGGAAAGTCAAAGCAAGGGAAAGCAAGGCAAAGCAACGTAAAGCAACGTAAAGCAACGTAAAGCAAGGCAAGGCAAAGCAACATAAAGCAACGTAAAGCAACATAAAGCAACGTAAAGCAAGGCAAGGCAAGGTAAAGCAACGTAAATCAGCGTAAAGCAACGTAAAGCAACGTAAAACAAAGCAAGGCAACGTAAAGCAACGTAAAACAATGCAAGGCAACGTAAAGCAACGTAAAGCAACGTAAGGAAAGGCAAGGCAACGTAAAGCAACGTAAAGCAATGCAACGTAAAGCAACGTCAAGCAAGGCAACGTAAAGCAACGTAAAGCAAGGCAACGTAAAGCAACGTAAACCAAGTCAACGTCAAGCAACGTAAAGCAAGGCAACATAAAGCAACGTAAAGCAAGGCAACGTAAAGCAACGTAAAGCAAGGCAACGTAAAGCAACGTAAAGCAAGGTAAGGCAACGTAAAGCAAGGCAACGTAAAGCAACGTAAAGCAAGGCAACGCAACGTAAAGCAAGGCAACGTAAAGCAACGTAAGGCAAGCCAAGGCAACGTAAAGCAAGGCAACGTAAACCAACGTAAAGCAAGACAAGGCAAGGCAACGTAAAGCAAGGCAACGTAAATCAACGTAAAGCAACGTAAAGCAAGGCAAGGCAACGTAAAGCAAGGCAACGTAAAGCAAGGCAAGGCAACGTAAAGAATGTATAGCAAGGCAAGGCAACGTAAAGCAAGGCAACGTAAAGAACGTAAAGCAAGGCAAGGCAACGTAAAGCAACGTAAAGCAAGGCACAGCAACATAAAGCAACGTAAAGCAACTTAAAGCAAGGCAAGGCAAGGCAAAGCACCGTAAAGCAACGTAAAGCAAGGCAAGGCAATGTAAAGCAACGTAAAGCAACGTAAAGCAAGGCAAGGCAAGGTAAAGCAACATAAAGCAACGTAAAGCAACGTAAAGCAAGGCAAGGCAAGGTATAGCAACGTAAAGTAACGTAAAGCAACGTAAAGCAAGGCAAGGCAACGTAAAGTAACGTAAAGCAAGGGAAGGCAAGGTAAAGCAACGTAAAGCAACGTAAAGCAAGTCAAGGCAAGGTCAAGCAACGTAAAGAAACCTAAACCTACGTAAAGCAAGGCAAGGCAAGGCAAGGTAACGCAACGTAAAGCAACGTAAAGCAACGTAAAGCAACGTAAAGCAAGGCAAGGCAAGGTAAAGCAACGTAAAGCAACGTAAAGCAACGTAAAGCAAGTCAAGGCAAGGTAAAGCAACGTAAAGCAACGTAAAGCAACGTAAAGCAAGGTAAGGCAAGGCAAGGCAAGGCAAAGCAACGTAAAGCAACGTAAAGCAACATAAAGCATCGTAAAGCAAGGCAACGTAAAGCAACGTAAAGCAAAGCAACGTAAAGCAACGTAAAGCAACGTAAAGCAAGTCAACGTAAAGCAACGTAAAGCAACGTATAGCTAGTCAACGTAAAGCAACGTAAAGCAACGTAAAGCAAGTCAACGTAAAGCAACGTAAAGCAACGTAAAGCTAGTCAACGTAAAGCAACGTAAAGCAACGTAAAGCAAGGCAACGTAAAGCAATGCAACGTAAAGCTACGTAAAGCAATGTAAAGCAAGGCAACGTAAAGCAACGTAAATCAACGTAAAGCAACGTAAAGCAAGGCAAAGCAAGGCAAACAACGTAAAGCAACCTAAAGCAAGGCAAGGCAAACTAAAGCAATGTAAAGCAACGTAAATCAAGGCAAGGCAAAGCAACGTAAAGTAACGTAAAGCAACGTAAAGCAACGTAAAGCAAGGCAAAGCAACGTAAAGCAACGTAAAGCAAGGCAAGGCAAGGTAAAGCAACGTAAAGCAAAGTAAAGCAACGTAAAGCAAGGCAACGTAAAGCAAGGCAACGTAAAGCAACGTAAAGTAACGTAAAGCAATGCAAGGCAAGGTACAGTAACGTAAAGCAATGTAAAGCAAAGTAGAGCAAGGCAAGGCAAGGTAAAGCAACGTAAAGCAACGTAAAGCAAGGCAAGGCAAGGTAAAGCAACGTAAATCAAAGTAAAGCAACGTAAAGCATCATAGAGCAAGGAAAGGCAAGGTAAAGCAACAAAAAGCAACGTAAAGCAACGTAAAGCAACGTAAATCAAGGTAAGGCAAAGCAACGTAAAGCAACGTAAAGCAAGGCAAAGCAACGTAAAGCAACATAAAGCAAGACAAGGCAAGGTAAAGCATCGTAAAGCAAAGTAAAGCAAAGTAAAGCAAGGCAAGGCAAGGTAAAGCAACGTAAAGCAACTTAAAGCAACGTAAAATAATACAAGGCAAGGTAAAGCAACGTAAAGCAATGTAAAGCAACGTAGAACAAGGCAAGGCAATGTAAAGCAATGTAAAGCAACGTAAAGCAACATAAAGCAACGTAAAGAAAGGCAAGGCAAAGCAAGGCAAAGCAACGTAAAGCAACGTAAAGCAAGGTAAAGCAAGGAAAGCCAAAGCAAGGGAAAGCAAGGCAAAGCAACGTAAAGCAACGTAAAGCAACGTAAAGCAAGGCAAGGCAAAGCAACATAAAGCAACGTAAAGCAACATAAAGCAACGTAAAGCAAGGCAAGGTAAAGCAACGTAAATCAGCGTAAAGCAACGTAAAACAAAGCAAGGCAACGTAAAGCAACGTAAAACAATGCAAGGCAACGTAAAGCAACGTAAAGCAACGTAAGGAAAGGCAAGGCAACGTAAAGCAACGTAAAGCAATGCAACGTAAAGCAACGTCAAGCAAGGCAACGTAAAGCAACGTAAAGCAAGGCAACGTAAAGCAACGTAAACCAAGTCAACGTCAAGCAACGTAAAGCAAGGCAACATAAAGCAACGTAAAGCAAGGCAACGTAAAGCAACGTAAAGCAAGGCAACGTAAAGCAACGTAAAGCAAGGTAAGGCAACGTAAAGCAAGGCAACGTAAAGCAACGTAAAGCAAGGCAACGCAACGTAAAGCAAGGCAACGTAAAGCAACGTAAGGCAAGCCAAGGCAACGTAAAGCAAGGCAACGTAAACCAACGTAAAGCAAGACAAGGCAAGGCAACGTAAAGCAAGGCAACGTAAATCAACGTAAAGCAACGTAAAGCAAGGCAAGGCAACGTAAAGCAAGGCAACGTAAAGCAAGGCAAGGCAACGTAAAGAATGTATAGCAAGGCAAGGCAACGTAAAGCAAGGCAACGTAAAGAACGTAAAGCAAGGCAAGGCAACGTAAAGCAACGTAAAGCAAGGCACAGCAACATAAAGCAACGTAAAGCAACTTAAAGCAAGGCAAGGCAAGGCAAAGCAACGTAAAGCAACGTAAAGCAAGACAAAGCAACGTAAATCAACGTAAAGCAAGGCAAGGCAAGGTAAAGCAACGTAAAGCAAAGTAAAGCAACGTAAAGCAAGGCAAGGCAAGGTAAAGCAACGTAAAGCAAAGTAAAGCAACGTAAAGCAAGGCAAGTCAAGGTAAAGCAACGTAAAGCAACTTAAAGCAACGTAAAATAATACAAGGCAAGGTAAAGCAACGTAAAGCAATGTAAAGTAACATAGAACAAGGCAAGGCAAGGTAAAGCAACGTAAAGCAACGTAAAGCAACATAAAGCAACGTAAAGAAAGGCAAGTCAAAGCAACGTTAAGCAACGTAAAGCAACGTAAACAAGGCAAGGCAAAGCAACATAAAGCAACGTAAAGCAACGTAAAGCAACGTAAAGCAAGGTAAGGCAAGGTAAAGCAACGTAAATCAGCGTAAAGCAACGTAAAGCAACGTAAAGCAAGGCAAGGCAAGGTAAAGCAGCGTAAAGCAAGGTAAAGCAACATAAAGCAACGTAAAGCAAGGCAAGGAAACGTAAAGCAACGTAAGACAAGGCAAAGCAACGTAAAGCAACGTAAAGCAAGGCAAGGCAACGTAAAGCAACGTAAAACAAAGCAAGGCAACGTAAAGTTACGTAAAGCAACGTAAGGCAAGGCAAGGCAACGTAAAGCAACGTAAAGCAAGGCAACGTAAAGCAACGTAAGGCAAGGCAAGGCAACGTAAAGCAACGTAAAGCAAGGCAACGTAAAGCAACGTCAAGCAAGGCAACATAAAGCAACGTAAAGCAAGGCAACGTAAAGCAACGTACGCCAAGGCAACGTCAAGCAACGTAAAGCAAGGCAACGTAAAGCAACGTAAAGCAAGGCAACGTAAAGCAACGTAAAGCAAGGTAAGGCAACGTAAAGCAAGGCAACGTAAAGCAACGTAAAGTAAGGCAACGCAACGTAAAGCAAGGCAACGTAAAGCAACGTAAGGCAAGGCAACGCAACGTAAAGCAAGGCAACGTAAAGCAACGTAAGGCAAGCCAAGGCAACGTAAAGCAAGGCAACGTAAACCAACGTAAAGCAAGACAAGGCAAGGCAACGTAAAGCAAGGCAACGTAAATCAACGTAAAGCAACGTAAAGCAAGGCAAGGCAACGTAAAGCAAGGCAACGTAAAGCAAGGCAAGGCAACGTAAAGCAACGTAAAGCAAGGCAAGGCAACGTAAATCAAGGCAACGTAAAGAACGTAAAGCAAGGCAAGGCAACGTAAAGCAACGTAAAGCAAGGCAAGGCAACGTAAAGCAAGGCAACGTAAAGAAAGTAAAGCAAGGCAAGGCAAGGTAAAGCAACGTAAAGCAACTAAAAGCAAGGCAAGGCAAGGCAAAGCACCGTAAAGCAACGTAAAGCTAGGCAAGCTAAGGTAAAGCAACGTAAAGCAACGTAAAGCAAGGCAAGGCAAGGTAAAGCAACATAAAGCAACGTAAAGCAACGTAAAGCAAGGCAAGGCAAGATATAGCAACGTAAAGTAAAGTAAAGCAACGTAAAGCAAGGCAAGGCAACGTAAAGTAACGTAAAGCAAGGGAAGGCAAGGGAAAGCAACGTAAAGCAACGTAAAGCAAGACAAGGCAAGGTAAAGCAACGTAAAGCAACGTAAAGCAACGTAAAGCAATGCAAGGCAAGGTTAAAGCAACGTAAAGCAACAAAAAGCAAGGCAACGCAAGGTAAAGCAACTTAAAGAAACGTAAAGCTACGTAAAGGAATGCAAGGCAAGGCAAGGCAAGGTAACGCAACGTAAAGCAACGTAAAGCAACGTAAAGCAAGGCAAGGCAAGGTAAAGCAACGTAAAGCAACGTAAAGCAACGTAAAGCAAGGCAAGGCAAGGTAAAGAAACGTAAAGCAACGTAAAGCAACGTAAAGCAAGGTAAGGCAAGGCAAGGCAAAGCAACGTAAAGGAACGTAAAGCAACATAAAGCATCGTAAAGCAATGCAACGTAAAGCAACGTAAAGCAAAGCAACGTAAAGCAACGTAAAGCAATGTAAAGCAAGTCAACGTAAAGCAACGTAAAGCGACGTAAAGGTAGTCAATGTAAAGCAACGTAAAGCAACGTAAAGCAAGGCAACATAAAGCAACGTAAAGCAATGCAACGTAAAGCAACGTAAAGCAACGTAAAGCAAGGCAAGGCAAGGCAAAGCAACGTAAAGCAACGTAAAACTACGTAAAGCAATGTAAAGCAAGGCAACGTAAATCAACGTAAAGCAACGTAAAGCAAGGCAAAGCAAGGCAAACAACGTAAAGCAACCTAAAGCAAGGCAAAGCATGGTAAAGCAACGTAAAGCAACGTAAAGCAACGTAAAGCAACGTAAATCAATGCAAGGCAAAGCAACGTAAAGTAACGTAAAGCAACGTAAAGCAACGTAAAGCAAGGCAAAGCAACGTAAAGCAACGTAAAGCAAGGCAAGGCAAGGTAAAGCAACGTAAAGCAAAGTAAAGCAACGTAAAGCAAGGCAACGTAAAGCAAGGCAACGTAAAGCAACGTAAAGTAACGTAAAGCAATGCAAGGCAAGGTAAAGCAACGTAAAGCAATGTAAAGCAAAGTAGAGCAAGGCAAGGCAAGGTAAAGCAACGTAAAGCAACGTAAAGCAACGTAAAGCAAGGCAAGGCAAGGTAAAGCAACGTAAATCAACGTAAAGCAACGTAAAGCAACATAGAGCAAGGAAAGGCAAGGTAAAGCAACAAAAAGCAACGTAAAGCAACGTAAAGCAACGTAAATCAAGGTAAGTCAAAGCAACGTAAAGCAACGTAAATCAAGGCAAGGCAAGGTAAAGCAACGTAAAGCAACATAAACAATGTAAAGCAAGGCAAGGAAAGGTAAAGCAACGTAAAACAACGTAAAGCAAGGCAAGGCAATGTAAAGCAACGAAAAGCAACGTAAAGCAAGGCAAGGCAACGTAAAGCAACGTAAAGCAAAGCAAGGCAACGTAAACCGTGTAAAGCAACGTAAAGCAAGGCAAGGCAAGGTAAAGAAACGTAAAGCAACGTAAAGCAAAGTAAAGCAACGTAAAGCAAGGCAAGGAAAGGTAAAGCAACATAAAGCAACGTAAACCAACGTAAAGAAAGGGAAGGCAACGTAAAGCAACGTAAAGCAAGGCAAGGCAAGGTAAAGCAACTTAAAGCAACGTAAAGCAAGGCAAGGAAAGGTAAAGCAACATAAAGCAACGTAAACCAACGTAAAGAAAGGCAAGGCAACGTAAAGCAACGTAAAGCAACGTAAATCAACTTAAAGCAAGGTAAGGCAACGTAAAGCAACGTAAAGAAACGTAAAGCAAGGCAAGGCAAGGTAAAGCAACGTAAAGCAAGGCAAGGCAAGGCAAAGCAACGTAAAGCATCGTAAAGCAACGTAAAGCAAGGCAAGGCAAGGTAAAGCAACGTAAGGCAACGTAAAGCAAGGCAAGGCAAGGTAAAGCAACGTAAAGCAACGTAAAGCAAGGCAAGGCAAGGTAAAGCAACGTAAAGAAACATAAAGCAAGGCAAGGCAATGTAAAGCAACGTAAAGCTATGTAAAGCAAGGCAACGTAAAGCAACGTAAAGCAAGGCAACGTAAAGCAAGGTAAAGCAACGTAAAGCAAGGCAAGGAAAGGTAAAGCAACATAAAGCAACGTAAACCAACGTAAAGCAAGGGAAGGCAACGTAAAGCAACGTAAAGCAAGGCAAGGCAAGGTAAAGCAACTTAAAGCAACGTAAAGCAAGGCAAGGCAACGTAAAGCAACGTAAAGCAACGTAAAGAAAGGCAACGTAAAGCAACGTAAAGCAACTTAAAGCAACGTAAAGCAACGTAAAGCAACGTAAAGCAAGGCAACGTAAAGGAACATAAAGCTACTTAAAGAAATGTAAAGCTACGTAAAGCAAGGGAAGGTAAAGCAAGGCAACGTAAAGCAACGTAAAGCAACGTAAAGCAAGGCAACGTAAAGCAACGTAAAGCAAGGCAACGTAAAGCAAAGTAAAGCAACGTAAAGCAAGGCAACGTAAAGCAAGGCAACGTAAAGCAACGTAAAGCAACGTCAAGCAAGGCAACATATAGCAAGGCAACATAAAGCAACGTAAAGCAACGTAAAGCAAGGCCACGTAAAGCAAGGCAACATAAAGCAACGTAAAGCAACGTAAAGCAAAGTAAAGCAAGGCAACATAAAGCAAGGCAACGTAAAGAAACGTAAAGCAACTTAAAGCAACGTAAAGCATGGCAACGTAAAGCAAGGCAACGTAAAGCAACGTAAAGCAACGTAAAGCAAGGCAACGTAAAGCAACGTAAAGCAAGGCAACGTAAAGCAAGGCAACGTAAAGCAAGTCAACGTAAAGCAACGTAAAGCAAGGCAACGTAAAGCAACGTAAAGCAACGTAAAGCAAGGCAACGTAAAACAATGTAAAGCAACGTAAAGCAAGGCAACGTAAAGCAAGTCAACGTAAAGCAAGGCAACGTAAAGCAACGTAAAGCAAGGCAACGTAAAGCAAGGCAACGTAAGGCAAGGCAAGGTAAAGCAAGGCAACGTAAAGCAACCTAAAGCAATGTAAATCAAGGGAACGTAAAGCAACGTAAAGCAATGTAAAGCAAGGAAACGTAAAGCAACGTAAATCAATGTAAAGCAAGGGAACGTAAAGCAACGTAAAGCAACGTAAAGCAAGGCAACGTAAAGCAAGGCAACGTAAGGCAAAGCAACGTAAAGCAAGGAAACGTAAAGCAAGGCAACGTAAAGCAAGGCAACGTAAGGCAAGGAACGTAAAGCAAGGCAACGTAAAGCAACATAAAGCAATGCAACGTAAAGCAACGTAAAGCAAGGCAACGTAAAGCAACGTAAAGCAATGCAACGTAATGCAATGCAACGTAAAGCAACGTAAAGCAAGGCAACGTAAATCAACGTAAAGCAAGGCAACGTAAAGCAACGTAAAGCAACGAAAAGCAACGTAAAGTAACGTAAAGCAAGGAAACGTAAAGCAAGGCAACATAAAGCAACGTAAAGCAACGTAAAGCAACGTAAAGCAAGGCAACGTAAAGCAACGTAAAGCAACGTATAGCAAGGCAACGTAAAGCAACGTAAAGCAACGTAAAGCAACGTAAAGCAACGGAACGTAAAGCAAGGCAAAGTAAAGCAACGTAAAGCAAGGCAACGTAAAGCAAGGCAACGTAAAGCAACGTAAAGCAACGTGGAGAGGCGAGGGGAGGCGAGGCGAGGCAAGGCAACGTAAAGCAACGTAAAGCAAGGCAACGTAAAGCAAGGCAACGTAAAGCAACGTAAAGCAACGTAAATCAAGGCAACGTAAAGCAAGGCAACGTTAAGCAAGGCGACGTAAAGCAACGTAAATCAACGTAAAGCAAGGCAACGTAAAGCAAGGCAACGTAAAGCAACATAAAGCAACGTGGCGAGGCGAGGCGAGGCGAGGCGAGGCGAGGCGAGGCGAGGCGAGGCGAGGCGAGGCAAGGCAACGTAAAGCAAGGTAACGTAAAGCAACGTAAATCAACGTAAAGCAACGTAAAGCAAGGCAACGTAAAGCAACGTAAAGCAACGTAAAGCAAGGCAACGTAAAGCAAGGCAACGTAAAGCAACGTAAAGCAACGTAAAGCAAGGCAACGTAAAGCAAGGCAACGTAAAGCAACGTAAAGCAACGTAAAGCAACATAAAGCCAGGCAACGTAAAGCAACGTAAAGCAAGGCAACGTAAAGCAAGGCAACGTAAAGCAACGCAACGTAAAGCAACGTAAAGAAACGTAAAGCAAGGCAACGTAAAGCAAGGCAACGTAAAAAAGGCAACGTAAAGCAACGTAAAGCAACGTAAAACAAGGCAATGTAAAGCAAGGCAACGTAAAGAAACGTAAAACAACGTAAAGCAAGGCAACGTAAACCAACGTAAAGCAAGGCAACGTAAACAAGGCAACATAAAGCAAGGCAACGTAAAGAAACGTAAAGCAAGGCAACGTAAAGCAAGGCAACGTAAAGCAACGTAAAGCAAGGCAACGTAAAGCAAGGCAACGTAAAGCAACGCAACGTAAAGCAACGTAAACAAGGCAACATACAGCAAGGAATCGTAAAGCAACCTAAAGCAACGTAAAGCAAGGCAACGTAAAGCAACGTAAAGCAATGTAAAGCAAGGGAACCTAAAGCAACGTAAAGCAACGTAAAGCAAGGCAACGTAAAGCAAGGCAACATAAAGCAATGTTAAGCAAGGCAACTTAAAGGAACGTAAAGCAACATAAAGCAAGGCAACATAAAGCAAGGCAACGTAAAGCAACGTAAAGCAACGTAAAGCAACGTAAAGCAAGGAAACATAATGCAAGGCAATGTAAAGCAACGTAAAGCAACGTAAAGCAAGGTAACGTAAAGCAACGTAAAGCAACGTAAAGCAAGGCAACGTAAAGCAAGGCAACGTAAAGCAACGTAAAGCAAGGCAACGTAAAGCAAGGCAACATAAATCAACGTAAAGTAACGTAAAGCAAGGCAACGTAAAGCAAGGCAACGTAAAGCAACGTAAAGCAACGTAAAGCAACGTAAAGCAAGGCAACGTAAACCAACGTAAAGCAACGTAAAGCAAGGCAACGTAAAGCAACGTAAAGCAAGTCAACGTAAAGCAATGTAAAGCAACGTAATGCAAGGCAACGTAAAGCAAGGCTACATAAAGCAACGTAAAGCAACGTAAAGCAACGTAAAGCAAGGCAACGTAAAGAAAATCAACGTAAGGCAAGGCAACGTAAAGCAAGGCAACGTAAAGCAACGTAAAGCAAGGCAACGTAAAGCAAGGCAACGTAAAGCAAGGCAATGTAAAGCAAGGCAACGTAAAGCAAGGTAAAGCAACGTAAAGCAAGGCAACGTAAAGAAAGGCAACGTAAAGCAACGTAAAGAAAAGTAAAGCAAGGCAACGTAAAGCAAGGCAATGTAAAGCAAGGCAACGTAAAGCAACGTAAAGCAACGTAAAGCAAGGCAACGTAAAGAAAGGCAACGTAAAGCAACGTAAAGAAAAGTAAAGCAAGGCAACGTAAAGCAAGGCAACGTAAAGCAACGTAAAGCAACGTAAAGCAAGGAAACGTAAAGCAAGGCAACGTAAAGCAAGGCAACGTAAGCAACGTAAAGCAACGTAAAGCAAGGCAACGTAAAGCAACGTAAAGCAACGTAAAGCAAGGCAACGTAAAGCAAGGTAAATTAAAGCAACGTAAAGCAACGTAAAGCAAGGCAACGTAAAGCAAGTCAACGTAAAGCAAGGCAACGTAAAGCAACGTAAAGCAAGGCAACGTAAAGCAAGGCAACGTAAAGCAACGTAAAGCAACGCAACGTAAAGCAACGCAACGTAAAGCAACGCAACGTAAAGCAACGTAAACAAGGCAACATAAAGCAAGGAATCGTAAAGCAGCGTAAAGCAACGTAAAGCAACGTAAAGCAAGGCAACTTAAAGCAAGGCAACGTAAAGCAACGTAAAGCAACGTAAAGCAAGGCAACGTAAAGCAAGGCAACGTAAAGCAATGTAAAGCAAGGAAACGTAAAGCAACCTAAAGCAACGTAAAGCAAGGCAACGTAAAGCAAGGCAACGTAAAGCAACATAAAGCAACGTAAAGCAAGGCAACGTAAAGCAACATAAAGCAACGTAAAGCAAGGCAACGTAAAGCAAGGCAACGTAAGGCAAGGCAACGTAAAGCAAGGCAACGTACAGCAAGGCAACGTAAAGCAACGTAAAACAACGTAAAGCAATGTAAAGCAAGGCAACGTAAAGCAACTAAAAGCAACGTAAACCAAGGCAACATAAAGCAAGGCAACGTAAAGCAACGTAAAGCAACGTAAACCAAGGCAACGTAAAGCAAGGCAACGTAAAGCAAGGCAACGTAAAGATACGTAAAGCAACGTAAAGCAAGGCAACATAAAGCAAGGCAACGTAAAACAACGTAAAGCAACGTAAAGCAAGGCAACGTAAAGCAACGTAAAGCAACGTAAAGCAAGGCAACGTAAAGCAAGGCAACATAAAGCAACGTAAAGCAACGTAAAGCAAAGTAAAGCAACATAAAGCAAGGCAACATAAAGCAAGACAACGTAATGCAACGTAAAGCAACGTAAAGCAAGGCAACATAAAGCAAGGCAACGTAAAGCAACGTAAAGAAACTTAAAGCAAAGACACGTAAAGCAAGGCAACGTAAAGCAACGTAAAGCAAGGCAACGTAAAGCAAGGCAATGTAAAGCAACGTAAAGCAACGTAAAGAAAGGCAACGTAAGGCAACGTAAAGCAACGTGGAGAGGCGAGGGGAGGCGAGGCGAGGCAAGGCAACGTAAAGCAACGTAAAGCAAGGCAACGTAAAGCAAGGCAACGTAAAGCAACATAAAGCAACGTGGCGAGGCGAGGCGAGGCGAGGCGAGGTGAGGCAACGTAAAGCAAGGCAACGTAAAGCAACGTAAAGCAACGTAAAGCAAGGCAACGTAAAGCAACGTAAAGCAACGTAAAGCAAGGCAACGTAAAGCAAGGCAACGTAAAGCAACGTAAAGCAACGTAAAGCAAGGCAACGTTAAGCAAGGCAACGTAAAGCAACGTAAAGCAATGTAAAGCAAGGCAACGTAAAGCAACGTAAAGCAACGTAAAGCAAGGCAACGTAAACCAAGGTAACGTAAAGCAACGTAAAGCAACGTAAAGCAAGGCAACGTAAAGCAAGGCAACGTAAAGCAACGTAAAGCAACGCAACGTAAAGAAACGCAACGTAAAGCAACGTAAACAAGGCAACATAAAGCAAGGAATCGTAAAGAAACGTAAAGCAACGTAAAGCAACGTAAAGCAACGCAACGTAAAGCAACGTAAAGCAACGTAAAGCAAGGCAACGTAAAGCAAGGCAACATAAAGCAAGGCAACGTAAAGCAACGTAAAGCAAGGCAACGTAAAGCAACGTAAAGCAACGTAAAGCAAGGCAACGTAAAGCAAGGCAACGTAAAGCAAAATAAAGCAACGTAAAGCAAAATAAAGCAACGTAAAGCAAGGCAACGTAAAGCAACGTAAAGCAACGTAAAGCAAGGCAACGTAAAGCAAGGCAACGTAAGGCAAGGCAACGTAAAGCAACGTAAAGCAATGCAACGTAAAGCAACGTAAAGCAACGTAAAGCAATGTAAAGCAAGGCAAGGTAAAGCAACGTAAAGCAACGTAAAGCAACGAAAACCAAGGCAACATAAAGCAAGGCAATGTAAAGCAACGTAAAGCAAGGCAACGTAAAGCAAGGCAACGTAAAGCAAGGCAACGTAAAGATACGTAAAGCAACGTAAAGCAAGGCAACGTAAAGCAAGGCAACGTAAAGCAACGTAAAGCAACGTAAAGCAAGGCAACTTAAAGCAACGTAAAGCAATGCAACGTAAAGCAAGGCAACGTAAAGCAACGTAAAGCAAGGCAACGTAAAGCAATGCAACGTAAAGCAACGTAAAGCAACGTAAAGCAACATAAAGCAAGGCAACGTAAAGCAACGTAAAGCAACGTAAAGCAAGGCAACGTAAAGCAACGTAAAGACACGTAAAGGAAGGCAACATAAAGCAAGGCAAAGTAAAGCAACGTAAAGCAACGTAAAGCAAGGCAACGTAAAGCAACGTAAAGCAACGTAAAGGAACGTAAAGCAAAGACACGTAAAGCAAGGCAACGTAAAGCAACGTAAAGCAACGTAAAGCAAGGCAACGTAAAGCAAGGCAACGTAAAGCAACGTAAAGCAACGTAAAGCAACATAAAGCAAGGCAACATAAAGCAAGGCAAAGTAAAGCAACGTAAATCAACGTAAAGCAAGGCAACGTAAAGCAACGTAAAGCAACGTAAAACATGTCAATGTAAAGCAAGGCAACTTAAAGCAACGTAAAGCAACGTAAAGCAAGGCAACGTAAAGCAAGGCAACGTAAAGCAACGCAACGTAAAGCAACGTAAACAAGGCAACATAAAGCAAGGAATCGTAAAGCAGCGTAAAGCAACGTAAAGCAACGTAAAGCAAGGCAACTTAAAGCAAGGCAACGTAAAGCAACGTAAAGCAACGTAAAGCAAGGCAACGTAAAGCAAGGCAACGTAAAGCAATGTAAAGCAAGGAAACGTAAAGCAACGTAAAGCAACGTAAAGCAAGGCAACGTAAAGCAAGGCAACGTAAAGCAACATAAAGCAACGTAAAGCAAGGCAACGTAAAGCAACATAAAGCAACGTAAAGCAAGGCAACGTAAAGCAAGGCAACGTAAGGCAAGGCAACGTAAAGCAAGGCAACGTACAGCAAGGCAACGTAAAGCAACGTAAAACAACGTAAAGCAATGTAAAGCAAGGCAACGTAAAGCAACTAAAAGCAACGTAAACCAAGGCAACATAAAGCAAGGCAACGTAAAGCAACGTAAAGCAACGTAAACCAAGGCAACGTAAAGCAAGGCAACGTAAAGCAAGGCAACGTAAAGATACGTAAAGCAACGTAAAGCAAGGCAACATAAAGCAAGGCAACGTAAAACAACGTAAAGCAACGTAAAGCAAGGCAACGTAAAGCAACGTAAAGCAACGTAAAGCAAGGCAACGTAAAGCAAGGCAACATAAAGCAACGTAAAGCAAAGTAAAGCAACGTAAAGCAACATAAAGCAAGGCAACATAAAGCAAGACAACGTAATGCAACGTAAAGCAACGTAAAGCAAGGCAACGTAAAGCAAGGCAACGTAAAGCAACGTAAAGAAACTTAAAGCAAAGACACGTAAAGCAAGGCAACGTAAAGCAACGTAAAGCAAGGCAACGTAAAGCAAGGCAATGTAAAGCAACGTAAAGCAACGTAAAGAAAGGCAACGTAAGGCAACGTAAAGCAACGTGGAGAGGCGAGGGGAGGCGAGGCGAGGCAAGGCAACGTAAAGCAACGTAAAGCAAGGCAACGTAAAGCAAGGCAACGTAAAGCAACATAAAGCAACGTGGCGAGGCGAGGCGAGGCGAGGCGAGGTGAGGCAACGTAAAGCAAGGCAACGTAAAGCAACGTAAAGCAACGTAAAGCAAGGCAACGTAAAGCAAGGCAACGTAAAGCAACGTAAAGCAACGTAAAGCAAGGCAACGTAAAGCAAGGCAACGTAAAGCAACGTAAAGCAACGTAAAGCAAGGCAACGTTAAGCAAGGCAACGTAAAGCAACGTAAAGCAATGTAAAGCAAGGCAACGTAAAGCAACGTAAAGCAACGTAAAGCAAGGCAACGTAAACCAAGGTAACGTAAAGCAACGTAAAGCAACGTAAAGCAAGGCAACGTAAAGCAAGGCAACGTAAAGCAACGTAAAGCAACGCAACGTAAAGAAACGCAACGTAAAGCAACGTAAACAAGGCAACATAAAGCAAGGAATCGTAAAGAAACGTAAAGCAACGTAAAGCAACGTAAAGCAACGCAACGTAAAGCAACGTAAAGCAACGTAAAGCAAGGCAACGTAAAGCAAGGCAACATAAAGCAAGGCAACGTAAAGCAACGTAAAGCAAGGCAACGTAAAGCAACGTAAAGCAACGTAAAGCAAGGCAACGTAAAGCAAGGCAACGTAAAGCAAAATAAAGCAACGTAAAGCAAAATAAAGCAACGTAAAGCAAGGCAACGTAAAGCAAGGCAACGTAAAGCAACGTAAAGCAACGTAAAGCAAGGCAACGTAAAGCAAGGCAACGTAAGGCAAGGCAACGTAAAGCAACGTAAAGCAATGCAACGTAAAGCAACGTAAAGCAACGTAAAGCAATGTAAAGCAAGGCAAGGTAAAGCAACGTAAAGCAACGTAAAGCAACGAAAACCAAGGCAACATAAAGCAAGGCAATGTAAAGCAACGTAAAGCAAGGCAACGTAAAGCAAGGCAACGTAAAGCAAGGCAACGTAAAGATACGTAAAGCAACGTAAAGCAAGGCAACGTAAAGCAAGGCAACGTAAAGCAACGTAAAGCAACGTAAAGCAAGGCAACTTAAAGCAACGTAAAGCAATGCAACGTAAAGCAAGGCAACGTAAAGCAACGTAAAGCAAGGCAACGTAAAGCAATGCAACGTAAAGCAACGTAAAGCAACGTAAAGCAACATAAAGCAAGGCAACGTAAAGCAACGTAAAGCAACGTAAAGCAAGGCAACGTAAAGCAACGTAAAGACACGTAAAGGAAGGCAACATAAAGCAAGGCAAAGTAAAGCAACGTAAAGCAACGTAAAGCAAGGCAACGTAAAGCAACGTAAAGCAACGTAAAGGAACGTAAAGCAAAGACACGTAAAGCAAGGCAACGTAAAGCAACGTAAAGCAACGTAAAGCAAGGCAACGTAAAGCAAGGCAACGTAAAGCAACGTAAAGCAACGTAAAGCAACATAAAGCAAGGCAACATAAAGCAAGGCAAAGTAAAGCAACGTAAATCAACGTAAAGCAAGGCAACGTAAAGCAACGTAAAGCAACGTAAAACATGTCAATGTAAAGCAAGGCAACTTAAAGCAACGTAAAGCAACGTAAAGCAAGGCAACGTAAAGCAAGGCAACGTAAAGCAACGTAAAGCAACGTAAAGCAAGGCAACGTAAAGCAAGGCAATGTAAAGCAACGTAAAGCAACGTAAAGCAAGGCATTGTAAAGCAAGGCAAAGTAAAGCAACGTAAAGCAAGGCAACGTAAATCAAGGCAACGTAAAGCAAGGCAACGTAAATCAACGTAAAGCAAGGCAACGTAAAGCAAGGCAACGTAAAGCAACGTAAAGCAACGTAAAGCAAGGCAACGTTAAGCAAGGCAACGTAAAGCAACGTAAAGCAATGTAAAGCAAGGCAACGTAAAGCAACGTAAAGCAACGTAAAGCAAGGCAACGTAAACCAAGGTAACGTAAAGCAACGTAAAGCAACGTAAAGCAAGGCAACGTAAAGCAAGGCAACGTAAAGCAACGTAAAGCAACGCAACGTAAAGAAACGCAACGTAAAGCAACGTAAACAAGGCAACATAAAGCAAGGAATCGTAAAGAAACGTAAAGCAACGTAAAGCAACGTAAAGCAACGCAACGTAAAGCAACGTAAAGCAACGTAAAGCAAGGCAACGTAAAGCAAGGCAACATAAAGCAAGGCAACGTAAAGCAACGTAAAGCAAGGCAACGTAAAGCAACGTAAAGCAACGTAAAGCAAGGCAACGTAAAGCAAGGCAACGTAAAGCAAAATAAAGCAACGTAAAGCAAAATAAAGCAACGTAAAGCAAGGCAACGTAAAGCAAGGCAACGTAAAGCAACGTAAAGCAACGTAAAGCAAGGCAACGTAAAGCAAGGCAACGTAAGGCAAGGCAACGTAAAGCAACGTAAAGCAAGGCAACGTAAAGCAACGTAAAGCAACGTAAAGCAATGTAAAGCAAGGCAACGTAAAGCAACGTAAAGCAACGTAAAGCAACGAAAACCAAGGCAACATAAAGCAAGGCAATGTAAAGCAACGTAAAGCAACGTAAAGCAAGGCAACGTAAAGCAAGGCAACGTAAAGCAAGGCAACGTAAAGATACGTAAAGCAACGTAAAGCAAGGCAACGTAAAGCAAGGCAACGTAAAGCAACGTAAAGCAACGTAAAGCAAGGCAACTTAAAGCAACGTAAAGCAATGCAACGTAAAGCAAGGCAACGTAAAGCAACGTAAAGCAAGGCAACGTAAAGCAATGCAACGTAAAGCAACGTAAAGCAACGTAAAGCAACATAAAGCAAGGCAACATAAAGCAAGGCAACATAAAGCAAGGCAACGTAAAGCAACGTAAAGCAACGTAAAGCAAGGCAACGTAAAGCAACGTAAAGACACGTAAAGGAAGGCAACATAAAGCAAGGCAAAGTAAAGCAACGTAAAGCAACGTAAAGCAAGGCAACGTAAAGCAAGGCAACGTAAAGCAACGTAAAGCAACGTAAAGGAACGTAAAGCAAAGACACGTAAAGCAAGGCAACGTAAAGCAACGTAAAGCAACGTAAAGCAAGGCAACGTAAAGCAACGTAAAGCAAGGCAAAGTAAAGGAAGGCAACGTAAAGCAACGTAAAGCAACGTAAAGCAAGGCAAGGTAAAGCAACGTAAAGCAACGTAAAGCAACGTAAAGCAACGTAAAGCAAGGCATCTTAAGGCAACGTAAAGCAACGTGGAGAGGCGAGGGGAGGCGAGGCGAGGCAAGGCAACGTAAAGCAACGTAAAGCAAGGCAACGTAAAGCAACGTAAAGCAACGTAAATCAAGGCAACGTAAAGCAAGGCAACGTAAAGCAAGGCGACGTAAAGCAACGTAAAGCAACGTAAAGCAAGGCAACGTAAAGCAACGTAAAGCAACGTAAAGCAAGGCAACGTAAAGCAAGGCAACGTAAAGCAATGTAAAGCAAAGTAAAGCAAGGCAACGTAAAGCAACGTAAAGCAACGAAAAGCAACGTAAAGCAAGGCAACGTAAAGCAAGGCAACGTAAAGCAACGTAAAGCAACGTAAAGCAACATAAAGCAAGGCAACATAAAGCAAGGCAACGTAAAGCAACGTAAAGCAACGTAAAGGAAGGGAACGTAAAGCAACGTAAAGCAACGTAAAGCAAGGCAACGTAAAGCAAGGCAACGTAAACCAAGGCAACGTAAAGCAACGTAAAGCAACGTAAAACAAGTCAATGTAAAGCAAGGCAACATATAGCAACGTAAAGCAACGTAAAGCAAGGCAACGTAAAGCAAGGCAACGTAAAGCAACGTAAAGCAACGTAAAGCAACGTAAAGCAAGGCAACGTAAAGCAAGGCAATGTAAAGAAACGTAAAGCAACGTAAAGCAAGGCAACGTAAAGCAAGGCAAAGAAAAGCAACGTAAAGCAAGGCAACGTAAAGCAAGGCAAAGAAAAGCAATGTAAAGCAACGTAAAGCAAGGCAACGTAAAGCAAGGCAACGTAAAGCAAGGCAACGTAAAGCAACGTAAAGCAAGGCAACGTAAAGCAAGGCAACGTAAAGCAACGTGGAGATGCGAGGGGAGGCGAGGCGAGGCAAGGCAACGTAAAGCAACGTAAAGCAAGGCAACCTAAAGCAACGTAAAGCAAAGTGGCAAGGCGAGGCGAGGCGAGGCGAGGCGAGGCAAGGCAACGTAAAGCAAGGCAATGTAAAGCAAAATAAAGCAACGTAAAGCAACGTAAAGCAAGGCAATATAAAGCAAGGCAACGTAAAGCAACGTAAAGCAAGGCAACGTAAAGAAAGGCAACGTAAAGCAACGTAAAGCAAGGCAACGTAAAGCAACGTAAAGCAAGGCAACGTAAAGCAACGTAAAGCAACGTAAAGCAAGGCAACATAAAGCAACGTTATGCAATGTAAACTAGGCAACGTAAAGCATCGTAAAGCAACGTAAAGCAAGGCAACGTAAAGCAACGTAAAGTAACGTAAAGCAAGGCAACGTAAAGCAAGGTAACCTAAAGCAACGTAAAGCAACGTAAAGCAAGGCAACGTAAAGAAAGTCAACGTAAAGCAAGGCAACGTAAAGCAACGTAAAGCAAGGCAACGTAAAGGAAGGCAACGTAAAGCAACGTAAAGCAACTCAACGTAAAGCAACGCAACGTAAAGCAACGCAACGTAAAGCAACGTAAACAAGGCAACATAAAGCAAGGAATCGTAAAGCAACGTAAAGCAACGTAAAGCAACGTAAAGCAAGGCAACGTAAAGCAAGGCAACGTAAAGCAATGTAAAGCAAGGCAACGTAAAGCAACGTAAAGCAACGTAAAGCAAGGCAACGTAAAGCAAGGCAACGTAAAGCAACATAAAGAAAAGTAAAGCAAGGCAACGTAAAGCAAGGCAACGTAAGGCAAGGCAACGTAAAGCAAGGCAACGTACAGCAAGGCAACGTAAAGCAACGTAAAGCAACGTAAAGCAATGTAAAGCAAGGCAACGTAAAGCAACTTAAAGCAACGTAAACCAAGGCAACATAAAGCAAGGCAACGTAAAGCAACGTAAAGCAACGTAAACCAAGGCAACGTAAAGCAAGGCAACGTAAAGCAAGGCAACGTAAAGATACGTAAAGCAACGTAAAGCAAGGCAACGTAAAGCAAGGCAACGTAAAGCAACGTAAAGCAACGTAAAGCAAGGCAACGTTAAGCAAGGCAACGTAAAGCAACGTAAAGCAATGTAAAGCAAGGCAACGTAAAGCAACGTAAAGCAACGTAAAGCAAGGCAACGTAAACCAAGGTAACGTAAAGCAACGTAAAGCAACGTAAAGCAAGGCAACGTAAAGCAAAGCAACGTAAAGCAACGTAAAGCAACGCAACGTAAAGAAACGCAACGTAAAGCAACGTAAACAAGGCAACATAAAGCAAGGAATCGTAAAGAAACGTAAAGCAACGTAAAGCAACGTAAAGCAACGCAACGTAAAGCAACGTAAAGCAACGTAAAGCAAGGCAACGTAAAGCAAGGCAACATAAAGCAAGGCAACGTAAAGCAACGTAAAGCAAGGCAACGTAAAGCAACGTAAAGCAACGTAAAGCAAGGCAACGTAAAGCAAGGCAACGTAAAGCAAAATAAAGCAACGTAAAGCAAAATAAAGCAACGTAAAGCAAGGCAACGTAAAGCAAGGCAACGTAAAGCAACGTAAAGCAACGTAAAGCAAGGCAACGTAAAGCAAGGCAACGTAAGGCAAGGCAACGTAAAGCAACGTAAAGCAATGCAACGTAAAGCAACGTAAAGCAACGTAAAGCAATGTAAAGCAAGGCAACGTAAAGCAACGTAAAGCAACGTAAAGCAACGAAAACCAAGGCAACATAAAGCAAGGCAATGTAAAGCAACGTAAAGCAACGTAAAGCAAGGCAACGTAAAGCAAGGCAACGTAAAGCAAGGCAACGTAAAGATACGTAAAGCAACGTAAAGCAAGGCAACGTAAAGCAAGGCAACGTAAAGCAACGTAAAGCAACGTAAAGCAAGGCAACTTAAAGCAACGTAAAGCAATGCAACGTAAAGCAAGGCAACGTAAAGCAACGTAAAGCAAGGCAACGTAAAGCAATGCAACGTAAAGCAACGTAAAGCAACGTAAAGCAACATAAAGCAAGGCAACATAAAGCAAGGCAACGTAAAGCAACGTAAAGCAACGTAAAGCAAGGCAACGTAAAGCAACGTAAAGACACGTAAAGGAAGGCAACATAAAGCAAGGCAAAGTAAAGCAACGTAAAGCAACGTAAAGCAAGGCAACGTAAAGCAAGGCAACGTAAAGCAACGTAAAGCAACGTAAAGGAACGTAAAGCAAAGACACGTAAAGCAAGGCAACGTAAAGCAACGTAAAGCAACGTAAAGCAAGGCAACGTAAAGCAACGTAAAGCAAGGCAAAGTAAAGGAAGGCAACGTAAAGCAACGTAAAGCAACGTAAAGCAAGGCAAGGTAAAGCAACGTAAAGCAACGTAAAGCAACGTAAAGCAACGTAAAGCAAGGCATCTTAAGGCAACGTAAAGCAACGTGGAGAGGCGAGGGGAGGCGAGGCGAGGCAAGGCAACGTAAAGCAACGTAAAGCAAGGCAACGTAAAGCAACGTAAAGCAACGTAAATCAAGGCAACGTAAAGCAAGGCAACGTAAAGCAAGGCGACGTAAAGCAACGTAAAGCAACGTAAAGCAAGGCAACGTAAAGCAACGTAAAGCAACGTAAAGCAAGGCAACGTAAAGCAAGGCAACGTAAAGCAATGTAAAGCAAAGTAAAGCAAGGCAACGTAAAGCAACGTAAAGCAACGAAAAGCAACGTAAAGCAAGGCAACGTAAAGCAAGGCAACGTAAAGCAACGTAAAGCAACGTAAAGCAACATAAAGCAAGGCAACATAAAGCAAGGCAACGTAAAGCAACGTAAAGCAACGTAAAGGAAGGGAACGTAAAGCAACGTAAAGCAACGTAAAGCAAGGCAACGTAAAGCAAGGCAACGTAAACCAAGGCAACGTAAAGCAACGTAAAGCAACGTAAAACAAGTCAATGTAAAGCAAGGCAACATATAGCAACGTAAAGCAACGTATAGCAAGGCAACGTAAAGCAAGGCAACGTAAAGCAACGTAAAGCAACGTAAAGCAAGGCAACGTAAAGCAAGGCAATGTAAAGAAACGTAAAGCAACGTAAAGCAAGGCAACGTAAAGCAAGGCAAAGAAAAGCAACGTAAAGCAAGGCAACGTAAAGCAAGGCAAAGAAAAGCAATGTAAAGCAACATAAAGCAAGGCAACGTAAAGCAAGGCAACGTAAAGCAAGGCAACGTAAAGCAACGTAAAGCAAGGCAACGTAAAGCAAGGCAACGTAAAGCAACGTGGAGATGCGAGGGGAGGCGAGGCGAGGCAAGGCAACGTAAAGCAACGTAAAGCAAGGCAACCTAAAGCAACGTAAAGCAAAGTGGCAAGGCGAGGCGAGGCGAGGCGAGGCGAGGCAAGGCAACGTAAAGCAAGGCAATGTAAAGCAAAATAAAGCAACGTAAAGCAACGTAAAGCAAGGCAATATAAAGCAAGGCAACGTAAAGCAACGTAAAGCAAGGCAACGTAAAGAAAGGCAACGTAAAGCAACGTAAAGCAAGGCAACGTAAAGCAACGTAAAGCAAGGCAACGTAAAGCAACGTAAAGCAACGTAAAGCAAGGCAACATAAAGCAACGTTATGCAATGTAAACTAGGCAACGTAAAGCATCGTAAAGCAACGTAAAGCAAGGCAACGTAAAGCAACGTAAAGCAACGTAAAGCAAGGCAACGTAAAGCAAGGTAACCTAAAGCAACGTAAAGCAACGTAAAGCAAGGCAACGTAAAGAAAGTCAACGTAAAGCAAGGCAACGTAAAGCAACGTAAAGCAAGGCAACGTAAAGGAAGGCAACGTAAAGCAACGTAAAGCAACTCAACGTAAAGCAACGCAACGTAAAGCAACGCAACGTAAAGCAACGTAAACAAGGCAACATAAAGCAAGGAATCGTAAAGCAACGTAAAGCAACGTAAAGCAACGTAAAGCAAGGCAACGTAAAGCAAGGCAACGTAAAGCAATGTAAAGCAAGGCAACGTAAAGCAACGTAAAGCAACGTAAAGCAAGGCAACGTAAAGCAAGGCAACGTAAAGCAACATAAAGAAACGTAAAGCAAGGCAACGTAAAGCAAGGCAACGTAAGGCAAGGCAACGTAAAGCAAGGCAACGTACAGCAAGGCAACGTAAAGCAACGTAAAGCAACGTAAAGCAATGTAAAGCAAGGCAACGTAAAGCAACTTAAAGCAACGTAAACCAAGGCAACATAAAGCAAGGCAACGTAAAGCAACGTAAAGCAACGTAAACCAAGGCAACGTAAAGCAAGGCAACGTAAAGCAAGGCAACGTAAAGATACGTAAAGCAACGTAAAGCAAGGCAACATAAAGCAAGGCAACGTAAAAAAACGTAAAGCAACGTAAAGCAAGGCAACGTAAAGCAACGTAAAGCAACGTAAAGCAAGGCAACGTAAAGCAAGGCAACATAAAGCAACGTAAAGCAACGTAAAGCAAGGCAACGTAAAGCAAGGCAACGTAAAGCAACGTAAAGCAAAGTAAAGCAACATAAAGCAAGGCAACATAAAGCAAGGCAACGTAAAGCAACGTAAAGCAACGTAAAGCAAGGCAACGTAAAGCAAGGCAACGTAAAGCAACGTAAAGAAACGTAAAGCAAAGACACGTAAAGCAAGGCAACGTAAAGCAACGTAAAGCAAGGCAACGTAAAGCAAGGCAATGTAAAGCAACGTAAAGCAACGTAAAGAAAGGCAACGTAAGGCAACGTAAAGCAACGTGGAGAGGCGAGGGGAGGCGAGGCGAGGCAAGGCAACGTAAAGCAACGTAAAGCAAGGCAACGTAAAGCAAGGCAACGTAAAGCAACGTAAAGCAACGTAAATCAAGGCAACGTAAAGCAAGGCAACGTAAAGCAAGGCAACCTAAAGCAACGTAAAGCAAAGTGGCAAGGCGAGGCGAGGCGAGGCGAGGCGAGGCAAGGCAACGTAAAGCAAGGCAATGTAAAGCAAAATAAAGCAACGTAAAGCAACGTAAAGCAAGGCAATATAAAGCAAGGCAACGTAAAGCAACGTAAAGCAAGGCAACGTAAAGAAAGGCAACGTAAAGCAACGTAAAGCAAGGCAACGTAAAGCAACGTAAAGCAAGGCAACGTAAAGCAACGTAAAGCAACGTAAAGCAAGGCAACATAAAGCAACGTTATGCAATGTAAACTAGGCAACGTAAAGCATCGTAAAGCAACGTAAAGCAAGGCAACGTAAAGCAACGTAAAGCAACGTAAAGCAAGGCAACGTAAAGCAAGGTAACCTAAAGCAACGTAAAGCAACGTAAAGCAAGGCAACGTAAAGAAAGTCAACGTAAAGCAAGGCAACGTAAAGCAACGTAAAGCAAGGCAACGTAAAGGAAGGCAACGTAAAGCAACGTAAAGCAACTCAACGTAAAGCAACGCAACGTAAAGCAACGCAACGTAAAGCAACGTAAACAAGGCAACATAAAGCAAGGAATCGTAAAGCAACGTAAAGCAACGTAAAGCAACGTAAAGCAAGGCAACGTAAAGCAAGGCAACGTAAAGCAATGTAAAGCAAGGCAACGTAAAGCAACGTAAAGCAACGTAAAGCAAGGCAACGTAAAGCAAGGCAACGTAAAGCAACATAAAGAAACGTAAAGCAAGGCAACGTAAAGCAAGGCAACGTAAGGCAAGGCAACGTAAAGCAAGGCAACGTACAGCAAGGCAACGTAAAGCAACGTAAAGCAACGTAAAGCAATGTAAAGCAAGGCAACGTAAAGCAACTTAAAGCAACGTAAACCAAGGCAACATAAAGCAAGGCAACGTAAAGCAACGTAAAGCAACGTAAACCAAGGCAACGTAAAGCAAGGCAACGTAAAGCAAGGCAACGTAAAGATACGTAAAGCAACGTAAAGCAAGGCAACATAAAGCAAGGCAACGTAAAAAAACGTAAAGCAACGTAAAGCAAGGCAACGTAAAGCAACGTAAAGCAACGTAAAGCAAGGCAACGTAAAGCAAGGCAACATAAAGCAACGTAAAGCAACGTAAAGCAAGGCAACGTAAAGCAAGGCAACGTAAAGCAACGTAAAGCAAAGTAAAGCAACATAAAGCAAGGCAACATAAAGCAAGGCAACGTAAAGCAACGTAAAGCAACGTAAAGCAAGGCAACGTAAAGCAAGGCAACGTAAAGCAACGTAAAGAAACGTAAAGCAAAGACACGTAAAGCAAGGCAACGTAAAGCAACGTAAAGCAAGGCAACGTAAAGCAAGGCAATGTAAAGCAACGTAAAGCAACGTAAAGAAAGGCAACGTAAGGCAACGTAAAGCAACGTGGAGAGGCGAGGGGAGGCGAGGCGAGGCAAGGCAACGTAAAGCAACGTAAAGCAAGGCAACGTAAAGCAAGGCAACGTAAAGCAACGTAAAGCAACGTAAATCAAGGCAACGTAAAGCAAGGCAACGTAAAGCAAGGCAACGTAAAGCAACATAAAGCAACGTGGCGAGGCGAGGCGAGGCGAGGCGAGGCGAGGCGAGGCAATGTAAAGCAAGGCAAAGTAAAGCAACGTAAATCAACGTAAAGCAACGTAAAGCAAGGCAACGTAAAGCAACGTAAAGCAAGGGAACGTAAAGCAACGTAAAGCAATGAAAAGCAACGTAAAGCAAGGCAACGTAAAGCAAGGCAACGTAAAGCAACGTAAAGCAACGTAAAGCAACATAAAGCAAGGCAACATAAAGCAAGGCAACGTAAAGCAACGTAAAGCAACGTAAAGCAAGGCAACGTAAAGCAACGTAAAGCAACGTAAAGCAAGGCAACGTAAAGCAAGGCAACGTAAAGCAACGTAAAGCAACGTAAAACATGTCAATGTAAAGCAAGGCAACTTAAAGCAACGTAAAGCAACGTAAAGCAAGGCAACGTAAAGCAAGGCAACGTAAAGCAACGTAAAGCAACGTAAAGCAAGGCAACGTAAAGCAAGGCAATGTAAAGCAACGTTAAGCAACGTAAAGCAAGGCAACGTAAAGCAAGGCAAAGTAAACCAACGTAAAGCAAGGCAACGTAAATCAAGGCAACGTAAAGCAAGGCAACGTAAATCAACGTAAAGCAAGGCAACGTAAAGCAAGGCAACGTAAAGCAACGTAAAGCAACGTAAAGCAAGGCAACGTAAAGCAAGGCAACGTAAAGCAACGTAAAGCAACGTAAAGCAAGGCAACGTAAAGCAAGGCAACGTAAAGCAACGTAAAGCAACGCAACGTAAAGCAACGCAACGTAAAGCAACGTAAACAAGACAACATAAAGCAAGGAATCGTAAAGAAACGTAAAGCAACGTAAAGCAACGTAAAGCAACGTAAAGCAACGTAAAGCAAGGCAACGTAAAGCAAGGCAACGTAAAGCAACGTAAAGCAACGTAAAGCAAGGCAACGTAAAGCAAGGCAACGTAAAGCAACGTAAAGCAACGCAACGTAAAGCAACGCAACGTAAAGCAACGTAAACAAGAGAACATAAAGCAAGGAATCGTAAAGAAACGTAAAGCAACGTAAAGCAACGTAAAGCAACGTAAAGCAAGGCATCGTAAAGCAAGGCAACATAAAGCAAGGCAACGTAAAGCAACGTAAAGCAAGGCAACGTAAACCAACGTAAAGCAACGTAAAGCAAGGCAACGTAAAGCAAGGCAACGTAAAGCAACATAAAGCAACTTTAAGCAAGGCATCGTAAAGCAAGGCAACGTAAAGCAACGTAAAGCAACGTAAAGCAAGGCAACGTAAAGCAAGGCAACGTAAGGCAAGGCAACGTAAAGCAACGTAAAGCAAGGCAACGTAAAGCAACGTAAAGCAACGTAAAGCAATGTAAAGCAAGGCAACGTAAAGCAACGTAAAGCAACGAAAACCAAGGCAACATAAAGCAAGGCAATGTAAACCAACGTAAAGCAACGTAAAGCAAGGCAACGTAAAGCAAGGCAACGTAAAGCAAGGCAACGTAAAGATACGTAAAGCAACGTAAAGCAAGGCAACGTAAAGCAACGTAAAGCAACGTAAAGCAAGGCAACGTAAAGCAACGTAAAGCAATGCAACATAAAGCAAGGCAACGTAAAGCAAGGCAACGTAAAGCAACGTAAAGCAAGGCAACGTAAAGCAATGCAACGTAAAGCAACGTAAAGCAACGTAAAGCAACATAAAGCAAGGCAACATAAAGCAAGGCAACGTAAAGCAAAGTAAAGCAACGTAAAGCAAGGCAACGTAAAGCAACGTAAAGCAACGTAAAGGAAGGCAACGTAAAGCAAGGCAAAGTAAAGCAACGTAAAGCAACGTAAAGCAAGGCAACGTAAAGCAAGGCAACGTAAAGCAACGTAAAGAAACGTAAAGCAAAGACACGTAAAGCAAGGCAACGTAAAGCAACGTAAAGCAACGTAAAGCAAGGCAACGTAAAGCAACGTAAAGCAACGTAAAGCAAGGCAACGTAAAGGAAGGCAACGTAAAGCAACGTAAAGCAACGTAAAGCAAGGCAACGTAAAGCAACGTAAAGCAACGTAAAGCAACGTAAAGCAACGTAAAGCAAAGTAAAGCAAGGCAACTTAAGGCAACGTAAAGCAACGTGGAGAGGCGAGGGGAGGCGAGGCGAGGCAAGGCAATGTAAAGCAAAGTAAAGCAACGTAAATCAAGGCAACGTAAAGCAAGGCAACGTAAAGCAAGGCGACGTAAAGCAACATAAAGCAACGTAAAGCAAGGCAACGTAAAGCAAGGCATCGTAAAGCAACATAAAACAACGTGGCGAGGCGAGGCGAGGCGAGGCGAGGCAAAGCAACGTAAACCAAGGCAAAGTAAAGCAACGTAAATCAACGTAAAGCAACGTAAAGCAAGGCAACGTAAAGCAACGTAAAGCAACGTAAAGCAAGGCAACGTAAAGCAAGGCAACGTAAAGCAATGTAAAGCAAAGTAAAGCAAGGCAACGTAAAGCAACGTAAAGCAACGAAAAGCAACGTAAAGCAGGGCAACGTAAAGCAAGGCAACGTAAAGCAACGTAAAGCAACGTAAAGCAACATAAAGCAAGGCAACATAAAGCAAGGCAACGTAAAGCAACGTAAAGCAATGTAAAGGAAGGCAACGTAAAGCAACGTAAAGCAACGTAAAGCAAGGCAACGTAAAGCAAGGCAACGTAAACCAAGGCAACGTAAAGCAACGTAAAGCAACGTAAAACAAGTCAATGTAAAGCAAGGCAACGTATAGCAACGTAAAGCAACGTAAAGCAAGGCAACGTAAAGCAAGGCAACGTAAAGCAACGTAAAGCAAGGCAACGTAAAGCAAGGCAATGTAAAGCAACGTAAAGCAACGTAAAGCAAGGCAACGTAAAGCAAGGCAATGTAAAGCAACGTAAAGCAACGTAAAGCAAGGCAACATAAAGCAAGGCAAAGAAAAGCAATGTAAAGAAACGTAAAGCAAGGCAACGTAAAGCAAGGCAACGTAAAGCAAGGCAACGTAAAGCAATGTAAAGCAAGGCAACGTAAAGCAAGGCAACGTAAAGCAACGTAAAGCAACGTGGAGATGCGAGGGGAGGAGAGGCGAGGCAAGGCAACGTAAAGCAACGTAAAGCAAGGCAACGTAAAGCAAGGCAACGTAAAGCAACGTAAAGCAACGTAAAGCAAGGCAACGTAAAGCAACGTAAAGCAAAGTGGCAAGGCGAGGCGAGGCGAGGCGAGGCGAGGCAAGGCAACGTAAAGCAAGGCAATGTAAAGCAAAATAAAGCAACATAAAGCAAGGCAACGTAAAGCAACGTAAAGCAAGGCAATATAAAGCAAGGCAACGTAAAGCAACGTAAAGCAAGGCAACGTAAAGCAAGGCAACGTAAAGCAACGTAAAGCAAGGCATCGTAAAGCAAGGCAACGTAAAGCAACGTAAAGCAAGGCAACGTAAAGCAACGTAAAGCAACGTAAAGCAACATAAAGCAAGGCAACATAAAGCAAGGCAACGTAAAGCAGTGTAAAGCAACGTAAAGCAAGGCAACGTAAAGCAAAGTAAAGAAACGTAAAGCAAGGCAACGTAAAGCAAGGCAACGTAAAGCAACGTAAAGCAACGTAAAACAAGGCAATGTAAAGCAAGGCAACGTAAAGCAACGTAAAGCAAGGCAACGTAAAGCAAGGCAACGTAAAGCAAGGCAACGTAAAGCAACGTAAAGCAATGTAAAGCAAGGCAACGTAAAGCAACGTAAAGCAACGTGGAGAGGCGTGGGGAGGCGAGGCGAGGCAAGGCAACGTAAAGCAACGTAAAGCAAGGCAACGTAAAGCAAAGCAACGTAAAGCAACGTAAAGCAACGTAAAGCAATGTAAAGCCAGGCAACGTAAATCAACGTAAAGCAACGAAAAGAAACGTAAAGCAAGACAACCTAAAGCAAAGTAAAGCAACGTAAAGCACGGCAACGTAAAGCAAGGCAACGTAAAGCAACGTAAAGCAACATAAAGCAAGGCAACGTAAAGCAAGGCAACGTAAGGCAAGGCAATGTAAAGCAAGGCAACGTAAAGCAAGGCAACGTAAAGCAAGGCAACGTAAAGCAACGTAAATCAACGTAAAGCAAGGCAACGTAAAGCAACGTAAAGCAACGTAAAGCAAGGCAACGTAAAGCAACGTTAAGCAACGTAAAGCAAGGCAACGTAAAGCAAGGTAACGTAAAGCAACGTAAAGCAACGTAAAGCAAGGCAACGTAAAGCAAGGCAACGTAAAGCAACGTAAAGCAATGTAAAGCAAGGCAACGTAAAGCAACGTAAAGCAAGGCAACGTAAAGCAAGGCAACGTAAAGCAACCTAAAGCAACGTAAAGCAAGGCAATGTAAAGCAACCTAAAGCAAGGCAACGTAAAGCAACGTAAAGCAACGTAAAGCAAGGCAACGTAAAGCAAGGCAATGTAAAGCAACGTAAAGCAACGTAAAGCAAGGCAACGTAAAGCAAGGCAACATAAAGCAACGTAAAGGAAGGCAACGTAAAGCAAGGCAACATAAAGCAACGTAAAGCAAAGTAAAGCAAGGGAACATAAAGCAAGGCAACGTAAAGCAACGTAAAGCAAGGTAAAGCAAGGCAACGTAAAGCAAGGCAACGTAAAGCAACGTAAAGCAAGGCAACGTAAAGCAAGGCAACGTAAAGCAAGGCAACGTAAAGCAACGTAATGCAAGGCAACGTAAAGCAAGGCAACGTAAAGCAACGTAAAGCAACGTAAAGCAAGGCAACGTAAAGCAACGTAATGCAAGCCAACGTAAAGCAAGGCAACGTAAAGCAACGTAAAGTAACGTAAAGCAAGGCAACGTAAAGCAACGTAAAGCAACGTAAAGCAAGGCAACGTAAAGCAACGTAAAGCAACGTAAAGCAAGGCAACATAAAGCAACGTAAAGCAACGTAAAGCAAGGCAACGTAAAGAAAATCAACGTAAGGCAAGGCAACGTAAAGAAATACAACGTAAAGCAAGGCAACGTAAAGCAACGTAAAGCAAGGCAACGTAAAGCAAGGAAACGTAAGGCAAGGCAACGTAAAGTAAGGCAACGTAAGGCAAGGCAACGTAAAGCAAGGCAACGTAAAGCAAGCAACGTAAAGCAACGTAAAGCAAGGCAACGTAAAGCAAGGCAACGTAAGGCAAGGCAATGTAAAGCAAGGAACGTAAAGCAAGGTAACGTAAAGCAAGGCAACGTAAGGCAAGGCAACGTAAAGCAAGGCAACGTAAGGCAAGGCAACGTAAAGCAAGGCAACGTAAAGCAACGTAAAGCAAGGCAACGTAAGGCAACGTAAAGCAAGGCAACGTAAAGCAACGTAAAGCAAGGCAAAGTAAAGCAAGGCAACGTAAAGCAACGTAAAGCAACGTAAAGCAAGGCAACGTAAAGCAATGTAAAGCAACGTAAAGCAAGGTAACGTAAAGCAATGCAACGTAAAGCAACGTAAAGCAACGTAAAGCAACGTAAAGCAAGGCAACGTAAGGCAAGGCAACGTAAACCAAGGCAACGTAAAGCAACATAAATCAAGGCAACGTAAAGCAATATAAAGCAAGGCAACATAAAGCAACGTAAACAACGTAAAGCAAGGAAACTTAAAGCAACGTAAAGTAATGTAAAGCAAGGGAACGTAAAGCAACGTAAAGCAACGTAAAGCAAGGCAACGTAAAGCAAGGCAACGTAAGACAAGGCAACGAAAAGCAAGGCAACGTAAAGCAAGGCAACGTAAAGCAATGTAAATCAAGGCAACGTAAAGCAAGGCAACGTAAGGCAAGGCAACGTAAAGCAAGACAACGTAAGGCAAGGCAACGTAAAGCAACGTAAAGCAAGGCAACGTAAAGCAAGGCAACGTACGTCAAGGCAACGTAAAGCAAGGCAACGTAAAGCAACGTAAAGCAAATTAAAGCAAGGCAACGTAAAGCAACGTAAAGCAACGTAAAGCAAGCAACGTAAATCAAGGCAACGTAAAGCAACGTAAAGCAAGGCAACGTAAAGCAAGGCAACGTAAAGCAACGTAAAGCAAGGCAACGTAAAGCAAGGCAACGTAAAGCAACGTAAACCAAGGCAACGTAAAGCAAGGCAACGTAAAGCAACGTAAAGCAAGGCAACGTAAAGCAAGGCAACGTAAAGCAACCTAAAGCAACGTAAAGCAAGGCAACGTAAAGCAACGTAAAGCAACGTAAAGCAAGGCAACGTAAAGCAACGTAAAGCAACGTTAAGCAAGGCAACGTAAAGCAACGTAAAGCAACGTAATGCAAGGCAACGTAAATCAAGGCAACATAAAGCAACGTAAAGCAATGTAAAGCAACGTAAAGCAAGGCAACGTAAAGAAAATCAATGTAAGGCAAGGCAACGTAAAGCAAGGCAACGTAAAGCAAGGCAACGTAAAGCAACGTAAAGCAAGGCAACGTAAAGCAAGGAAACGTAAGGCAAGGCAACGTAAAGTAAGGCAACGTAAAGCAAGGCAACGTAAAGCAAGGCAATGTAAAGGAAGCAACGTAAAGCAACGTATAGCAAGGCAACGTAAAGCAAGGCAACGTAAGGCAAGGCAACGTAAAGCAAGGCAACGTAAGGCAAGGCAACGTAAAGCAAGGCAACGTAAAGCAACATAAAGCAAGGCAACGTAAAGCAAGGCAACGTAACGCAACGTAAAGCAAGGCAACTTAAAGCAAGGCAACGTAAAGCAACGTAAAGCAAGGCAACGTAAAGCAAGACAACGTAAAGCAACGTAAAGCAACGTAAAGCAAGGCAACGTAAAGCAAGGCATCGTAAAGCAACGTAAAGCAAGGCAGCGTAAAGCAAGGCAACGTAAAGCAACGTAAAGCAACGTAAAGCAAGGCAACGTAAAGCAATGTAAAGCAACGTAAAGCAAGGCAATGTAAAGCAACGTAAAGCAAGGCAACGTAAAGCAATGCAACGTAAAGCAACGTAAAGCAACGTAAAGCAACGTAAAGCAAGGCAACGAAAAGCAAGGCAACGTAAGGCAAGGCAACGTAAAGCAATGTAAAGCAAGGCAACGTAAAGCAACATAAATCAAGGCAACGTAAAGCAATGTAAAGCAAGGCAACATAAAGCAACGTAAAGCAACGTAAAGCAAGGAAACGTAAAGCAACGTAAAGCAATGTAAAGCAAGGGAACGTAAAGCAACGTAAAGCAACGTAAAGCAAGGCAACGTAAAGCAAGGCAACGTAAGGCAAGGCAACGAAAAGCAAGGCAACGTAAAGCAAGGGAACGTAAAGCAATGTAAACAAGGCAACGTAAAGCAAGGCAACGTAAGGCAAGGCAACGTAAAGCAAGGCAACGTAAAGCAAGGCAACGTAAGGTAAGGCAACGTAAAGCAAGACAACGTAAGGCAAGGCAACGTAAAGCAATGTAAAGCAAGGCAACGTAAAGCAAGGCAGCATAAGGCAAGGCAACGTAAAGCAACGTAAAGCAACGTAAAGCAAGGCAACGTAAAGCAAGGCAACGTAAAGCAACGTAAAGCAAATTAAAGCAAGGCAACGTAAAGCAAGGCAACGTAAAGCAACGTAAAGCAACGTAAAGCAAGGCAACGTAAATCAAGGCAACGTAAAGCAACGTAAAGCAAGGCAACGTAAAGCAAGGCAACGTAAAGCAACGTAAAGCAAGGCAACGTAAAGCAAGGCAACGTAAAGCAACGTAAAGCAAGGCAACGTAAAGCAAGGCAACGTAAAGCAACGTAAAGCAAGCCAACGAAAAGCAAGGCAACGTAAAGCAACGTAAAGCAACGTAAAGCAAGGCAACGTAAAGCAAGGCAACGTAAAGCAATGTAAAGCAAGGCAACGTAAAGCAAGGCAGCATAAGGCAAGGCAACGTAAAGCAACGTAAAGCAACGTAAAGCAAGGCAACGTAAAGCAAGGCAACGTAAAGCAACGTAAAGCAAATTAAAGCAAGGCAACGTAAAGCAAGGCAACGTAAAGCAACGTAAAGCAACGTAAAGCAAGGCAACGTAAATCAAGGCAACGTAAAGCAACGTAAAGCAAGGCAACGTAAAGCAAGGCAACGTAAAGCAACGTAAAGCAAGGCAACGTAAAGCAAGGCAACGTAAAGCAACGTAAAGCAAGGCAACGTAAAGCAAGGCAACGTAAAGCAACGTAAAGCAAGCCAACGAAAAGCAAGGCAACGTAAAGCAACGTAAAGCAACGTAAAGCAAGGCAACGTAAAGCAAGGCAACGTAAAGCAACGTAAAGCAACGTAAAGCAAGGCAACGTAAAGCAACGTAAAGCAACGTAAAGCAAGGCAACGTAAAGCAACGTAAAGCAACGTTAAGAAAGGCAACGTAAAGCAACGTAAAGCAACGTAATGCAAGGCAACGTAAAGCAAGGCAACATAAAGCAACGTAAAGCAACGTAAAGCAACGTAAAGCAAGGCAACGTAAAGAAAATCAACGTAAGGCAAGGCAACGTAAAGCAAGGCAACGTAAAGCAAGGCAACGTAAAGCAACGTAAAGCAAGGCAACGTAAAGCAAGGAAACGTAAGGCAAGGCAACGTAAAGTAAGGCAACGTAAAGCAAGGCAACGTAAAGCAAGGCAATGTAAAGCAAGCAACGTAAAGCAACGTATAGCAAGGCAACGTAAAGCAAGGCAACGTAAGGCAAGGCAACGTAAAGCAAGGCAACGTAAAGCAACATAAAGCAAGGCAACGTAAAGCAAGGCAACGTAAATCAACGTAAAGCAACGGAACGTAAAGCAAGGCAAAGTAAAGCAACGTAAAGCAACGTAAAGCAAGGCAACGTAAAGCAAGGCATCGTAAAGCAACGTAAAGCAACGTAAAGCAAGGCAACATAAAGCAACGTAAAGCAAATTAAAGCAAGGCAACGTAAAGCAAGGCAACGTAAAGCAACGTAAAGCAACGTAAAGCAAGGCAACGTAAATCAAGGCAACGTAAAGCAACGTAAAGCAAGGCAACGTAAAGCAAGGCAACGTAAAGCAACGTAAAGCAAAGCAACGTAAAGCAAGGCAACGTAAAGCAACGTAAAGCAAGGCAACGTAAAGCAAGGCAACGTAAAGCAAGGCAACGTAAAGCAACGTAAAGCAACGTAAAGCAAGGCAACGTAAAGCAACGTAAAGCAACGTAAAGCAACGTAAAGCAACGTAAAGCAAGGCAACGTAAAGCAACGTAAAGCAACATAAAGCAAGGCAACGTAAAGCAACGTAAAGCAACGTAATGCAAGGCAACGTAAAGCAAGGCAACATAAAGCAACGTAAAGCAACGTAATGCAACGTAAAGCAAGGCAACGTAAAGAAAATCAACGTAAGGCAAGGCAACGTAAAGCAAGGCAACGTAAGGCAAGGCAACGTAAAGCAAGGCAACGTAAGGCAAGGCAACGTAAGGCAAGGCAACGTAAAGCTAGCAACGTAAAGCAACGTAAAGCATGGCAACGTAAAGCAACGTAAAGCAAGGCAACGTAAAGCAACGTAAAGCAAGGCAACGTAAAGCAACGTAAAGCAAGGCAACTTAAAGCAAGGAAACGTAAAGCAAGGAAACGTAAAGCAACGTAAAGCAAGGCAATGTAAAGCAAGGCAACGTAAAGCAACGTAAAGCAAGGTAACGTAAAGCAAGGCATCGTAAAGCAACGTAAAGCAAGGCAACGTAAAGCAAGGCAACGTAAAGCAAGGCAACGTAAAGCAAGGCAACGTAAGGCAAGGCAACGTAAAGCAAGGCAACGTAAAGCAACGTAAAGCAAGGCAACTTAAAGCAAGGAAACGTAAAGCAACGTAAAGCAAGGCAACGTAAAGCAGGGCAACGTAAAGCAACGTAAAGCAAGGTAACGAAAAGCAAGGCATCGTAAAGCAAGGTAAAGCAAGGCAACGTAAAGCAAGGCAACGTAAAGCAATGTAAAGCAACGTAAAGCAAGGCAACGTAAAGCAACGTAAAGCAACGTAAAGCAAGGCAACGTAAAGCAATGCAACATAAAGCAACGTAAATCAATGTAAAGCAACGTAAAGCAAGGCAACGTAAAGCAAGGCAACGTAAGGCAAGGCAACGTAAAGCAAGGCAACGTAAAGCAAGGCAACGTAAAGCAAGGCAACGTACGGTAATGCAACGTAAAGCAAGGCAACGTAAAGCAAGGCAACGTAAGGCAAGGCAACGTAAATCAAGGCAACGTAAAGCAACATAAATCAAGGCAATGTAAAGCAATGTAAAGCAAGGCAACATAAAGCAACATAAAGCAATGTAAAGCAAGGGAACGTAAAGCAATGTAAAGCAACGTAAAGCAAGGAAACGTAAAGCAACGTAAAGCAATGTAAAGCAAGGGAACGTAAAGCAACGTAAAGCAACGTAAAGCAAGGCAACGTAAAGCAAGGCAATGTAAGGCAAGGCAACGAAAAGCAAGGCAACGTAAAGCAAGGCAACGTAAAGCAACGTAAAGAAGGGAATATAAAGCAAGGCAACGTAAGGAAAGGCAACGTAAAGCAAGGCAACGTAAAGCAAGGCAACGTAAAGCAACGTAAAGAAGGGAATATAAAGCAAGGCAACGTAAGGAAAGGCAACGTAAAGCAAGGCAACGTAAAGCAAGGCAACGTAAAGCAACGAAAAGAAGGGAATATAAAGCAAGGCAACGTAAGGAAAGGCAACGTAAAGCAAGGCAACGTAAGGCAAGGCAACGTAAAGCAGGGCAACGTAAGGCAAGGCAACGTAAAGCAACGTAAAGCAAGGCAACGTAAAGCAAGGCAACGTACGGCAAGGCAACGTAAAGCAAGGCAACATAAAGCAAGGCAACGTAAAGCAACGTAAAGCAATGCAACGTAAGGCAAGGCAACGTAAAACAAGGCAACGTAAAGCAACGTAAAGCAAGGCAACGTAAAGCAATGTAAGGCAAGGCAAAGTAAAGCAACGTAAAGCAATGTAAAGCAAGGGAACGTAAAGCAACTTAAAGCAACGTAAAGCAAGGCAATGTAAAGCAACGTAAAGCAATCTAAAGCAAGGGAACGTAAAGCAACGTAAAGCAACGTAAAGCAAGGCAACGTAAAGCAAGGCAAAGTAAAGAAACGTAAAGCAACGTAAAGCAACGTAAAGCAAGGCAACGTAAGGCAAGGCAACGTAAAGCAAGGCAACGTAAAGCAACGTAAAGCAAGGCAACGTAAAGCAACGTAAAGCAAGGCAACGTAAAGCAAGGCAACGTAAGGCAAGGCAAAGTAAAGCAAGGCAACGTAAAGCAACGTAAAGCAAGGCAACGTAAAGCAACGTAAAGCAAGGCAACGTAATGCAAGGCAACGTAAAGCAACGTAAAGCAAGGCAACGTAAAGCAACGTAAAGCAAGGTAACGTAAAGCAAGGCAACATAAAGCAAGGCAACATAAAGCAACGTAAAGCAAGGCAACGTAAAGCAAGGCACGTAAAGCAACGTAAAGCAAGGCAACTTAAAGCTAGGCAACGTAAAGCAACGTAAAGCAACGTAAAGAAAGGCAACTTAAAGCAACGTAAAGCAAGGCAACTTAAAGCAACGTATAGCAATGTAAAGCAAGGGAACGTAAAGCAACGTAAAGCAACGTAAAGCAATGCAACGTAAAGCAAGGCAACGTAAAGCAACATAAAGCAAGGCAACATAAAGGAACGTAAAGCAACGTAAAGCAAGGCAACGTAAAGAAAGGCAACGTAAAGCAAGGCAACGTAAAGCAACGTAAAGCAAGGCAACGTAAAGCAAGGCAACGTAAAGCAACGTAAAGCAACGTAAAGCAAGGCAACGTAAAGCAAGGCAACGTAAAGCAAGGCAACGTAAAGCAACGTAAAGCAACGTAAAGCAAGGCAACGTAAAGCAACGTAAAGCAACGTAATGCAACGTAAAGCAAGGCAACGTAAACCAAGGTAACGTAAAGCAACGTAAAGCAACGTAAAGCAAGGCAACGTAAAGCAAGGCAACGTAAAGCAACATAAAGCAACGTAAAGCAACGTAAAGCAAGGCAATGTAAAGCAAGGCAACGTAAAGCAACATAAAGCAACGTAAAGCAAGGCAACGTAAAGCAAGGCAACGTAAAGCAAGGCAACGTAAAGCAACGTAAAGCAAGACAACGTAAAGCAAGGCAACGTAAGGCAAGGCAACGTAAAGCTACGTAAAGCAAGGCAACGTAAAGCAAGGCAACGTAAGGCAAGGCAAAGTAAAGCAAGGCAACGTAAAGCAACGTAAAGCAAGGCAACGTAAAGCAACGTAAAGCAAGGCAACGAAATGCAAGGCAACGTAAAGCAACGTAAAGCAAGGCAACGTAAAGCAACGTAAAGCAAGGCAACGTAAAGCAAGTCAACGTAAAGATACGTAAGGCAACGTATATCAACGTAAAGCAACGTAAAGCAAGGCAACGTAAAGCAAGGCAACGTAAAGCAACGTAAATCAACGTAAAGCAACGTAAAGCAAGGCAACGTAAAGCAACGTAAAGCAACGTAAAGTAACGTAAAGCAAGGCAACGTAAAGCAAGGCAACGTAAAGCAATGTAAAGCAACGTAAAGCAAGGCAACGTAAAGCAACGTAAAGCAACGAAAAGCAACGTAAAGCAACATAAAGCAAGGCAACATAAAGCAAGGCAACGTAAAGCAACGTAAAGCAACGTAAAGGAAGGCAACGTAAAGCAACGTAAAGCAATGTAAAGCAAGGCAACGTAAAGCAAGGCAACGTAAAGCAAGGCAACGTAAAGCAACGTAAAGCAAGGCAACGTAAAGCAAGGGAAAGAAAAGCAACGTAAAGCAACGTAAAGCAAGGCAACGTAAAGCAAGGCAACGTAAATCAAGGCAACGTAAAGCAACGTAAAGCAAGGCAACGTAAAGCAAGGCAACGTAAAGCAAGGCAACGTAAAGCAACGTAAAGCAAGGCAACGTAAAGCAAGGCAACGTAAAGCAACGTAAAGCAACGTGGAGATGCGAGGGGAGGCGAGGCGAGGCAAGGCAACGTAAAGCAACGTAAAGCAAGGCAACGTAAAGCAAGGCAACGTAAAGCAACGTAAAGCAACGTAAAGCAAGGCAACGTAAAGCAAGGCAACGTAAAGCAACGTAAAGCAAGGCTACGTAAAGCAAGGCAACGTAAAGCAACGTAAAGCAAGGCAACGTAAAGCAAGGCAACGTACGGCAAGGCAACGTAAAGCAAGGCAACATAAAGCAAGGCAACGTAAGGCAAGGCAACGTAAAACAAGGCAACGTAAAGCAACGTAAAGCAATGCAACGTAAAGCAATGTAAAGCAAGGAAAAGTAAACAACGTAAAGCAAGGCAAAGTAAAGCAACGTAAAGCAATGTAAAGCAAGGCAACGTAAAGCAAGGCAACGTACGGCAAGGCAACGTAAAGCAAGGCAACGTAAAGCAAGGCAACGTAAGGCAAGGCAACGTAAAGCAAGGCAACATAAAGCAACGTAAAGCAAGCCAACGTAAAGCAAGGCAACGTAAAGCAACGTAAAGCAACGTAAAGCAAGGCAACGTAAAGCAACGTAAAGCAACGTAAACAAGGCAACATAAAGCAACGTAAAGCAACGTAAAGCAAGGCAACGTAAAGAAAATCAACGTAAGGCAAGGCAACGTAAAGCAAGACAACGTAAAGCAAGGCAACGTAAAGCAACGTAAAGCAAGGCAACGTAAGGCAAGGCAACGTAAAGTAAGGCAACGTAAAGCAACGTAAAGCAAGGAAACGTAAGGCAAGGCAACGTAAAGTAAGGCAACGTAAAGCAAGGCAACGTAAATCAAGGCAACGTAAAGCAAGCAACGTAAAGCAACGTAAAGCAAGGCAACGTAAAGCAAGGCAACCTAAGGCAAGGCAATGTAAAGCAAGGTACGTAAAGCAAGGTAACGTAAAGCAAGGCAACGTAAGGCAAGGCAACGTAAAGCAAGGCAACGTAAGGCAAGGCAACGTAAAGCAAGGCAACGTAAAGCAAGGCAACGTAAAGCAACGTAAAGCAAGGCAACGTAAAGCAACGTAAAGCAAGGCAACGTAAAGCAAGGCAACGTAAAGCAACGTAAAGCAAGGCAACTTAAAGCAAGGCAACGTAAAGCAACGTAAAGCAAGGCAACGTAAAGCAAGACAACGTAAAGCAACGTAAAGCAACGTAAAGCAAGGCAACGTAAAACAAGGCATCGTAAAGCAACGTAAAGCAAGGCAACGTAAAGCAAGGCAACGTAAAGCAACGTAAAGCAAGGCAACGTAAAGCAATGTAAAGCAACGTAAAGCAAGGAAATGTAAAGCAACGTAAAGCAAGGCAACGTAAAGCAATGCAACGTAAAGCAACGTAAAGCAACGTAAATCAAGGCAACGTAAAGCAAGGCAACGTAAGGCAAGGCAACGTAAAGCAAGGCAACGTAAAGCAACATAAATCAAGGCAACGTAAAGCAATGTAATGAAAGGCAACATAAAGCAACGTAAAGCAACGTAAAGCAAGGAAACGTAAAGCAACGTAAAGTAATGTAAAGCAAGGCAACGTAAAGCAAGGCAACGTAAGGCAAGGCAACGTAAAGCAAGACTACGTAAGGCAAGGCAACGTAAAGCAACGTAAAGCAAGGCAACGTAAATCAAGGCAACGTACGTCAAGGCAACGTAAAGCAAGGCAACATAAAGCAAGGCAGCGTAAGTCAAGGCAACGTAAAGCAACGTAAAGCAACGTAAAGCAAGGCAACGTAAAGTAAGGCAACGTAAAGCAACGTAAAGCAAATTAAAGCAAGGCAACGTAAAGCAAGGCAACGTAAAGCAACGTAAAGCAACGTAAAGCAAGGCAACGTAAATCAAGGCAACGTAAAGCAACGTAAAGCAAGGCAACGTAAAGCAAGGATACGTAAAGCAACGTAAAGCAAGGCAACGTAAAGCAAGGCAACGTAAAGCAACATAAAGCAACGTAGCGAGGCGAGGCGAGGCGAGGCGAGGCGAGGCTAGGCAACGTAAAGCAAGGCAAAGCAAAGCAACGTAAATCAACGTAAAGCAACGTAAAGCAAGGCAACGTAAATCAACGTAAAGCAACGTAAAGCAAGGCAACGTAAAGCAACGTAAAGCAACGAAAAGCAACGTAAAGGAAGGCAACGTAAAGCAAGGCAACGTAAAGCAACGTAAAGCAACGTAAAGCAACATAAAGCAAGGCAACATAAAGCAAGGCAACGTAAAGCAACGTAAAGCAACGTAAAGGAAGGCAACGTAAAGCAACGTAAAGCAACGTAAAGCAAGGCAACGTAAAGCAAGGCAACGTAAAGCAAGGCAACGTAAAGCAACGTAAAGCAACGTAAAGCAAGGCAACGTAAAGCAAGGCAACGTAAAGCAACGTAAAGCAACGTAAAGCAAGGCAACGTAAAGCAACGTAAAGCAACGTGGCGAGGCGAGGCGAGTCGAGGCGAGGCGAGGCAAGGCAACGTAAAGCAAGGCAATGTAAAGCAAAATAAAGCAACGTAAAGCAAGGCAACGTAAAGAAAGGCAACATAAAGCAACGTAAAGCAAGGCAATATAAAGCAAGGCAACGTAAAGCAACGTAAAGCAAGGCACGTAAAGCAAGGCAACGTAAAGCAACGTAAAGCAAGGCAACGTAAAGCAAGGTAACGTAAAGCAACGTAAAGCAAGGCAACGTAAAGCAACGTAAAGCAACGTAAAGCAAGGCAACGTAAAGCAACGTAATGCAATGTAAAGCAAGGCAACGTAAAGCATCGTAAAGCAACGTTAAGCAAGGCAATGTAAAGCAACGTAAAGCAAGGCAACGTAAAGCAATGTAAAGCAAGGCAACGTAAAGCAAGGCAACGTAAGGCAAGGCAACGTAAAGCAAGACTACGTAAGGCAAGGCAACGTAAAGCAACGTAAAGCAAGGCAACGTAAAGCAAGGCAACGTACGTCAAGGCAACGTAAAGCAAGGCCACATAAAGCAAGGCAGCGTAATGCAAGGCAACGTAAAGCAACGTAAAGCAACGTAAAGCAAGGAAACGTAAAGCAAGGCAACGTAAAGCAACGTAAAGCAAATTAAAGCAAGGCAACGTAAAGCAAGGCAACGTAAAGCAACGTAAAGCAACGTAAAGCAACGTAAAGCAAGGCAACGTAAATCAAGGCAACGTAAAGCAACGTAAAGCAAGGCAACGTAAAGCAAGGCAACGTAAAGCAACGTAAAGCAAGGCTACGTAAAGCAAGGCAACGTAAAGCAACGTAAAGCAAGGCAACGTAAAGCAAGGCAACGTACGGCAAGGCAACGTAAAGCAAGGCAACGTAAAGCAAGGCAACGTAAGTCAAGGCAACGTAAAACAAGGCAACGTAAAGCAACGTAAAGCAATGCAACGTAAAGCAATGTAAAGCAAGGAAAAGTAAAGCAACGTAAAGCAAGGCAAAGTAAAGCAACGTAAAGCAATGTAAAGCAAGGCAACGTAAAGCAAGGCAACGTAAAGCAAGGCAACGTAAGGCAAGGCAACGAAAAGCAAGGCAACGTAAAGCAAGGCAACGTAAAGCAATGTAAAGCAAGGCAACGTAAAGCAAGGCAACGTACGGCAAGGCAATGTAAAGCAAGGCAACGTAAAGCAAGGCAACGTAAGGCAAGGCAGCGTAAAGCAAGGCAACATAAAGCAACGTAAAGCAAGCCAACGTAAAGCAAGGCAACGTAAAGCAACGTAAAGCAAGGCAACGTAAAGCAAGGCAACGTAAAGCAACGTAAAGCAACGTAAACAAGGCAACATAAAGCAACGTAAAGCAACGTAAAGCAAGGCAACGTAAAGAAAATCAACGTAAGGCAAGGCAACGTAAAGCAAGACAACGTAAAACAAGGCAACGTAAAGCAAGTAACGTAAAGCAACGTAAAGTAAGGCAACGTAAAGCAAGGCAACCTAAGGCAAGGCAATGTAAAGCAAGGAACGTAAAGCAAGGTAACGTAAAGCAAGGCAACGTAAGGCAAGGCAACGTAAAGCAAGGCAACGTAAGGCAAGGCAACGTAAAGCAAGGCAACGTAAAGCAAGGCAACGTAAAGCAACGTAAAGCAAGGCAACGTAAAGCAACTTAAAGCAAGGCAACGTAAAGCAACATAAAGCAAGGCAACGTAAAGCAAGGCAACGTAAAGCAACGTAAAGCAAGGCAACTTAAAGCAAGGCAACGTAAAGCAACGTAAAGCAAGGCAACGTAAAGCAAGACAACGTAAAGCAACGTAAAGCAACGTAAAGCAAGGAAACGTAAAGCAAGGCATCGTAAAGCAACGTAAAGCAAGGCAACGTAAAGCAAGGCAACGTAAATCAACGTAAAGCAAGGCAACGTAAAGCAATGTAAAGCAACGTAAAGAAAGGAAATGTAAAGCATCGTAAAGCAAGGCAACGTAAAGCAATGCAACGTAAAGCAACGTAAAGCAACGTAAAGCAAGGCAACGTAAAGCAAGGCAACGTAAGGCAAGGCAACGTAAAGCAAGGCAACGTAAAGCAACATAAATCAAGGCAACGTAAAGCAATGTAAAGCAAGGCAACATAAAGCAACGTAAAGCAACGTAAAGCAAGGAAACGTAAAGCAACGTAAAGTAATGTAAAGCAAGGGAACGTAAAGCAACGTAAAGCAACGTAAAGCAAGGCAACGTAAAGCAAGGCAACGTAAGGCAAGGCAACGAAAAGCAAGGCAACGTAAAGCAAGGCAACGTAAAGCAAGGCAACGTAAAGAAATGTAAACCAAGGGAACGTAAAGCAAGGCAACGTAAGGCAAGGCAACGTAAAGCAAGACTACGTAAGGCAAGGCAACGTAAAGCAACGTAAAGCAAGGCAACGTAAATCAAGGCAACGTACGTCAAGGCAACGTAAAGCAAGGCAACATAAAGCAAGGCAGCGTAAGGCAAGGCAACGTAAAGCAACGTAAAGCAACGTAAAGCAAGGCAACGTAAAGCAAGGCAACGTAAAGCAACGTAAAGCAAATTAAAGCAAGGCAACGTAAAACAAGGCAACGTAAAGCAACTTAAAGCAACGTAAAGCAAGGCAACGTAAATCAAGGCAACGTAAAGCAACGTAAAGCAAGGCAACGTAAAGCAAGGCAATGTAAAGCAAAGTAAAGCAAGGCTACGTAAAGCAAGGCAACGTAAAGCAACGTAAAGCAAGGCAACGTAAAACAAGGCAACGTAAAGCAACGTAAAGCGACGTAAAGCAAGGCAACGTAAAGCAAGGCAACGTAAAGCAAGGCAACGTAAAGCAACGTAAAGCAACGTAAAGCAAGGCAACGTAAAGCAACGTAAAGCAACGTAAAGCAAGGCAACGTCAAGCAACGTAAAGCAACGTAAAGCAAGGCAACGTAAAGCAACGTAAAGCAACGTAATGCAAGGCAACGTAAAGCAAGGCAACATAAAGCAACGTAAAGCAACGTAAAGCAACGTAAAGCAAGGCAACGTAAAGAAAATCAACGTAAGGCAAGGCAACGTAAAGCAAGGCAACGTAAAGCAAGGCAACGTAAAGCAACGTAAAGCAAGGCAACGTAAAGCAACGTAAAGCAAGGAAACGTAAAGCAAGGCAACGTAAAGCAACGTAAAGCAAGGCAACGTAAAGCAATGCAACGTAAAGCAACGTAAAGCAACGTAAAGCAAGGCAACGTAAAGCAAGGCAACGTAAGGCAAGGCAACGTAAAGCAAGGCAACGTAAAGCAACATAAATCAAGGAAACGTAAAGCAATGTAAAGCAAGGCAACATAAAGCAACGTAAAGCAACGTAAAGCAAGGAAACGTAAAGCAACGTAAAGCAATGTAAAGCAAGGGAACGTAAAGCAACGTAAAGCAACGTAAAGCAAGGCAACGTAAAGCAAGGCAAGGTAAGGCAAGGCAACGAAAAGCAAGGCAACGTAAAGCAAGGCAACGTAAAGCAATGTAAAGCAAGGCAACGTAAAGCAAGGCAACGTAAGGCAAGGCAACGTAAAGCAAGGCAACGTAAAGCAAGGCAACGTAAGGCAAGGCAACGTAAAGCAAGACAACGTAAGGCAAGGCAACGTAAAGCAACGTAAAGCAAGGCAAAGTAAAGCAAGGCAACGTACGTCAAGGCAACGTAAAGCAAGGCAACATAAAGCAAGGCAGCGTTAGGCAAGGCAACGTAAAGCAACGTAAAGCAAATTAAAGCAAGGCAACGTAAAGCAAGGCAACGTAAAGCAACGTACAGCAAGGCAACGTAACGCAAGGCAACGTAAAGCAAGGCAACGTAAAGCAACGTAAAGCAAGGCAACGTAAAGCAAGGCAACGTAAAGCAACGTAAAGCAAGGCAACGTAAAGCAAGGCAACGTAAAGCAAGGCAACGTAAAACAACGTAAAGCAAGGCAACGTAAAGCAAGGCAACGTAAAGCAACTTGAAGCAAGCCAACGTAAAGCAAGGCAACGTAAAGCAACGTAAAGCAACGTAAAGCAAGGCAACGTAAAGCAACGTAAAGCAAGGCAACGTAAAGCAAGGAAACGTAAGGCAAGGCAACGTAAAGTAAGGCAACGTATAGCAAGGCAACGTAAAGCAAGGCAATGTAAATCAAGCAACGTAAAGCAACGTAAAGCAAGGCAACGTAAAGCAAGGCAACGTAAGGCAAGGCAACGTAAAGCAAGGCAACGTAAGGCAAGGCAACGTAAAGCAAGCAACGTAAAGCAACGTAAAGCAAGGCAACGTAAAGCAACGTAAAGCAACGTAAAGCAAGGCAACGTAAAGCAAAGTAAAGCAAGGCAACTTAAAGCAAGGAAACGTAAAGCAACGTAAAGCAAGGCAATGTAAAGCAAGGCAACGTAAAGCAACGTAAAGCAAGGTAACGTAAAGCAAGGCATCGTAAAGCAACGTAAACCAAGGCAACATAAAGCAAGGCAACGTAAAGCAACGTAAAGCAACGTAAATCAAGGCAACGTAAAGCAACGTAAAGCAACGTAAAGCAAGGCAACGTAAAGCAATGCAACGTAAAGCAACGTAAAGCAACGTAAAGCAACGTAAAGCAAGGCAACGTAAAGCAAGGCAACGTAAGGCAAGGCAACGTAAAGCAAGGTAACGTAAAGCAAGGCAACGTAAAGCAACGTAAAGCAAGGAAACGTAAAGCAAGGCAACGTACGGTAAGGCAACGTAAAGCAAGGCAACGTAAAGCAAGGCAACGTAAGGCAAGGCAACGTAAAGCAAGGCAACGTAAAGCAACATAAATCAAGGCAACGTAAAGCAAGGTAAAGCAAGGCAACATAAAGCAACGTAAAGCAATGTAAAGCAAGGGAACGTAAAGCAACGTATAGCAACGTAAAGCAAGGAAACGTAAAGCAACGTAAAGAAATGTAAAGCAAGGGAACGTAAAGCAACGTAAAGCAACGTAAAAAAAGGCAAGGTAAAGCAAGGCAACGTAAGGCAAGGCAACGAAAAGCAAGGCAACGTAAAGCAAGGCAACGTAAAGCAACGTAAAGAAGGGAATATAAAGCAAGGCAACGTAAGGAAAGGCAACGTAAAGCAAGGCAACGTAAAGCAAGGCAACATAAAGCAACATAAAGGAAGGCAACGTAAAGAAAGGCAATGTAAGGCAAGGCAACGTAAAGCAGGGCAACGTAAGGCAAGGCAAAGTAAAGCAACGTAAAGCAAGGCAACGTAAAGCAAGGCAACGTACGGCAAGGCAACGTTAAACAAGGCAACGTAAAGCAAGGCAAAGTAAGGCAAGGCAACGTAAAACAAGGCAACGTAAAGCAACGTAAAGCAAGGCAACGTAAAGCAATGTAAAGCAAGGCAAAGTAAAGCAACGTAAAGAAATGTAAAGCAAGGGAACGTAAAGCAACGTAAAGCAACGTAAAGCAAGGCAATGTAAAGCAAGCAACCTAAAGCAACGTAAAGCAAGGCAACGTAAAGCAAGGCAACGTAAGGCAAGGCAACGTAAAGCAAGGCAACATAAGGCAAGGCAACGTAAAGCAAGCAACGTAAAGCAACGTAAAGCAAGGCAACGTAAAGCAAGGCAACGTAAAGGAACGTAAAGCAAGGCAACTTAAAGCAAGGAAACGTAAAGCCACGTAAAGCAAGGCAACGTAAAGCAAGGCAACGTAAAGCAACGTAAAGCAAGGTAACGTAAAGCAAGGCATCGTAAAGCAACGTAAAGCAAGGCAACGTAAAGCAAGGCAACGTAAAGCAACGTAAAGCAAGGCAACGTAAAGCAACGTAAAGCAACGTAAATCAAGGCAACGTAAAGCAACGTAAAGCAACGTAAAGCAAGGCAACGTAAAGCAATGCAACGTAAAGCAACGTAAAGCAACGTAAAGCAACGTAAAGCAAGGCAACGTAAAGCAAGGCAACGTAAGGCAAGGCAACGTAAATCAAGGCAACGTAAAGCAAGGCAACGTAAAGCAACGTAAAGCAAGGCAACGTAAAGCAAGGCAACGTACGGTAAGGCAACGTAAAGCAAGGCAACGTAAAGCAAGGCAACGTAAGGCAAGGAAACGTAAAGCAAGGCAACGTAAAGCAACGTAAATCAAGGCAACGTAAAGCAAGGTAAAGCAAGGCAACATAAAGCAACGTAAAGAAATGTAAAGCAAGGGAACGTAAAGCAACGTAAAGCAAGGAAACGTAAAGCAACGTAAAGAAATGTAAAGCAAGGGAACGTAAAGCAACGTAAAGCAACGTAAAGCAAGGCAACGTAAAGCAAGGCAACGTAAGGCAAGGCAACGAAAAGCAAGGCAACGAAAGCAAGGCAACGTAAAGCAACGTAAAGAAGGGAATATAAAGCAAGGCAACGTAAGGAAAGGCAACGTAAAGCAAGGCAACGTAAAGCAAGGCAACATAAAGCAACATAAAGGAAGGCAACGTAAAGCAAGGCAATGTAAGGCAAGGCAACGTAAAGCAGGGCAACGTAAGGCAAGGCAACGTAAAGCAGCGTAAAGCAAGGCAACGTAAAGCAAGGCAACGTACGGCAAGGCAACGTAAAACAAGGCAACGTAAATCAAGGCAACGTAAGGCAAGGCAACGTAAAACAAGGCAACGTAAAGCAACGTAAAGCAAGGCAACGTAAAGCAATGTAAAGCAAGGCAAAGTAAAGCAACGTAAAGCAATGTAAAGCAAGGGAACGTAAAGCAACGTAAAGCAACGTAAAGCAAGGCAACGTAAAGCAACGTAAAGCAACGTAAAGCAAGGCAACGTAAAGCAAGGCAACGTAAAGCAAGCAACGTAAAGAAACGTAAAGCAAGGCAACGTAAAGCAACGTAAAGCAAGGCAACGTAAAGCAAGGCAACGTAAAGCAACGTAAAGCAAGGCAACTTAAAGCAAGGAAACGTAAAGCAACGTAAAGCAAGGCAACGTAAAGCAAGGCAACATAAAGCAACGTAAAGCAAGGTAACGTAAAGCAAGGCATCGTAAAGCAACGTAAAGCAAGGCAACGTAAAGCAAGGCAACGTAAAGCAACGTAAAGCAACGTAAATCAAGGCAACGTAAAGCAACGTAAAGCAACGTAAAGCAAGGAAACGTAAAGCAATGCAACGTAAAGCAACGTAAAGCAACGTAAAGCAACGTAAAGCAAGGCAACGTAAAGCAAGGCAACGTAAGGCAAGGCAACGTAAAGCAAGGCAACGTAAAGCAAGGCAACGTAAAGCAACGTAAAGCAAGGCAACGTAAAGCTAGGCAACGTACGGTAAGGCAACGTAAAGCAAGGCAACGTAAAGCAAGGCAACGTAAGGCAAGGCAACGTAAAGCAAGGCAACGTAAAGCAACATAAATCAAGGCAACGTAAAGCAAGGTAAAGCAAGGCAACATAAAGCAACGTAAAGCAATGTAAAGCAAGGAAACGTAAAGCAACGTAAAGCAACGTAAAGCAAGGAAACGTAAAGCAACGTAAAGCAATGTAAAGCAAGGGAACGTAAAGCAACGTAAAGCAACATATAGCAAGGCAACGTAAAGCAAGGTAAAGCAACGTAAAGCAAGGCAACGTAAAGGAAGGCAACGTAAAGCAACGTAAAGCAACGTAAAGCAAGGCAACGTAAAGCAAGGCAACGTAAAGCAACGTAAAGCAACGTAAAGCAAGGCAACGTAAAGCAAGTCTACGTAAAGCAACGTAAAGCAACGTAAAGCAAGACAACGTAAAGCAAGGCAACTTAAAGCAAGGCAACGTAAAGCAAGGCAACGTAAAGCAACGTAAAGCAACGTAAAGCAAGACAACGTAAAGCAAGGCAACGTAAAGCAACGTAAAGCAAGGCAACGTAATGCAACGCAACGTAAAGCAACGTAAACAAGGCAACATAAAGCAAGGAATCCTAAAGCAACGTAAAGCAACGTAAAGCAACGTAAAGCAACTTAAAGCAAGGCAACGTAAAGCAAGGCAACATAAAGCAACGTAAAGCAACGTAAAGCAACGTAAAGCAAGGCAACGTAAAGCAAGGCAACGTAAAGCAACGTAAAGCAACGTAAAGCAAGGCAACGTAAAGCAAGGCAACTTAAAGCAACGTAAAGCAACGTAAAGCAAGGCAACGTAAAGCAAGGCAACTTAAAGCAACGGAAATCAACGTAAAGCAACGCAACGTAAAGCAAGGCAAAGTAAAGCAAGGCAACGTAAAGCAACGTAAAGCAAGGCAACGTAAAGCAAGGCAACGTAAGGCAAGGCAACATAAAGCAAGGCAACGTAAAGCAGGGCAACGTAAGGCAAGGCAAAGTAAAGCAACGTAAATCAATGTAAATCAAGGCAACGTAAAGCAACGTAAAGCAACGTAAAGCAAGGCAACGTAAAGCAACCTAAAGCAATGTAAAGCAAGGGAACATAAAGCAACGTAAAGCAACGTAAAGCAAGGCAACGTAAAGCAATGCAACGTAAAGCAACGTAAAGCAACGTAAAGCAACGTAAAGCAAGGCAACGTAAAGCAAGGCAACGTAAGGCAAGGCAACGTAAAGCAAGGCAACGTAAAGCAAGGCAACGTAAAGCAACGTAAAGCAAGGCAACGTAAAGCAAGGCAACGTACGTTAAGGCAACGTAAAGCAAGGCAACGTAAAGCAAGGCAACGTAAGGCAAGGCAACGTAAAGCAAGGCAACGTAAAGCAACATAAATCAAGGCAACGTAAAGCAAGGTAAAGCAAGGCAACATAAAGCAACGTAAAGCAATGTAAAGGAAGGGAACGTAAAGCAACATAAAGCAACGTAAAGCAAGGAAACGTAAAGCAACGTAAAGAAATGTAAAGCAAGGGAACGTAAAGCAACGTAAAGCAAGGCAACGTAAAGCAAGGCAACGTAAAGCAACGTAAAGAAGGGAATATAAAGCAAGGCAACGTAAGGAAAGGCAACGTAAAGCAAGGCAACGTAAAGCAAGGCAACGTAAAGCAACATAAAGGAAGGCAACGTAAAGCAAGGCAATGTAAGGCAAGGCAACGTAAAGCAGGGCAACGTAAGGCAAGGCAACGTAAAGCAACGTAAAGCAAGGCAACGTAAAGCAAGGCAACGTACGGCAAGGCAACGTAAAACAAGGCAACGTAAAGCAAGGCAACGTAAGGCAAGGCAACGTAAAACAAGGCAACGTAAAGCAACGTAAAGCAAGGCAACGTAAAGCAACGTAAAGCAACGTAAAGCAAGGGAACGTAAAGCAACGTAAAGCAACGAAAAGCAAGGCAACGTAAAGCAAGGCAACGTAAAGCAACGTAAAGAAGGGAATATAAAGCAAGGCAACGTAAGGAAAGGCAACGTAAAGCAAGGCAACGTAAAGCAAGGCAACGTAAAGCAACATAAAGGAAGGCAACGTAAAGCAAGGCAATGTAAGGCAAGGCAACGTAAAGCAGGGCAACGTAAGGCAAGGCAACGTAAAGCAACGTAAAGCAAGGCAACGTAAAGCAAGGCAACGTACGGCAAGGCAACGTAAAACAAGGCAACGTAAAGCAAGGCAACGTAAGGCAAGGCAACGTAAAACAAGGCAACGTAAAGCAACGTAAAGCAAGGCAACGTAAAGCAACGTAAAGCAACGTAAAGCAAGGGAACGTAAAGCAACGTAAAGCAACGTAAAGCAAGGCAACGTAAAGCAAGGCAACGTAAAGAAACGTAAAGCAACGTAAAGCAACGTAAATCAAGGCAACGTAAAGCAAGGCAACGTAAGGCAAGGCAACGTAAATCAAGGAAACGTAAAGCAACGTAAAGCAAGGCAACGTAAGGCAAGGCAACGTAAAGCAAGGAAACATAAAGCAATACAACGTAAAGCAACTTAAAGCAAGGCAACGTAAAGCAACGTAAAGCAAGGCAACGTAATGCAAGGCAACGTAAAGCAAGGCAACATAAAGCAACGTAAAGCAAGGCAACGTAAAGCAAGGCACGTAAAGCAACGTAAAGCAAAGCAACTTAAAGCAAGGCAACGTAAAGCAACGTAAAGCAACGTAAAGCAAGGCAACGTAAAGCAACGTATAGCAATGTAAAGCAAGGGAACGTAAAGCAACGTAAAGCAACGTAAAGCAAGGCAACGTAAAGCAAGGCAACGTAAAGCAACATAAAGCAAGGCAACGTAAAGGAACGTAAAGCAACGTAAAGCAAGGCAACGTAAAGCAAGGCAACGTAAAGCAATGTAAAGCAAAGCAAAGCAACGTAAAGCAACATAAAGCAAGGCAACATAAAGCAAGGCAACGTAAAGCAACATATAGCAAGGCAACGTAAAGCATGGTAAAGCAACGTAAAGCAAGGCAACGTAAAGGAAGGCAACGTAAAGCAACGTAAAGCAACGTAAAGCAAGGCAACGTAAAGCAAGGCAACGTAAAGCAACGTAAAGCAACGTAAAGCAAGGCAACGTAAAGCAAGTCTACGTAAAGCAACGTAAAGCAACGTAACGCAAGACAACGTAAAGCAAGGAAACTTAAAGCAAGGCAACGTAAACAAGGCAACGTAAAGCAACGTAAAGCAACGTAAAGCAAGGCAACGTAAAGCAAGGCAACGTAAAGCAACGTAAAGCAACGTAAAGCAAGGCAACGTAAAGCAAGGCAACTTAAAGCAACGTAAAGCAACGTAAAGCAAGGCAACGTAAAGCAAGGCAACTTAAAGCAACAGGAAGCAACGTAAAGCAAGGCAACGTAAAGCAAGGCAAAATAAAGCAAGGCAACGTAAAGCAACGTAAAGCAAGGCAACGTAAAGCAAGGGAACGTAAGGGAAGGCAACATAAAGCAAGGCAACGTAAAGCAGGGCAACGTAAGGTAAGGCAACGTAAAGCAACCTAAAGCAACGTAAAGCAAGGCAACGTAAAGCAACCTAAAGCAAAGTAAAGCAAGGGAACATAAAGCAACGTAAAGAAACGTAAAGCATGGCAACGTAAAGCAAGGCAACGTAAAGCAACGTAAAGCAAGGCAACGTGAAGCAAGGCAACGTAAGGCAAGGCAACGTAAAGCAAGGCAACGTAAATCAAGGCAACGTAAAGCAACGTAAAGCAAGGCAACGTAAAGCAAGGCAACGTAAGGCAAGGCAACGTAAAGCAAGGCAACGTAAAGCAAAGCAACGTAAAGCAAGGCAACGTAAGGCAAGGCAACGTAAAGCAATGCAGCGTAAAGCAACGTAAAGCAAGGCAATGTAAAGCAACGTAAAGCAAGGCAACGTAAAGCAAGGTAACGTAAAGCAACGTAAAGCAAGGCAACGTAAAGCAAGGCAACGTAAAGCAAGGCAACGTAAAGCAACGTAAAGGAACGTAAAACAAGGCAACGTAAAGCAAGGCAACGTAAAGCAACGTAAAGCAACGTAAAGCAAGGCAACGTAAAGGAACGTAAAGCAACGTAAAGCAAGGCAACGTAAAGCAACGTAAAGCAACGTAATGCAAGGCAACGTAAACCAAGGCTACATAAAGCAACGTAAAGCAACGTAAAGCAACGTAAAGGAAGGCAACGTAAAGAAAATCAACGTAAGGCAAGGCAACGTAAAGCAAGGCAACGTAAAGCAAGGCAACGTAAAGCACCGTAAAGCAAGGCAACGTAAAGCAAGGCAACGTAAGGCAAGGCAACGTAAAGTAAGGCAACGTAAAGCAATGTAAAGCAACGTAAAGCAAGGCAACGTAAAGCAACGTAAAGCAAGGAAACGTAAAGCAACGTAAAGCAACGTAAAGCAAGGCAACGTAAAGCAAGGTAACATAAAGCTACGTAAAGCAACGTAAAGCAAGGCAACGTAAAGCAAGGCAACGTAAAGCAAGGCAACGTAAAGCAACGTAAAGCAAGGCAACGTAAAGAAGGCAACGTAAAGCAACGTAAAGCAACGTAAAGCAAGGCAACGTAAAGCAACGTAAAGCAACGTAAAGCAAGGCAACGTAAAGCAAGGTAACGTAAAGCTACGTAAAGCAACGTAAAGCAAGGCAACGTAAAGCAAGGCAACGTAAAGCAAGGCAACGTAAAGCAACGTAAAGCAAGGCAACATAAAGCAAGGCAACGTAAAGCAACGTAAACAAGGCAACATAAAGCAAGGAATCATAAAGCAACGTAAAGCAACGTAAAGCAACGTAAAGCAAGGCAAGGTAAAGGAAGGCAACGTAAAGCAACGTAAAGCAAGGCAACGTAAAGCAAGGCAACGTAAAGCAACGTAAAGCAACGTAAAGCAAGGCAACGTAAAGCAAGGTACAGCAACGTAAAGCAAGGCACTGTAAAGCAAGGCCACGTAAAGCAACGTAAAGCAACGTAATGCAAGGCAACGTAAAGCAAGGTAACGTAAAGCAACGTAAAGCAACGTAAAGCAAGGCAACGTAAAGCAAGGAAACGTAAAGCAACGTAAAGCAACGAAACGTAAAGCAACGCAACGTAAAGCAACGTAAAGCAACGTAAAGCAATGTAAAGCAAGGCAACTTAAAGCAACGTAAAGCAACGTAAAGTAACGTAAAGCAACGTAAAGCTAGGCAACGTAAAGCAAGGCAACGTAAAGCAACGTAAAGCAAATTAAAGCAACATAAACAAGGCAACATAAAGCAAGGCAACGTAAAGCAACGTAAAGCAACGTAAAGCAACGTAAAGCAAGGCAACGTAAAGCAAGGCAACGTAAAGCAACGTAAAGCAACGTAAAGCAAGGCAACGTAAAGCAATGCAACGTAAAGCAACGTAAAGCAACGTAAAGCAAGGCAACGTAAAGCAAGGCAACGTAAAGCAACGTAAAGCAAGGCAACGTAAATCAAGGCAACGTAAAGCAACGTAAAGCAACGTAAAGCAAGGCAACGTAAAACAAGGCAACTTAAAGCAACGTAAAGCAACGTAAAGCAAGGCAACGTAAAGCAACGTAAAGCAACGTAAAGCAACGTAAAGGAAGGCAACGTAAAGCAAGGCAACGTAAAGCAACGTAAAGCAACGTAAAGCAAGGCAACGTAAAGCAAGGCAACGTAAAGCAACGTAAAGAAAGGTAAAGCAAAGCAACGTAAAACAAGGCAACGTAAAGCAACGTAAAGCAACGTAAAGCAAGGCAACGTAAAGCAAGGCACCTTAAAGCAAGGTAAAGCGACGTAAAGCAAGGCAACGTAAAGCAAGGCAACGTAAAGCAACATAAAGCAACGTGGAGAGGCGAGGGGAGGCGAGGCGAGGCGAGGGGAGGCGAGGCGAGGCAAGGCAACGTAAAGCAACGTAAAGCAAGGCAACGTAAAGCAAGGCAACGTAAAGCAACGTAAAGCAACGTAAAGCAAGGCAACGTAAAGCAAGGCAACGTAAAGCAAGGCGACGTAAAGCAACGTAAAGCAACGTAAAGCAAGGCAACGTAAAGCAAGGCAACGTAAAGCAACGTAAAGCAACGTGGCGAGGCGAGGCGAGGCGAGGCAAGGCAAGGCAACGTAAAGCAAGGCAACGTAAAGCAACGTAAAGCAAGGAAACGTAAAGCAAGGCAACGTAAAGCAACGTAAAGCAACGTAAAGCAAGGCAACGTAAAGCAACTTAAAGCAACGTAAAGCAAGGCAACGTAAAGCAAGGCAACGTAAAGCAAGGCAACATAAAGCAAGGCAACGTAAAGCAAAGTAAAGAAACGTAAAGCAAGGCAACATAAAGCAACGTAAAGCAACGTAAAGCAAGGCAACGTAAAGCAAGGCAACGTAAAGCAACGTAAAGCAACGTAAAGCAAGGCAACGTAAAGCAAGGCAACGTAAAGCAACGTAAAGCAACGTAAAGCAAGGCAACGTAAAGCAAGGCAACGTAAAGCAACGTAAAGCAACGTAAAGCAAGGCAACGTAAAGCAAGGCAACGTAAAGCAAGGCGACGTAAAGCAACGTAAAGCAACGTAAAGCAAGGCAACGTAAAGCAAGGCAACGTAAAGCAACGTAAAGCAACGTGGCGAGGCGAGGCGAGGCGAGGCAAGGCAAGGCAACGTAAAGCAAGGCAACGTAAAGCAACGTAAAGCAACGTAAAGCAAGGAAACGTAAAGCAAGGCAACGTAAAGCAACGTAAAGCAACGTAAAGCAAGGCAACGTAAAGCAACTTAAAGCAACGTAAAGCAAGGCAACGTAAAGCAAGGCAACGTAAAGCAAGGCAACATAAAGCAAGGCAACGTAAAGCAAAGTAAAGAAACGTAAAGCAAGGCAACATAAAGCAACGTAAAGCAACGTAAAGCAAGGCAACGTAAAGCAAGGCAACGTAAAGCAAGGCGACGTAAAGCAACGTAATGCAACGTAAAGCAAGGCAACGTAAAGCAAGGCAACGTAAAGAAACGTAAAGCAACGTGGTGAGGCGAGGCGAGGCGAGGCGAGGCAAAGCAACGTAAAGCAAGGCAACCTAAAGCAACATAAAGCAACGTAAAGCAAGGCAACGTAAAGCAAGGCAACGTAAAGCAACGTAAAGCAACGTAAAGCAAGGAAACGTAAATCAACGTAAAGCAACATAAAGCTACGTAAAGCAAGGCAACGTAAAGCAAGGCAATGTAAAGCAACGTAAAGCAACGTAAAGCAAGGAAACATATAGCAACGTAAAGCAACGTAAAGCAAGGCAACGTAAAGCAAAGCAACGCAAAGCAAGGCAACGTAAAGCAACGTAAAGCAACGGAAAACAAGGCAACGTAAAGCAAGGCAACGTAATGCAACGTAAAGAAACGTAAAGCAAGGCAACGTAAAGCAAGGCAACGTAAAGCAACGTAAAGCAACGTAAAGAAAGGCAACGTAAAGCAAGGCAACCTAAAGCAACGTAAAGCAACGTAAAGCAAGGCAACGTAAAGCAAGGCAACGTAAAGCAACGTAAAGCAACGTAAAGCAAGGCAACGTAAATCAAGCAACTTAAAGCACGGCAACGTAAAACAACGTAAAGCAAGGCAACGTAAAGCAAGGCAACGTAAAGCAAGGCAACGTAAAGCAACGTAAAGAAGGGAATATAAAGCAAGGCAACGTAAGGAAAGGCAACGTAAAGCAAGGCAACGTAAAGCAAGGCAACATAAAGCAACATAAAGGAAGGCAACGTAAAGCAAGGCAATGTAAGGCAAGGCAACGTAAAGCAGGGCAACGTAAGGCAAGGCAACGTAAAGCAGGGCAACGTAAGGCAAGGCAACGTAAAGCAGCGTAAAGCAAGGCAACGTAAAGCAAGGCAACGTACGGCAAGGCAACGTAAAACAAGGCAACGTAAAGCAAGGCAACGTAAGGCAAGGCAACGTAAAACAAGGCAACGTAAAGCAACGTAAAGCAAGGCAACGCAAAGCAATGTAAAGCAAGGCAAAGTAAAGCAACGTAAAGCAATGTAAAGCAAGGGAACGTAAAGCAACGTAAAGCAACGTAAAGCAAGGCAACGTAAAGCAACGTAAAGCAACGTAAAGCAAGGCAACGTAAAGCAAGGCAACGTAAGGTAAGGCAACGTAAAGCAAGGCAACGTAAGGCAAGGCAACGTAAAGCAAGCAACGTAAAGAAACGTAAAGCAAGGCAACGTAAAGCAACGTAAAGCAAGGCAACGTAAAGCAAGGCAACGTAAAGCAACGTAAAGCAAGGCAACTTAAAGCAAGGAAACGTAAAGCAACGTAAAGCAAGGCAACGTAAAGCAAGGCAACGTAAAGCAACGTAAAGCAAGGTAACGTAAAGCAAGGCATCGTAAAGCAACATAAAGCAAGGCAACGTAAAGCAAGGCAACGTAAAGCAACGTAAAGCAACGTAAATCAAGGCAACGTAAAGCAACGTAAAGCAACGTAAAGCAACGTAAAGCAACGTAAAGCAAGGCAACGTAAAGCAATGCAACGTAAAGCAACGTAAAGCAACGTAAAGCAACGTAAAGCAAGGCAACGTAAAGCAAGGCAACGTAAAGCAACGTAAAGCAACGTGGCGAGGCGAGGCGAGGCAAGGCAAGGCAACGTAAAGCAAGGCAACGTAAAGCAACGTAAAGCAAGGAAACGTAAAGCAAGGCAACGTAAAGCAACGTAAAGCAACGTAAAGCAAGGCAACGTAAAGCAACTTAAAGCAACGTAAAGCAAGGCAACGTAAAGCAAGGCAACGTAAAGCAAGGCAACATAAAGCAAGGCAACGTAAAGCAAAGTAAAGAAACGTAAAGCAAGGCAACATAAAGCAACGTAAAGCAACGTAAAGCAAGGCAACGTAAAGCAAGGCAACGTAAAGCAACGTAAAGCAACGTAAAGCAAGGCAACGTAAAGCAAGGCAACGTAAAGCAACGTAAAGCAACGTAAAGCAAGGCAACGTAAAGCAAGGCAACGTAAAGCAACGTAAAGCAAGGCAACGTAAAGCAAGGCAACGTAAAACAAGGCAACTTAAAGCAACGTAAAGCAACGTAAAGCAAGGCAACGTAAAGCAACGTAAAGCAACGTAAAGCAACGTAAAGGAAGGCAACGTAAAGCAAGGCAACGTAAAGCAACGTAAAGCAACGTAAAGCAAGGCAACGTAAAGCAAGGCAACGTAAAGCAACGTAAAGAAAGGTAAAGCAAAGCAACGTAAAACAAGGCAACGTAAAGCAACGTAAAGCAACGTAAAGCAAGGCAATGTAAAGCAAGGCACCTTAAAGCAAGGTAAAGCGACGTAAAGCAAGGCAACGTAAAGCAAGGCAACGTAAAGCAACATAAAGCAACGTGGAGAGGCGAGGGGAGGCGAGGCGAGGCGAGGGGAGGCGAGGCGAGGCAAGGCAACGTAAAGCAACGTAAAGCAAGGCAACGTAAAGCAAGGCAACGTAAAGCAACGTAAAGCAACGTAAAGCAAGGCAACGTAAAGCAAGGCAACATAAAGCAAGGCGACGTAAAGCAACGTAAAGCAACGTAAAGCAAGGCAACGTAAAGCAAGGCAACGTAAAGCAACGTAAAGCAACGTGGCGAGGCGAGGCGAGGCGAGGCAAGGCAAGGCAACGTAAAGCAAGGCAACGTAAAGCAACGTAAAGCAACGTAAAGCAAGGAAACGTAAAGCAAGGCAACGTAAAGCAACGTAAAGCAACGTAAAGCAAGGCAACGTAAAGCAACTTAAAGCAACGTAAAGCAAGGCAACGTAAAGCAAGGCAACGTAAAGCAAGGCAACATAAAGCAAGGCAACGTAAAGCAAAGTAAAGAAACGTAAAGCAAGGCAACATAAAGCAACGTAAAGCAACGTAAAGCAAGGCAACGTAAAGCAAGGCAACGTAAAGCAAGGCGACGTAAAGCAACGTAATGCAACGTAAAGCAAGGCAACGTAAAGCAAGGCAACGTAAAGAAACGTAAAGCAACGTGGTGAGGCGAGGCGAGGCGAGGCGAGGCAAAGCAACGTAAAGCAAGGCAACCTAAAGCAACATAAAGCAACGTAAAGCAAGGCAACGTAAAGCAAGGCAACGTAAAGCAACGTAAAGCAACGTAAAGCAAGGAAACGTAAATCAACGTAAAGCAACATAAAGCTACGTAAAGCAAGGCAACGTAAAGCAAGGCAATGTAAAGCAACGTAAAGCAACGTAAAGCAAGGAAACATATAGCAACGTAAAGCAACGTAAAGCAAGGCAACGTAAAGCAAAGCAACGCAAAGCAAGGCAACGTAAAGCAACGTAAAGCAACGGAAAACAAGGCAACGTAAAGCAAGGCAACGTAATGCAACGTAAAGAAACGTAAAGCAAGGCAACGTAAAGCAAGGCAACGTAAAGCAACGTAAAGCAACGTAAAGCAAGGCAACGTAAAGCAAGGCAACCTAAAGCAACGTAAAGCAACGTAAAGCAAGGCAACGTAAAGCAAGGCAACTTAAAGCAACGTAAAGCAACGTAAAGCAAGGCAACGTAAATCAAGCAACTTAAAGCACGGCAACGTAAAACAACGTAAAGCAAGGCAACGTAAAGCAAGGCAACGTAAAGCAAGGCAACGTAAAGCAACGTAAAGAAGGGAATATAAAGCAAGGCAACGTAAAGCAAGGCAACGTAAAGCAAGGCAACATAAAGCAACATAAAGGAAGGCAACGTAAAGCAAGGCAATGTAAGGCAAGGCAACGTAAAGCAGGGCAACGTAAGGCAAGGCAACATAAAGCAGCGTAAAGCAAGGCAACGTAAAGCAAGGCAACGTACGGCAAGGCAACGTAAAACAAGGCAACGTAAAGCAAGGCAACGTAAGGCAAGGCAACGTAAAACAAGGCAACGTAAAGCAACGTAAAGCAAGGCAACGCAAAGCAATGTAAAGCAAGGCAAAGTAAAGCAACGTAAAGCAATGTAAAGCAAGGGAACGTAAAGCAACGTAAAGCAACGTAAAGCAAGGCAACGTAAAGCAACGTAAAGCAACGTAAAGCAAGGCAACGTAAAGCAAGGCAACGTAAGGTAAGGCAACGTAAAGCAAGGCAACGTAAGGCAAGGCAACGTAAAGCAAGCAACGTAAAGAAACGTAAAGCAAGGCAACGTAAAGCAACGTAAAGCAAGGCAACGTAAAGCAAGGCAACGTAAAGCAACGTAAAGCAAGGCAACTTAAAGCAAGGAAACGTAAAGCAACGTAAAGCAAGGCAACGTAAAGCAAGGCAACGTAAAGCAACGTAAAGCAAGGTAACGTAAAGCAAGACATCGTAAAGCAACATAAAGCAAGGCAACGTAAAGCAAGGCAACGTAAAGCAACGTAAAGCAACGTAAATCAAGGCAACGTAAAGCAACGTAAAGCAACGTAAAGCAACGTAAAGCAACGTAAAGCAAGGCAACGTAAAGCAATGCAACGTAAAGCAACGTAAAGCAACGTAAAGCAACGTAAAGCAAGGCAACGTAAAGCAAGGCAACGTAAGGCAAGGCAACGTAAATCAAGGCAACGTAAAGCAAGGCAACGTAAAGCAACGTAAAGCAAGGCAACGTAAAGCAAGGCAACGTACGGTAAGGCAACGTAAAGCAAGGCAACGTAAAGCAAGGCAACGTAAGGCAAGGCAACGTAAAGCAAGGCAACGTAAAGCAACATAAATCAAGGCAACGTAAAGCAAGGTAAAGCAAGGCAACATAAAGCAACGTAAAGCAATGTAAAGGAAGGGAACGTAAAGCAACGTAAAGCAACGTAAAGCAAGGAAACGTAAAGCAACGTAAAGAAATGTAAAGCAAGGGAACGTAAAGCAACGTAAAGCAACGTAAAGCAAGGCAACGTAAAGCAAGGCAACGTAAGGCAAGGCAACGAAAAGCAAGGCAACGTAAAGCAAGGCAACGTAAAGCAAAGTAAAGAAGGGAATATAAAGCAAGGCAACGTAAGGAAAGGCAACGTAAAGCAAGGCAACGTAAAGCAAGGCAATGTAAGGCAAGGCAACGTAAAGCAGGGCAACGTAAGGCAAGGCAACGTAAAGCAACGTAAAGCAAGGCAACGTAAAGCAAGGCAACGTACGGCAAGGCAACGTAAAACAAGGCAACGTAAAGCAAGGCAACGTAAGGCAAGGCAACGTAAAACAAGGCAATGTAAAGCAACGTAAAGCAAGGCAACGTAAAGCAATGTAAAGCAAGGCAAAATAAAGCAACGTAAAGCAATGTAAAGCAAGGGAACGTAAAGCAACGTAAAGCAACGTAAAGCAAGGCAACGTAAAGCAACGTAAAGCAACATAAAGCAAGGGAACGTAAAGCAACGTAAAGCAACGTAAAGCAAGGCAACGTAAAGCAAGGCAACGTAAAGAAACGTAAAGCAACGTAAAGCAACGTAAAGCAAGGCAACGTAAAGCAAGGCAACGTAAGGCAAGGCAACGTAAATCAAGGTAACGTAAAGCAACGTAAAGCAAGGCAACGTAAGGCAAGGCAACGTAAAGCAAGGCAACGTAAAGCAATACAACGTAAAGCAACGTAAAGCAAGGCAACGTAAAGCAACGTAAAGCAAGGCAACGTAAAGCAAGGCAACGTAAAGCAAGGCAACATAAAGCAACGTAAAGCAAGGCAACGTAAAGCAAGGCACGTAAAGCAACGTAAAGCAAGGCAACTTAAAGCAAGGCAACATAAAGCAACGTAAAGCAACGTAAAGCATGGCAACGTAAAGCAACGTATAGCAATGTAAAGCAAGGGAACGTAAAGCAACGTAAAGCAACGTAAAGCAAGGCAACGTAAAGCAAGGCAACGTAAAGCAACATAAAGCAAGGCAACGTAAAGGAACGTAAAGCAACGTAAAGCAAGGCAACGTAAAGGAAGGCAACGTAAAGCAACGTAAAGCAAGGCAACGTAAAGCAAGGCAACGTAAAGCAACGTAAAGCAACGTAAAGCAAGGCAACGTAAAGCAAGTCTACGTAAAGCAACGTAAAGCAACGTAAAGCAACGTAAAGCAAGAGAACGTAAAGCAAGGAAACTTAAAGCAAGGCAACGTAAACAAGGCAACGTAAAGCAACGTAAAGCAACGTAAAGCAAGGCAACGTAAAGCAAGGCAACGTAAAGCAACGTAAAGCAAGGCAACGTAATGCAACGCAACGTAAAGCAACGTAAACAAGGCAACATAAAGCAAGGAATCCTAAAGCAACGTAAAGCAACGTAAAGCAACTTAAAGCAAGGCAACATAAAGCAAGGCAACGTAAAGCAACGTAAAGCAACGTAAAGCAAGGCAACGTGAAGCAAGGCAACGTAAGGCAAGGCAACGTAAAGCAAGGCAACGTAAATCAAGGCAACGTAAAGCAACGTAAAGCAAGGCAACGTAAAGCAAGGCAACGTAAGGAAAGGCAACGTAAAGCAAGGCAACATAAAGCAAAGCAACGTAAAGCAAGGCAACGTAAGGCAAGGCAACGTAAAGCAATGCAGCGTAAAGCAACTTAAAGCAAGGCAATGTAAAGCAACGTAAAGCAAGGCAACGTAAAGCAACGTAAAGCAACGTAAAGCAAGGCAACGTAAAGGAACGTAAAGCAACGTAAAGCAAGGCAACGTAAAGCAACGTAAAGCAACGTAATGCAAGGCAACGTAAAGCAAGGCTACATAAAGCAACGTAAAGCAACGTAAAGCAACGTAAAGGAAGGCAACGTAAAGAAAATCAACGTAAGGCAAGGCAACGTAAAGAAAGGCAACGTAAAGCAAGGCAACGTAAAGCACCGTAAAGCAAGGCAACGTAAAGCAAGGCAACGTAAGGCAAGGCAACGTAAAGTAAGGCAACGTAAAGCAACGTAAAGCAACGTAAAGCAAGGCAACGTAAAGCAACGTAAAGCAACGTTAAGCAAGGCAACGTAAAGCAACGTAAAGCAACGTAAAGCAACGTAAAGCAAGGCAACGTAAAGCAAGGTAACGTAAAGCTACGTAAAGCAACGTAAAGCAAGGCAACGTAAAGCAAGGCAACGTAAAGCAAGGCAACGTAAAGCAACGTAAAGCAAGGCAACGTAAAGCAAGGCAACGTAAAGCAACGTAAACAAGGCAACATAAAGCAAGGAATCATAAAGCAACGTAAAGCAACGTAAAGCAAGGCAAGGTAAAGGAAGGCAACGTAAAGCAACGTAAAGCAAGGCAACGTAAAGCAAGGCAACGTAAAGCAACGTAAAGCAACGTAAAGCAAGGCAACGTAAAGCAAGGTACAGCAACGTAAAGCAAGGCACTGTAAAGCAAGGCCACGTAAAGCATCGTAAAGCAACGTAATGCAAGGCAACATAAAGCAAGGTAACGTAAAGCAACGTAAAGCAACGTAAAGCAAGGCAACGTAAAGCAAGGAAACGTAAAGCAACGTAAAACAAGGAAACGTAAAGCAACGCAACGTAAAGCAACGTAAAGCAACGTAAAGCAATGTAAAGCAAGGCAACGTAAAGCAACGTAAAGCAACGTAAAGCAACGTAAAGCTAGGCAACGTAAAGCAAGGCAACGTAAAGCAACGTAAAGCAAATTAAAGCAACATAAACAAGGCAACATAAAGCAAGGCAACATAAAGCAACGTAAAGCAACGTAAAGCAAGGCAACGTAAAGCAAGGCAACGTAAAGCAACGTAAAGCAACGTAAAGCAAGGCAACGTAAAGCAACGTAAAGCAACGTAAAGCAAGGCAACGTAAAGCAAGGCAACGTAAAGCAACGTAAAGCAAGGCAACGTAAATCAAGACAACGTAAAGCAACGTAAAGCAACGTAAAGCAAGGCAACGTAAAAGAAGGCAACTTAAAGCAACGTAAAGCAACGTAAAGCAAGGAAACATAAAGCAACGTAAAGCAACGTAAAGGAAGGCAACGTAAAGCAAGGCAACGTAAAGCAACGTAAAGCAACGTAAAGCAAGGCAACGTAAAGCAAGGCAACGTAAAGCAACGTAAAGAAAGGTAAAGCAAAGCAACGTAAAACAAGGCAACGTAAAGCAACGTAAAGCAACGTAAAGCAAGGCAACATAAAGCAAGGCACCTTAAAGCAAGGTAAAGCGACGTAAAGCAAGGTAACGTAAAGCAAGGCAACGTAAAGCAACATAAAGCAACGTGGAGAGGCGAGGGGAGGCGAGGAGAGGCGAGGAGAGGCGAGGCGAGGCAAGGCAACGTAAAGCAACGTAAAGCAAGGCAACGTAAAGCAAGGCAACGTAAAGCAACGTAAAGCAACGTAAAGCAAGGCAACGTAAAGCAAGGCAACGTAAAGCAAGGCGACGTAAAGCAACGTAAAGCAACGTAAAGCAAGGCAACGTAAAGCAAGGCAACGTAAAGCAACGTAAAGCAACGTGGCGAGGCGAGGCGAGGCGAGGCAAGGCAAGGCAACGTAAAGCAACGTAAAGCAACGTAAAGCAAGGAAACGTAAAGCAAGGCAACGTAAAGCAACGTAAAGCAACGTAAAGCAAGGCAACGTAAAGCAATGTAAAGCAACGTAAAGCAAGGCAACGTAAAGCAAGGCAACGTAAAGCAAGGCAACATAAAGCAAGGCAACGTAAAGCAAAGTAAAGCAACGTAAAGCAAGGCAACATAAAGCAACGTAAAGCAACGTAAAGCAAGGCAACGTAAAGCAAGGCAACGTAAAGCAACGTAAAGCAACGTAAAGCTACGTAAAGCAAGGCAACGTAAAGCAAGGCAATGTAAAGCAACGTAAAGCAACGTAAAGCAAGGAAACATAAAGCAACGTAAAGCAACGTAAAGCAAGGCAACGTAAAGCAAGGCAACGTAAAGTAAGGCAACGTAAAGCAACGTAAAGCAACATAAAGCAAGGCAACCTAAAGCAACATAAAGCAACGTAAAGCAAGGCAACGTAAAGCAACGTAAAGCAACGTAAAGCAAGGCAACGTAAAGCAACGTAAAGCAACGTAAAGCTACGTAAAGCAAGGCAACGTAAAGCAAGGCAATGTAAAGCAACGTAAAGCAACGTAAAGCAAGGAAACATAAAGCAACGTAAAGCAACGTAAAGCAAGGCAACGTAAAGCAAGGCAACGCAAAGCAAGGCAACGTAAAGCAACGTAAAGCAACGGAAAACAAGGCAACGTAAAGCAAGGCAACGTAATGCAACGTAAAGCAACGTAAAGCAAGGCAACGTAAAGCAAGGCAACGTAAAGCAACATAAAGCAACGTAAAGCAAGGCAACGTAAAGCAAGGCAACGTAAAGCAACGTAAAGCAACGTAAAGCAAGGCAACGTAAAGCAAGGCAACGTAAAGCAACGTAAAGCAACGTAAAGCAAGGCAACGTAAATCAAGCAACGTAAAGCAAGGCAAGGTAAAACAACGTAAAGGAAGGCAACGTAAAGCAAGGCAACGTAAAGCAAAATAAAGCAACATAAAGCAAGGCAACGTAAAGCAAGGCAACGTAAAGCAACGTAAAGCAAGGCAACATAAAGCAAGGCAACGTAAAGCAACGTAAAGCAAGGCAACGTAAAGCAAGGCAACGTAAAGCAAGGCAACGTAAAGCAACGTAAAGCAAGGCAACGTAAAGCAACGTAAAGCAAGGCAACGTAAAGCAACGCAAATTAAAGCAACGTAAACAAGGCAACATAAAGCAAGGAATCGTAAAGCAGCGTAAAGCAACGTAAAGCAACGTAAAGCAAGGCAACGTAAAGCAAGGCAACGTAAAGCAACGTAAAGCAACGTAAAGCAAGGTAAAGCAAGGCAACGTGAAGCAAGGTAAAGCAACGTAAAGCAAGGCAACGTAAAGCAAGGCAACGTAAAGCAACATAAAGCAACGTAAAGCAAGGCAACGTAAATCAAGGCAACGTAAAGCAATGTAAAACAACGTAAAGCAAGGCAACGTAAATCAACGTAAAGCAAGGCAACGTAAAGCAAGGCAACGTAAAGCAACATAAAGCAACGTGGAGAGGCGAGGGGAGGCGAGGCGAGGCAAGGCAACGTAAAGCAACGTAAAGCAAGGCAACGTAAAGCAACGGAAAGCAACGTAAAGCAAGGCAACGTAAAGCAAGGCAACGTAAAGCAAGGAGACGTAATGCAACGTAAAGCAACGTAAAGCAAGGAAACGTAAAGCAAGGCAACGTAAAGCAACGTAAAGCAACGTAAAGCAAGGCAACGTAAAGCAACGTAAAGCAACGTAAAGCAAGGAAACGTAAAGCAAGGCAACGTAAAGCAACGTAAAGCAACGTAAAGCAAGGCAACGTAAAGCAACGTAAAGCAACGTAAAGCAAGGCAACGTAAAGCAAGGCAACGTAAAGCAAGGCAACATAAAGCAAGGCAACGTAAAGCAAAGTAAAGCAACGTAAAGCAAGGCAACATAAAGCAACATAAAGCAACGTAAAGCAAGGCAACGTAAAGCAAGGCAACGTAAAGCAAGGCGACGTAAAGCAACTTAATGCAACGTAAAGCAAGGCAACGTAAAGCAAGGCAACGTAAAGCAACGTAAAGCAACGTGGCGAGCCGAGGCGAGGCGAGGCGAGGCGAGGCAAAGCAAAGCAAGGCAACCTAAGGCAACATAAAGCAACGTAAAGCAAGGCAACGTAAAGAAAGGCAACGTAAAGCAACGTAAAGCAACGTAAAGCAAGGCAACGTAAAGCAACGTAAAGCAACGTAAAGCAAGGCAACGTAAAGCAAGGCAACGTAAAGCAAGGAGACGTAATGCAACGTAAAGCAACGTAAAGCAAGGAAACGTAAAGCAAGGCAACGTAAAGCAACGTAAAGCAAGGCAACGTAAAGCAACGTAAAGCAACGTAAAGCAAGGAAACGTAAAGCAAGGCAACGTAAAGCAACGTAAAGCAACGTAAAGCAAGGCAACGTAAAGCAACGTAAAGCAACGTAAAGCAAGGCAACGTAAAGCAACGCAAGGCAACGTAAAGCAAAGTAAAGCAACGTAAAGCAAGGCAACATAAAGCAACATAAAGCAACGTAAAGCAAGGCAACGTAAAGCAAGGCAACGTAAAGCAAGGCGACGTAAAGCAACGTAATGCAACGTAAAGCAAGGCAACGTAAAGCAAGGCAACGTAAAGCAACGTAAGGCAACGTAAAGCAAGGCAACGTAAAGCAAGGCAACGTAAAGCAACGTAAAGCAACGTAAAGCAACATAAAGCAAGGCAACGTAAAGCACCGTAAAGCAACATAAAGCAAGGCAACGTAAAGCAACGTAAAGCAGCGTAAAGCAAGGCAACGTAAAACAAGGCAACGTATAAGCAACGTAAAGCAACGTAAAGCAAGGCAAAGTAAAGCAAGGCAACGTAAAGCAACGTAAAGCAACGTAAAGCAAGGCAACGTAAAGCAAGGCAACGTAAAGCAAGGCATCGTAATGCAAGGCAACGTAAAGCAAAATAAAGCAACGTAAAGCAAGGCAACATAAAGCAAGGCAACGTAAAGCAACGTAAAGCAAGGCAACGTAAAGCAAGGCAACGACAAGCAAGGCAACGTAAAGCAACGTAAAGCAAGGCAACGTAAAGCAAGGCAACATAAAGCAACGTAAAGCAAGCCAACGTAAAGCAAGGCAACGTAAAGCAACGTAAAGGAACGTAAAGCAAGGCAAAGTAAAGCAACGCAACGTAAAGCAACATAAATCAACGTAAAGCAAGGCAACGTAAATCAAGGCAGCGTAAAGCAATGTAAAACAACGTAAAGCAAGGCAACGTAAAGCAAGGCAACGTAAATCAACGTAAAGCAACGCAACGTAAAGCAACGTAAAGCAACGTAAAGCAATGTAAAGCAAGGCAACGTAAAGCAACGTAAAGCAACGTAAAGCAAGGCAACGTAAAGAAACGTAAGGCAACGTAAAGATACCTAAAGCAACGTAATGCAAAGTAAAGCAACATAAACAAGGCAACATAAAGCAAGGCAACGTAAAGCAACGTAAAGCAACGTAAAGAAAGGCAACGTAAAGAAAGCCAACGTAAAGTAACGTAAGGCAACGTAAAGCAAGGCAACGTAAAGCAAGGCAACGTAAAGCAAGGCAACGTAAATATACGTAAAGCAACGTAAAGCAAGGCAACATAAAGCAAGGCAACGTAGAGCAACGTAAAGCAACGTAAAGCAAGGCAACGTAAAGCAACGTAAAGCAACGTAAAGCATCGTAAAGCAAGGCAACGTAAAGCAAGGCAACGTAAAGCAACGTAAAGCAACGTAAAGCAAGGCAACGTAAAGCAAGGCAACGTAAAGCAACGTAAAGCAACGTAAAGCAAGGCAACGTAAAGCAACGTAAAGCAACGTAAAGGAAGGCAACGTAAAGCAAGGCAACGTAAAGCAACGTAAAGCAAGGCAACGTAAAGCAAGGCAACGTAAAGCAACGTAAAGAAACGTAAAGCAAAGCAACGTAAAGCAAGGCAACTTAAAGCAACGTAAAGCAACGTAAAGCAAGGCAACGTAAAGCAACGTAAAGCAACGTAAAGCAAGGCAACGTAAAGCAACGTAAAGCAACGTAAAGGAAGGCAACGTAAAGCAAGGCAACGTAAAGCAACGTAAAGCAAGGCAACGTAAAGCAAGGCAACGTAAAGCAACGTAAAGCAACATAAAGCAAGGCAACGTAAAGCAAGGCAACGTAAAGCAACGTAAATCAACGAAAAGCAAGGCAACGTAAAGCAACGCAACGTAAAGCAAGGCAACGTAAAGCAAAGTAAAGGAACGTGGAGAGGCGAGGGGAGGCGAGGCGAGGCAAGGCAACGTAAAGCAACGTAAAGCATGGCAACGTAAAGCAACGTACAACAACGTAAAACAAGGCAACGTAAAGCAAGGCAACGTAAAGCAAGGCGACGTAAAGCAACGTAAAGCAACGTAAAGCAAGGCAACGTAAAGCAAGGTAACGTAAAGCAACGTAAATCAACGTAAAGCAAGGCAAGGTAAAGCACCGTAAAGCAACATAAAGCAAGGCAACGTAAAGCAACGTAAAGCAACGTAAAACAAGGCAAGGTAAAGCAAGGCAACGTAAGGCAAGGCAACGAAAAGCAAGGCAACGTAAAGCAAGGCAACGTAAAGCAACGTAAAGAAGGGAATATAAAGCAAGGCAACGTAAGGAAAGGCAACGTAAAGCAAGGCAACGTAAAGCAAGGCAACATAAAGCAACATAAAGGAAGGCAACGTAAAGCAAGGCAATGTAAGGCAAGGCAACGTAAAGCAGGGCAACGTAAGGCAAGGCAACGTAAAGCAACGTAAAGCAAGGCAACGTAAAGCAAGGCAACGTACGGCAAGGCAACGTAAAACAAGGCAACGTAAAGCAAGGCAACGTAAGGCAAGGCAACGTAAAACAAGGCAACGTAAAGCAACGTAAAGCAAGGCAACGTAAAGCAATGTAAAGCAAGGCAAAGTAAAGCAACGTAAAGAAATGTAAAGCAAGGGAACGTAAAGCAACGTAAAGCAACGTAAAGCAAGGCAATGTAAAGCAAGCAACCTAAAGCAACGTAAAGCAAGGCAACGTAAAGCAAGGCAACGTAAGGCAAGGCAACGTAAAGCAAGGCAACATAAGGCAAGGCAACGTAAAGCAAGCAACGTAAAGCAACGTAAAGCAAGGCAACGTAAAGCAAGGCAACGTAAAGGAACGTAAAGCAAGGCAACTTAAAGGTAGGAAACGTAAAGCCACGTAAAGCAAGGCAACGTAAAGCAAGGCAACGTAAAGCAACGTAAAGCAAGGTAACGTAAAGCAAGGCATCGTAAAGCAACGTAAAGCAAGGCAACGTAAAGCAAGGCAACGTAAAGCAACGTAAAGCAAGGCAACGTAAAGCAACGTAAAGCAACGTAAATCAAGGCAACGTAAAGCAACGTAAAGCAACGTAAAGCAAGGCAACGTAAAGCAATGCAACGTAAAGCAACGTAAAGCAACGTAAAGCAACGTAAAGCAAGGCAACGTAAAGCAAGGCAACGTAAGGCAAGGCAACGTAAATCAAGGCAACGTAAAGCAAGGCAACGTAAAGCAACGTAAAGCAAGGCAACGTAAAGCAAGGCAACGTACGGTAAGGCAACGTAAAGCAAGGCAACGTAAAGCAAGGCAACGTAAGGCAAGGAAACGTAAAGCAAGGCAACGTAAAGCAACGTAAATCAAGGCAACGTAAAGCAAGGTAAAGCAAGGCAACATAAAGCAACGTAAAGAAATGTAAAGCAAGGGAACGTAAAGCAACGTAAAGCAACGTAAAGCAAGGAAACGTAAAGCAACGTAAAGAAATGTAAAGCAAGGGAACGTAAAGCAACGTAAAGCAACGTAAAGCAAGGCAACGTAAAGCAAGGCAACGTAAGGCAAGGCAACGAAAAGCAAGGCAACGAAAGCAAGGCAACGTAAAGCAACGTAAAGAAGGGAATATAAAGCAAGGCAACGTAAGGAAAGGCAACGTAAAGCAAGGCAACGTAAAGCAAGGCAACATAAAGCAACATAAAGGAAGGCAACGTAAAGCAAGGCAATGTAAGGCAAGGCAACGTAAAGCAGGGCAACGTAAGGCAAGGCAACGTAAAGCAGCGTAAAGCAAGGCAACGTAAAGCAAGGCAACGTACGGCAAGGCAACGTAAAACAAGGCAACGTAAAGCAAGGCAACGTAAGGCAAGGCAACGTAAAACAAGGCAACGTAAAGCAACGTAAAGCAAGGCAACGTAAAGCAATGTAAAGCAAGGCAAAGTAAAGCAACGTAAAGCAATGTAAAGCAAGGGAACGTAAAGCAACGTAAAGCAACGTAAAGCAAGGCAACGTAAAGCAACGTAAAGCAACGTAAAGCAAGGCAACGTAAAGCAAGGCAACGTAAAGCAAGCAACGTAAAGAAACGTAAAGCAAGGCAACGTAAAGCAACGTAAAGCAAGGCAACGTAAAGCAAGGCAACGTAAAGCAACGTAAAGCAAGGCAACTTAAAGCAAGGAAACGTAAAGCAACGTAAAGCAAGGCAACGTAAAGCAAGGCAACATAAAGCAACGTAAAGCAAGGTAACGTAAAGCAAGGCATCGTAAAGCAACGTAAAGCAAGGCAACGTAAAGCAAGGCAACGTAAAGCAACGTAAAGCAACGTAAATCAAGGCAACGTAAAGCAACGTAAAGCAACGTAAAGCAAGGAAACGTAAAGCAATGCAACGTAAAGCAACGTAAAGCAACGTAAAGCAACGTAAAGCAAGGCAACGTAAAGCAAGGCAACGTAAGGCAAGGCAACGTAAAGCAAGGCAACGTAAAGCAAGGCAACGTAAAGCAACGTAAAGCAAGGCAACGTAAAGCTAGGCAACGTACGGTAAGGCAACGTAAAGCAAGGCAACGTAAAGCAAGGCAACGTAAGGCAAGGCAACGTAAAGCAAGGCAACGTAAAGCAACATAAATCAAGGCAACGTAAAGCAAGGTAAAGCAAGGCAACATAAAGCAACGTAAAGCAATGTAAAGCAAGGAAACGTAAAGCAACGTAAAGCAACGTAAAGCAAGGAAACGTAAAGCAACGTAAAGCAATGTAAAGCAAGGGAACGTAAAGCAACGTAAAGCAACATATAGCAAGGCAACGTAAAGCAAGGTAAAGCAACGTAAAGCAAGGCAACGTAAAGGAAGGCAACGTAAAGCAACGTAAAGCAACGTAAAGCAAGGCAACGTAAAGCAAGGCAACGTAAAGCAACGTAAAGCAACGTAAAGCAAGGCAACGTAAAGCAAGTCTACGTAAAGCAACGTAAAGCAACGTAAAGCAAGACAACGTAAAGCAAGGCAACTTAAAGCAAGGCAACGTAAAGCAAGGCAACGTAAAGCAACGTAAAGCAACGTAAAGCAAGACAACGTAAAGCAAGGCAACGTAAAGCAACGTAAAGCAAGGCAACGTAATGCAACGCAACGTAAAGCAACGTAAACAAGGCAACATAAAGCAAGGAATCCTAAAGCAACGTAAAGCAACGTAAAGCAACGTAAAGCAACTTAAAGCAAGGCAACGTAAAGCAAGGCAACATAAAGCAACGTAAAGCAACGTAAAGCAACGTAAAGCAAGGCAACGTAAAGCAAGGCAACGTAAAGCAACGTAAAGCAACGTAAAGCAAGGCAACGTAAAGCAAGGCAACTTAAAGCAACGTAAAGCAACGTAAAGCAAGGCAACGTAAAGCAAGGCAACTTAAAGCAACGGAAATCAACGTAAAGCAACGCAACGTAAAGCAAGGCAAAGTAAAGCAAGGCAACGTAAAGCAACGTAAAGCAAGGCAACGTAAAGCAAGGCAACGTAAGGCAAGGCAACATAAAGCAAGGCAACGTAAAGCAGGGCAACGTAAGGCAAGGCAAATAAAGCAACGTAAATCAATGTAAATCAAGGCAACGTAAAGCAACGTAAAGCAACGTAAAGCAAGGCAACGTAAAGCAACCTAAAGCAATGTAAAGCAAGGGAACATAAAGCAACGTAAAGCAACGTAAAGCAAGGCAACGTAAAGCAATGCAACGTAAAGCAACGTAAAGCAACGTAAAGCAACGTAAAGCAAGGCAACGTAAAGCAAGGCAACGTAAGGCAAGGCAACGTAAAGCAAGGCAACGTAAAGCAAGGCAACGTAAAGCAACGTAAAGCAAGGCAACGTAAAGCAAGGCAACGTACGTTAAGGCAACGTAAAGCAAGGCAACGTAAAGCAAGGCAACGTAAGGCAAGGCAACGTAAAGCAAGGCAAAGTAAAGCAACATAAATCAAGGCAACGTAAAGCAAGGTAAAGCAAGGCAACATAAAGCAACGTAAAGCAATGTAAAGGAAGGGAACGTAAAGCAACATAAAGCAACGTAAAGCAAGGAAACGTAAAGCAACGTAAAGAAATGTAAAGCAAGGGAACGTAAAGCAACGTAAAGCAAGGCAACGTAAAGCAAGGCAACGTAAGGCAAGGCAACGAAAAGCAAGGCAACGTAAAGCAAGGCAACGTAAAGCAACGTAAAGAAGGGAATATAAAGCAAGGCAACGTAAAGCAAGGCAACGTAAGGCAAGGCAACGTAAAACAAGGCAACGTAAAGCAACGTAAAGCAAGGCAACGTAAAGCAACGTAAAGCAACGTAAAGCAAGGGAACGTAAAGCAACGTAAAGCAACGTAAAGCAAGGCAACGTAAAGCAAGGCAACGTAAAGAAACGTAAAGCAACGTAAAGCAACGTAAATCAAGGCAACGTAAAGCAAGGCAACGTAAGGCAAGGCAACGTAAATCAAGGAAACGTAAAGCAACGTAAAGCAAGGCAACGTAAGGCAAGGCAACGTAAAGCAAGGAAACGTAAAGCAATACAACGTAAAGCAACTTAAAGCAAGGCAACGTAAAGCAACGTAAAGCAAGGCAACGTAATGCAAGGCAACGTAAAGCAAGGCAACATAAAGCAACGTAAAGCAAGGCAACGTAAAGCAAGGCACGTAAAGCAACGTAAAGCAAAGCAACTTAAAGCAAGGCAACGTAAAGCAACGTAAAGCAACGTAAAGCAAGGCAACGTAAAGCAACGTATAGCAATGTAAAGCAAGGGAACGTAAAGCAACGTAAAGCAACGTAAAGCAAGGCAACGTAAAGCAAGGCAACGTAAAGCAACATAAAGCAAGGCAACGTAAAGGAACGTAAAGCAACGTAAAGCAAGGCAACGTAAAGCAAGGCAACGTAAAGCAATGTAAAGCAAAGCAAAGCAACGTAAAGCAACATAAAGCAAGGCAACATAAAGCAAGGCAACGTAAAGCAACATATAGCAAGGCAACGTAAAGCATGGTAAAGCAACGTAAAGCAAGGCAACGTAAAGGAAGGCAACGTAAAGCAACGTAAAGCAACGTAAAGCAAGGCAACGTAAAGCAAGGCAACGTAAAGCAACGTAAAGCAACGTAAAGCAAGGCAACGTAAAGCAAGTCTACGTAAAGCAACGTAAAGCAACGTAAAGCAAGACAACGTAAAGCAAGGAAACTTAAAGCAAGGCAACGTAAACAAGGCAACGTAAAGCAACGTAAAGCAACGTAAAGCAAGGCAACGTAAAGCAAGGCAACGTAAAGCAACGTAAAGCAACGTAAAGCAAGGCAACGTAAAGCAAGGCAACTTAAAGCAACGTAAAGCAACGTAAAGCAAGGCAACGTAAAGCAAGGCAACTTAAAGCAACAGGAAGCAACGTAAAGCAAGGCAACGTAAAGCAAGGGAAAATAAAGCAAGGCAACGTAAAGCAACGTAAAGCAAGGCAACGTAAAGCAAGGGAACGTAAGGGAAGGCAACATAAAGCAAGGCAACGTAAAGCAGGGCAACGTAAGGTAAGGCAACGTAAAGCAACCTAAAGCAACGTAAAGCAAGGCAACGTAAAGCAACCTAAAGCAAAGTAAAGCAAGGGAACATAAAGCAACGTAAAGAAACGTAAAGCATGGCAACGTAAAGCAAGGCAACGTAAAGCAACGTAAAGCAAGGCAACGTGAAGCAAGGCAACGTAAGGCAAGGCAACGTAAAGCAAGGCAACGTAAATCAAGGCAACGTAAAGCAACGTAAAGCAAGGCAACGTAAAGCAAGGCAACGTAAGGCAAGGCAACGTAAAGCAAGGCAACGTAAAGCAAAGCAACGTAAAGCAAGGCAACGTAAGGCAAGGCAACGTAAAGCAATGCAGCGTAAAGCAACGTAAAGCAAGGCAATGTAAAGCAACGTAAAGCAAGGCAACGTAAAGCAAGGTAACGTAAAGCAACGTAAAGCAAGGCAACGTAAAGCAAGGCAACGTAAAGCAAGGCAACGTAAAGCAACGTAAAGGAACGTAAAACAAGGCAACGTAAAGCAAGGCAACGTAAAGCAACGTAAAGCAACGTAAAGCAAGGCAACGTAAAGGAACGTAAAGCAACGTAAAGCAAGGCAACGTAAAGCAACGTAAAGCAACGTAATGCAAGGCAACGTAAACCAAGGCTACATAAAGCAACGTAAAGCAACGTAAAGCAACGTAAAGGAAGGCAACGTAAAGAAAATCAACGTAAGGCAAGGCAACGTAAAGCAAGGCAACGTAAAGCAAGGCAACGTAAAGCACCGTAAAGCAAGGCAACGTAAAGCAAGGCAACGTAAGGCAAGGCAACGTAAAGTAAGGCAACGTAAAGCAACGTAAAGCAACGTAAAGCAAGGCAACGTAAAGCAACGTAAAGCAAGGAAACGTAAAGCAACGTAAAGCAACGTAAAGCAAGGCAACGTAAAGCAAGGTAACATAAAGCTACGTAAAGCAACGTAAAGCAAGGCAACGTAAAGCAAGGCAACGTAAAGCAAGGCAACGTAAAGCAACGTAAAGCAAGGCAACGTAAAGAAGGCAACGTAAAGCAACGTAAAGCAACGTAAAGCAAGGCAACGTAAAGCAACGTAAAGCAACGTAAAGCAAGGCAACGTAAAGCAAGGTAACGTAAAGCTACGTAAAGCAACGTAAAGCAAGGCAACGTAAAGCAAGGCAACGTAAAGCAAGGCAACGTAAAGCAACGTAAAGCAAGGCAACATAAAGCAAGGCAACGTAAAGCAACGTAAACAAGGCAACATAAAGCAAGGAATCATAAAGCAACGTAAAGCAACGTAAAGCAACGTAAAGCAAGGCAAGGTAAAGGAAGGCAACGTAAAGCAACGTAAAGCAAGGCAACGTAAAGCAAGGCAACGTAAAGCAACGTAAAGCAACGTAAAGCAAGGCAACGTAAAGCAAGGTACAGCAACGTAAAGCAAGGCACTGTAAAGCAAGGCCACGTAAAGCAACGTAAAGCAACGTAATGCAAGGCAACGTAAAGCAAGGTAACGTAAAGCAACGTAAAGCAACGTAAAGCAAGGCAACGTAAAGCAAGGAAACGTAAAGCAACGTAAAGCAACGAAACGTAAAGCAACGCAACGTAAAGCAACGTAAAGCAACGTAAAGCAATGTAAAGCAAGGCAACTTAAAGCAACGTAAAGCAACGTAAAGTAACGTAAAGCAACGTAAAGCTAGGCAACGTAAAGCAAGGCAACGTAAAGCAACGTAAAGCAAATTAAAGCAACATAAACAAGGCAACATAAAGCAAGGCAACGTAAAGCAACGTAAAGCAACGTAAAGCAACGTAAAGCAAGGCAACGTAAAGCAAGGCAACGTAAAGCAACGTAAAGCAACGTAAAGCAAGGCAACGTAAAGCAATGCAACGTAAAGCAACGTAAAGCAACGTAAAGCAAGGCAACGTAAAGCAAGGCAACGTAAAGCAACGTAAAGCAAGGCAACGTAAATCAAGGCAACGTAAAGCAACGTAAAGCAACGTAAAGCAAGGCAACGTAAAACAAGGCAACTTAAAGCAACGTAAAGCAACGTAAAGCAAGGCAACGTAAAGCAACGTAAAGCAACGTAAAGCAACGTAAAGGAAGGCAACGTAAAGCAAGGCAACGTAAAGCAACGTAAAGCAACGTAAAGCAAGGCAACGTAAAGCAAGGCAACGTAAAGCAACGTAAAGAAAGGTAAAGCAAAGCAACGTAAAACAAGGCAACGTAAAGCAACGTAAAGCAACGTAAAGCAAGGCAACGTAAAGCAAGGCACCTTAAAGCAAGGTAAAGCGACGTAAAGCAAGGCAACGTAAAGCAAGGCAACGTAAAGCAACATAAAGCAACGTGGAGAGGCGAGGGGAGGCGAGGCGAGGCGAGGGGAGGCGAGGCGAGGCAAGGCAACGTAAAGCAACGTAAAGCAAGGCAACGTAAAGCAAGGCAACGTAAAGCAACGTAAAGCAACGTAAAGCAAGGCAACGTAAAGCAAGGCAACGTAAAGCAAGGCGACGTAAAGCAACGTAAAGCAACGTAAAGCAAGGCAACGTAAAGCAAGGCAACGTAAAGCAACGTAAAGCAACGTGGCGAGGCGAGGCGAGGCGAGGCAAGGCAAGGCAACGTAAAGCAAGGCAACGTAAAGCAACGTAAAGCAAGGAAACGTAAAGCAAGGCAACGTAAAGCAACGTAAAGCAACGTAAAGCAAGGCAACGTAAAGCAACTTAAAGCAACGTAAAGCAAGGCAACGTAAAGCAAGGCAACGTAAAGCAAGGCAACATAAAGCAAGGCAACGTAAAGCAAAGTAAAGAAACGTAAAGCAAGGCAACATAAAGCAACGTAAAGCAACGTAAAGCAAGGCAACGTAAAGCAAGGCAACGTAAAGCAACGTAAAGCAACGTAAAGCAAGGCAACGTAAAGCAAGGCAACGTAAAGCAACGTAAAGCAACGTAAAGCAAGGCAACGTAAAGCAAGGCAACGTAAAGCAACGTAAAGCAAGGCAACGTAAATCAAGGCAACGTAAAGCAAGGCAACGTAAAACAAGGCAACTTAAAGCAACGTAAAGCAACGTAAAGCAAGGCAACGTAAAGCAACGTAAAGCAACGTAAAGCAACGTAAAGGAAGGCAACGTAAAGCAAGGCAACGTAAAGCAACGTAAAGCAACGTAAAGCAAGGCAACGTAAAGCAAGGCAACGTAAAGCAACGTAAAGAAAGGTAAAGCAAAGCAACGTAAAACAAGGCAACGTAAAGCAACGTAAAGCAACGTAAAGCAAGGCAATGTAAAGCAAGGCACCTTAAAGCAAGGTAAAGCGACGTAAAGCAAGGCAACGTAAAGCAAGGCAACGTAAAGCAACATAAAGCAACGTGGAGAGGCGAGGGGAGGCGAGGCGAGGCGAGGGGAGGCGAGGCGAGGCAAGGCAACGTAAAGCAACGTAAAGCAAGGCAACGTAAAGCAAGGCAACGTAAAGCAACGTAAAGCAACGTAAAGCAAGGCAACGTAAAGCAAGGCAACGTAAAGCAAGGCGACGTAAAGCAACGTAAAGCAACGTAAAGCAAGGCAACGTAAAGCAAGGCAACGTAAAGCAACGTAAAGCAACGTGGCGAGGCGAGGCGAGGCGAGGCAAGGCAAGGCAACGTAAAGCAAGGCAACGTAAAGCAACGTAAAGCAACGTAAAGCAAGGAAACGTAAAGCAAGGCAACGTAAAGCAACGTAAAGCAACGTAAAGCAAGGCAACGTAAAGCAACTTAAAGCAACGTAAAGCAAGGCAACGTAAAGCAAGGCAACGTAAAGCAAGGCAACATAAAGCAAGGCAACGTAAAGCAAAGTAAAGAAACGTAAAGCAAGGCAACATAAAGCAACGTAAAGCAACGTAAAGCAAGGCAACGTAAAGCAAGGCAACGTAAAGCAAGGCGACGTAAAGCAACGTAATGCAACGTAAAGCAAGGCAACGTAAAGCAAGGCAACGTAAAGAAACGTAAAGCAACGTGGTGAGGCGAGGCGAGGCGAGGCGAGGCAAAGCAACGTAAAGCAAGGCAACCTAAAGCAACATAAAGCAACGTAAAGCAAGGCAACGTAAAGCAAGGCAACGTAAAGCAACGTAAAGCAACGTAAAGCAAGGAAACGTAAATCAACGTAAAGCAACATAAAGCTACGTAAAGCAAGGCAACGTAAAGCAAGGCAATGTAAAGCAACGTAAAGCAACGTAAAGCAAGGAAACATATAGCAACGTAAAGCAACGTAAAGCAAGGCAACGTAAAGCAAAGCAACGCAAAGCAAGGCAACGTAAAGCAACGTAAAGCAACGGAAAACAAGGCAACGTAAAGCAAGGCAACGTAATGCAACGTAAAGAAACGTAAAGCAAGGCAACGTAAAGCAAGGCAACGTAAAGCAACGTAAAGCAACGTAAAGCAAGGCAACGTAAAGCAAGGCAACCTAAAGCAACGTAAAGCAACGTAAAGCAAGGCAACGTAAAGCAAGGCAACGTAAAGCAACGTAAAGCAACGTAAAGCAAGGCAACGTAAATCAAGCAACTTAAAGCACGGCAACGTAAAACAACGTAAAGCAAGGCAACGTAAAGCAAGGCAACGTAAAGCAAGGCAACGTAAAGCAACGTAAAGAAGGGAATATAAAGCAAGGCAACGTAAGGAAAGGCAACGTAAAGCAAGGCAACGTAAAGCAAGGCAACATAAAGCAACATAAAGGAAGGCAACGTAAAGCAAGGCAATGTAAGGCAAGGCAACGTAAAGCAGGGCAACGTAAGGCAAGGCAACGTAAAGCAGCGTAAAGCAAGGCAACGTAAAGCAAGGCAACGTACGGCAAGGCAACGTAAAACAAGGCAACGTAAAGCAAGGCAACGTAAGGCAAGGCAACGTAAAACAAGGCAACGTAAAGCAACGTAAAGCAAGGCAACGCAAAGCAATGTAAAGCAAGGCAAAGTAAAGCAACGTAAAGCAATGTAAAGCAAGGGAACGTAAAGCAACGTAAAGCAACGTAAAGCAAGGCAACGTAAAGCAACGTAAAGCAACATAAAGCAAGGCAACGTAAAGCAAGGCAATGTAAGGTAAGGCAACGTAAAGCAAGGCAACGTAAGGCAAGGCAACGTAAAGCAAGCAACGTAAAGAAACGTAAAGCAAGGCAACGTAAAGCAACGTAAAGCAAGGCAACGTAAAGCAAGGCAACGTAAAGCAACGTAAAGCAAGGCAACTTAAAGCAAGGAAACGTAAAGCAACGTAAAGCAAGGCAACGTAAAGCAAGGCAACGTAAAGCAACGTAAAGCAAGGTAACGTAAAGCAAGGCATCGTAAAGCAACATAAAGCAAGGCAACGTAAAGCAAGGCAACGTAAAGCAACGTAAAGCAACGTAAATCAAGGCAACGTAAAGCAACGTAAAGCAACGTAAAGCAACGTAAAGCAAGGCAACGTAAAGCAATGCAACGTAAAGCAACGTAAAGCAACGTAAAGCAACGTAAAGCAAGGCAACGTAAAGCAAGGCAACGTAAGGCAAGGCAACGTAAATCAAGGCAACGTAAAGCAAGGCAACGTAAAGCAACGTAAAGCAAGGCAACGTAAAGCAAGGCAACGTACGGTAAGGCAACGTAAAGCAAGGCAACGTAAAGCAAGGCAACGTAAGGCAAGGCAACGTAAAGCAAGGCAACGTAAAGCAACATAAATCAAGGCAACGTAAAGCAAGGTAAAGCAAGGCAACATAAAGCAACGTAAAGCAATGTAAAGGAAGGGAACGTAAAGCAACGTAAAGCAACGTAAAGCAAGGAAACGTAAAGCAACGTAAAGAAATGTAAAGCAAGGGAACGTAAAGCAACGTAAAGCAACGTAAAGCAAGGCAACGTAAAGCAAGGCAACGTAAGGCAAGGCAACGAAAAGCAAGGCAACGTAAAGCAAGGCAACGTAAAGCAAAGTAAAGAAGGGAATATAAAGCAAGGCAACGTAAGGAAAGGCAACGTAAAGCAAGGCAACGTAAAGCAAGGCAATGTAAGGCAAGGCAACGTAAAGCAGGGCAACGTAAGGCAAGGCAACGTAAAGCAACGTAAAGCAAGGCAACGTAAAGCAAGGCAACGTACGGCAAGGCAACGTAAAACAAGGCAACGTAAAGCAAGGCAACGTAAGGCAAGGCAACGTAAAACAAGGCAATGTAAAGCAACGTAAAGCAAGGCAACGTAAAGCAATGTAAAGCAAGGCAAAATAAAGCAACGTAAAGCAATGTAAAGCAAGGGAACGTAAAGCAACGTAAAGCAACGTAAAGCAAGGCAACGTAAAGCAACGTAAAGCAACATAAAGCAAGGGAACGTAAAGCAACGTAAAGCAACGTAAAGCAAGGCAACGTAAAGCAAGGCAACGTAAAGAAACGTAAAGCAACGTAAAGCAACGTAAAGCAAGGCAACGTAAAGCAAGGCAACGTAAGGCAAGGCAACGTAAATCAAGGTAACGTAAAGCAACGTAAAGCAAGGCAACGTAAGGCAAGGCAACGTAAAGCAAGGCAACGTAAAGCAATACAACGTAAAGCAACGTAAAGCAAGGCAACGTAAAGCAACGTAAAGCAAGGCAACGTAAAGCAAGGCAACGTAAAGCAAGGCAACATAAAGCAACGTAAAGCAAGGCAACGTAAAGCAAGGCACGTAAAGCAACGTAAAGCAAGGCAACTTAAAGCAAGGCAACATAAAGCAACGTAAAGCAACGTAAAGCATGGCAACGTAAAGCAACGTATAGCAATGTAAAGCAAGGGAACGTAAAGCAACGTAAAGCAACGTAAAGCAAGGCAACGTAAAGCAAGGCAACGTAAAGCAACATAAAGCAAGGCAACGTAAAGGAACGTAAAGCAACGTAAAGCAAGGCAACGTAAAGCAAGGCAACGTAAAGCAAAGTAAAGCAAAGCAAAGCAACGTAAAGCAACATAAAGCAAGGCAACATAAAGCAAGGCAACGTAAAGCAACATATAGCAAGGCAACGTAAAGCAAGGTAAAGCAACGTAAAGCAAGGCAACGTAAAGGAAGGCAACGTAAAGCAACGTAAAGCAAGGCAACGTAAAGCAAGGCAACGTAAAGCAACGTAAAGCAACGTAAAGCAAGGCAAAGTAAAGCAAGTCTACGTAAAGCAACGTAAAGCAACGTAAAGCAACGTAAAGCAAGACAACGTAAAGCAAGGAAACTTAAAGCAAGGCAACGTAAACAAGGCAACGTAAAGCAACGTAAAGCAACGTAAAGCAAGGCAACGTAAAGCAAGGCAACGTAAAGCAACGTAAAGCAAGGCAACGTAATGCAACGCAACGTAAAGCAACGTAAACAAGGCAACATAAAGCAAGGAATCCTAAAGCAACGTAAAGCAACGTAAAGCAACTTAAAGCAAGGCAACATAAAGCAAGGCAACGTAAAGCAACGTAAAGCAACGTAAAGCAACGTAAAGCAAGGCAACGTGAAGCAAGGCAACGTAAGGCAAGGCAACGTAAAGCAAGGCAACGTAAATCAAGGCAACGTAAAGCAACGTAAAGCAAGGCAACGTAAAGCAAGGCAACGTAAGGAAAGGCAACGTAAAGCAAGGCAACATAAAGCAAAGCAACGTAAAGCAAGGCAACGTAAGGCAAGGCAACGTAAAGCAATGCAGCGTAAAGCAACGTAAAGCAAGGCAATGTAAAGCAACGTAAAGCAAGGCAACGTAAAGCAAGGCAACGTAAAGCAACGTAAAGCAACGTAAAGCAAGGCAACGTAAAGGAACGTAAAGCAACGTAAAGCAAGGCAACGTAAAGCAACGTAAAGCAACGTAATGCAAGGCAACGTAAAGCAAGGCTACATAAAGCAACGTAAAGCAACGTAAAGCAACGTAAAGGAAGGCAACGTAAAGAAAATCAACGTAAGGCAAGGCAACGTAAAGAAAGGCAACGTAAAGCAAGGCAACGTAAAGCACCGTAAAGCAAGGCAACGTAAAGCAAGGCAACGTAAGGCAAGGCAACGTAAAGTAAGGCAACGTAAAGCAACGTAAAGCAACGTAAAGCAAGGCAACGTAAAGCAACGTAAAGCAACGTTAAGCAAGGCAACGTAAAGCAACGTAAAGCAACGTAAAGCAAGGCAACGTAAAGCAAGGTAACGTAAAGCTACGTAAAGCAACGTAAAGCAAGGCAACGTAAAGCAAGGCAACGTAAAGCAAGGCAACGTAAAGCAACGTAAAGCAAGGCAACGTAAAGCAAGGCAACGTAAAGCAACGTAAACAAGGCAACATAAAGCAAGGAATCATAAAGCAACGTAAAGCAACGTAAAGCAAGGCAAGGTAAAGGAAGGCAACGTAAAGCAACGTAAAGCAAGGCAACGTAAAGCAAGGCAACGTAAAGCAACGTAAAGCAACGTAAAGCAAGGCAACGTAAAGCAAGGTACAGCAACGTAAAGCAAGGCACTGTAAAGCAAGGCCACGTAAAGCATCGTAAAGCAACGTAATGCAAGGCAACATAAAGCAAGGTAACGTAAAGCAACGTAAAGCAACGTAAAGCAAGGCAACGTAAAGCAAGGAAACGTAAAGCAACGTAAAACAAGGAAACGTAAAGCAACGCAACGTAAAGCAACGTAAAGCAACGTAAAGCAATGTAAAGCAAGGCAACGTAAAGCAACGTAAAGCAACGTAAAGCAACGTAAAGCTAGGCAACGTAAAGCAAGGCAACGTAAAGCAACGTAAAGCAAATTAAAGCAACATAAACAAGGCAACATAAAGCAAGGCAACATAAAGCAACGTAAAGCAACGTAAAGCAAGGCAACGTAAAGCAAGGCAACGTAAAGCAACGTAAAGCAACGTAAAGCAAGGCAACGTAAAGCAACGTAAAGCAACGTAAAGCAAGGCAACGTAAAGCAAGGCAACGTAAAGCAACGTAAAGCAACGTAAAGCAAGGCAACGTAAAGCAAGGCAACGTAAAGCAAGGCGACGTAAAGCAACGTAAAGCAACGTAAAGCAAGGCAACGTAAAGCAAGGCAACGTAAAGCAACGTAAAGCAACGTAAAGGAAGGCAACGTAAAGCAAGGCAACGTAAAGCAACGTAAAGCAACGTAAAGCAAGGCAACGTAAAGCAAGGCAACGTAAAGCAACGTAAAGAAAGGTAAAGCAAAGCAACGTAAAACAAGGCAACGTAAAGCAACGTAAAGCAACGTAAAGCAAGGCAACATAAAGCAAGGCACCTTAAAGCAAGGTAAAGCGACGTAAAGCAAGGTAACGTAAAGCAAGGCAACGTAAAGCAACATAAAGCAACGTGGAGAGGCGAGGGGAGGCGAGGAGAGGCGAGGAGAGGCGAGGCGAGGCAAGGCAACGTAAAGCAACGTAAAGCAAGGCAACGTAAAGCAAGGCAACGTAAAGCAACGTAAAGCAACGTAAAGCAAGGCAACGTAAAGCAAGGCAACGTAAAGCAAGGCGACGTAAAGCAACGTAAAGCAACCTAAAGCAAGGCAACGTAAAGCAAGGCAACGTAAAGCAACGTAAAGCAACGTGGCGAGGCGAGGCGAGGCGAGGCAAGGCAAGGCAACGTAAAGCAACGTAAAGCAACGTAAAGCAAGGAAACGTAAAGCAAGGCAACGTAAAGCAACGTAAAGCAACGTAAAGCAAGGCAACGTAAAGCAATGTAAAGCAACGTAAAGCAAGGCAACGTAAAGCAAGGCAACGTAAAGCAAGGCAACATAAAGCAAGGCAACGTAAAGCAAAGTAAAGCAACGTAAAGCAAGGCAACATAAAGCAACGTAAAGCAACGTAAAGCAAGGCAACGTAAAGCAAGGCAACGTAAAGCAACGTAAAGCAACGTAAAGCAAGGCAACGTAAAGCAACGTAAAGCAACGTAAAGCTACGTAAAGCAAGGCAACGTAAAGCAATCAATGTAAAGCAACGTAAAGCAACGTAAAGCAAGGAAACATAAAGCAACGTAAAGCAACGTAAAGCAAGGCAACGTAAAGCAAGGCAACGTAAAGTAAGGCAACGTAAAGCAACGTAAAGCAACATAAAGCAAGGCAACCTAAAGCAACATAAAGCAACGTAAAACAAGGCAACGTAAAGCAACGTAAAGCAACGTAAAGCAAGGCAACGTAAAGCAACGTAAAGCAACGTAAAGCTACGTAAAGCAAGGCAACGTAAAGCAAGGCAATGTAAAGCAACGTAAAGCAACGTAAAGCAAGGAAACATAAAGCAACGTAAAGCAACGTAAAGCAAGGCAACGTAAAGCAAGGCAACGCAAAGCAAGGCAACGTAAAGCAACGTAAAGCAACGGAAAACAAGGCAACGTAAAGCAAGGCAACGTAATGCAACGTAAAGCAACGTAAAGCAAGGCAACGTAAAGCAAGGCAACGTAAAGCAACATAAAGCAACGTAAAGCAAGGCAACGTAAAGCAAGGCAACGTAAAGCAACGTAAAGCAACGTAAAGCAAGGCAACGTAAAGCAAGGCAACGTAAAGCAACGTAAAGCAACGTAAAGCAAGGCAACGTAAATCAAGCAACGTAAAGCAAGGCAAGGTAAAACAACGTAAAGGAAGGCAACGTAAAGCAAGGCAACGTAAAGCAAAATAAAGCAACATAAAGCAAGGCAACGTAAAGTAAGGCAACGTAAAGCAACGTAAAGCAACGTAAAGCAAGGCAACGTAAAGCAACGTAAAGCAACGTTAAGCAAGGCAACGTAAAGCAACGTAAAGCAACGTAAAGCAAGGCAACGTAAAGCAAGGTAACGTAAAGCTACGTAAAGCAACGTAAAGCAAGGCAACGTAAAGCAAGGCAACGTAAAGCAAGGCAACGTAAAGCAACGTAAAGCAAGGCAACGTAAAGCAAGGCAACGTAAAGCAACGTAAACAAGGCAACATAAAGCAAGGAATCATAAAGCAACGTAAAGCAACGTAAAGCAAGGCAAGGTAAAGGAAGGCAACGTAAAGCAACGTAAAGCAAGGCAACGTAAAGCAAGGCAACGTAAAGCAACGTAAAGCAACGTAAAGCAAGGCAACGTAAAGCAAGGTACAGCAACGTAAAGCAAGGCACTGTAAAGCAAGGCCACGTAAAGCATCGTAAAGCAACGTAATGCAAGGCAACATAAAGCAAGGTAACGTAAAGCAACGTAAAGCAACGTAAAGCAAGGCAACGTAAAGCAAGGAAACGTAAAGCAACGTAAAACAAGGAAACGTAAAGCAACGCAACGTAAAGCAACGTAAAGCAACGTAAAGCAATGTAAAGCAAGGCAACGTAAAGCAACGTAAAGCAACGTAAAGCAACGTAAAGCTAGGCAACGTAAAGCAAGGCAACGTAAAGCAACGTAAAGCAAATTAAAGCAACATAAACAAGGCAACATAAAGCAAGGCAACATAAAGCAACGTAAAGCAACGTAAAGCAAGGCAACGTAAAGCAAGGCAACGTAAAGCAACGTAAAGCAACGTAAAGCAAGGCAACGTAAAGCAACGTAAAGCAACGTAAAGCAAGGCAACGTAAAGCAAGGCAACGTAAAGCAACGTAAAGCAACGTAAAGCAAGGCAACGTAAAGCAAGGCAACGTAAAGCAAGGCGACGTAAAGCAACGTAAAGCAACGTAAAGCAAGGCAACGTAAAGCAAGGCAACGTAAAGCAACGTAAAGCAACGTAAAGGAAGGCAACGTAAAGCAAGGCAACGTAAAGCAACGTAAAGCAACGTAAAGCAAGGCAACGTAAAGCAAGGCAACGTAAAGCAACGTAAAGAAAGGTAAAGCAAAGCAACGTAAAACAAGGCAACGTAAAGCAACGTAAAGCAACGTAAAGCAAGGCAACATAAAGCAAGGCACCTTAAAGCAAGGTAAAGCGACGTAAAGCAAGGTAACGTAAAGCAAGGCAACGTAAAGCAACATAAAGCAACGTGGAGAGGCGAGGGGAGGCGAGGAGAGGCGAGGAGAGGCGAGGCGAGGCAAGGCAACGTAAAGCAACGTAAAGCAAGGCAACGTAAAGCAAGGCAACGTAAAGCAACGTAAAGCAACGTAAAGCAAGGCAACGTAAAGCAAGGCAACGTAAAGCAAGGCGACGTAAAGCAACGTAAAGCAACCTAAAGCAAGGCAACGTAAAGCAAGGCAACGTAAAGCAACGTAAAGCAACGTGGCGAGGCGAGGCGAGGCGAGGCAAGGCAAGGCAACGTAAAGCAACGTAAAGCAACGTAAAGCAAGGAAACGTAAAGCAAGGCAACGTAAAGCAACGTAAAGCAACGTAAAGCAAGGCAACGTAAAGCAATGTAAAGCAACGTAAAGCAAGGCAACGTAAAGCAAGGCAACGTAAAGCAAGGCAACATAAAGCAAGGCAACGTAAAGCAAAGTAAAGCAACGTAAAGCAAGGCAACATAAAGCAACGTAAAGCAACGTAAAGCAAGGCAACGTAAAGCAAGGCAACGTAAAGCAACGTAAAGCAACGTAAAGCAAGGCAACGTAAAGCAACGTAAAGCAACGTAAAGCTACGTAAAGCAAGGCAACGTAAAGCAAGGCAATGTAAAGCAACGTAAAGCAACGTAAAGCAAGGAAACATAAAGCAACGTAAAGCAACGTAAAGCAAGGCAACGTAAAGCAAGGCAACGTAAAGTAAGGCAACGTAAAGCAACGTAAAGCAACATAAAGCAAGGCAACCTAAAGCAACATAAAGCAACGTAAAACAAGGCAACGTAAAGCAACGTAAAGCAACGTAAAGCAAGGCAACGTAAAGCAACGTAAAGCAACGTAAAGCTACGTAAAGCAAGGCAACGTAAAGCAAGGCAATGTAAAGCAACGTAAAGCAACGTAAAGCAAGGAAACATAAAGCAACGTAAAGCAACGTAAAGCAAGGCAACGTAAAGCAAGGCAACGCAAAGCAAGGCAACGTAAAGCAACGTAAAGCAACGGAAAACAAGGCAACGTAAAGCAAGGCAACGTAATGCAACGTAAAGCAACGTAAAGCAAGGCAACGTAAAGCAAGGCAACGTAAAGCAACATAAAGCAACGTAAAGCAAGGCAACGTAAAGCAAGGCAACGTAAAGCAACGTAAAGCAACGTAAAGCAAGGCAACGTAAAGCAAGGCAACGTAAAGCAACGTAAAGCAACGTAAAGCAAGGCAACGTAAATCAAGCAACGTAAAGCAAGGCAAGGTAAAACAACGTAAAGGAAGGCAACGTAAAGCAAGGCAACGTAAAGCAAAATAAAGCAACATAAAGCAAGGCAACGTAAAGCAAGGCAACGTAAAGCAACGTAAAGCAAGGCAACATAAAGCAAGGCAACGTAAAGCAACGTAAAGCAAGGCAACGTAAAGCAAGGCAACGTAAAGCAAGGCAACGTAAAGCAACGTAAAGCAAGGCAACGTAAAGCAACGTAAAGCAAGGCAACATAAAGCAACGCAAATAAAAGCAACGTAAACAAGGCAACATAAAGCAAGGAATCGTAAAGCAGCGTAAAGCAACGTAAAGCAACGTAAAGCAAGGCAACGTAAAGCAAGGCAACGTAAAGCAACGTAAAGCAACGTAAAGCAACGTAAAGCAAGGCAACGTGAAGCAAGGTAAAGCAACGTAAAGCAAGGCAACGTAAAGCAAGGCAACGTAAAGCAACATAAAGCAACGTAAAGCAAGGCAACGTAAATCAAGGCAACGTAAAGCAATGTAAAACAACGTAAAGCAAGGCAACGTAAATCAACGTAAAGCAAGGCAACGTAAAGCAAGGCAACGTAAAGCAACATAAAGCAACGTGGAGAGGCGAGGGGAGGCGAGGCGAGGCAAGGCAACGTAAAGCAACGTAAAGCAAGGCAACGTAAAGCAACGGAAAGCAACGTAAAGCAAGGCAACGTAAAGCAAGGCAACGTAAAGCAAGGAGACGTAATGCAACGTAAAGCAACGTAAAGCAAGGAAACGTAAAGCAAGGCAACGTAAAGCAACGTAAAGCAACGTAAAGCAAGGCAACGTAAAGCAACGTAAAGCAACGTAAAGCAAGGAAACGTAAAGCAAGGCAACGTAAAGCAACGTAAAGCAACGTAAAGCAAGGCAACGTAAAGCAACGTAAAGCAACGTAAAGCAAGGCAACGTAAAGCAAGGCAACGTAAAGCAAGGCAACATAAAGCAAGGCAACGTAAAGCAAAGTAAAGCAACGTAAAGCAAGGCAACATAAAGCAACATAAAGCAACGTAAAGCAAGGCAACGTAAAGCAAGGCAACGTAAAGCAAGGCGACGTAAAGCAACTTAATGCAACGTAAAGCAAGGCAACGTAAAGCAAGGCAACGTAAAGCAACGTAAAGCAACGTGGCGAGCCGAGGCGAGGCGAGGCGAGGCGAGGCAAAGCAAAGCAAGGCAACCTAAGGCAACATAAAGCAACGTAAAGCAAGGCAACGTAAAGAAAGGCAACGTAAAGCAACGTAAAGCAACGTAAAGCAAGGCAACGTAAAGCAACGTAAAGCAACGTAAAGCAAGGCAACGTAAAGCAAGGCAACGTAAAGCAAGGAGACGTAATGCAACGTAAAGCAACGTAAAGCAAGGAAACGTAAAGCAAGGCAACGTAAAGCAACGTAAAGCAAGGCAACGTAAAGCAACGTAAAGCAACGTAAAGCAAGGAAACGTAAAGCAAGGCAACGTAAAGCAACGTAAAGCAACGTAAAGCAAGGCAACGTAAAGCAACGTAAAGCAACGTAAAGCAAGGCAACGTAAAGCAACGCAAGGCAACGTAAAGCAAAGTAAAGCAACGTAAAGCAAGGCAACATAAAGCAACATAAAGCAACGTAAAGCAAGGCAACGTAAAGCAAGGCAACGTAAAGCAAGGCGACGTAAAGCAACGTAATGCAACGTAAAGCAAGGCAACGTAAAGCAAGGCAACGTAAAGCAACGTAAAGCAACGTAAAGCAACATAAAGCAAGGCAACGTAAAGCACCGTAAAGCAACATAAAGCAAGGCAACGTAAAGCAACGTAAAGCAGCGTAAAGCAAGGCAACGTAAAGCAAGGCAACGTATAAGCAACGTAAAGCAACGTAAAGCAAGGCAAAGTAAAGCAAGGCAACGTAAAGCAACGTAAAGCAACGTAAAGCAAGGCAACGTAAAGCAAGGCAACGTAAAGCAAGGCATCGTAATGCAAGGCAACGTAAAGCAAAATAAAGCAACGTAAAGCAAGGCAACATAAAGCAAGGCAACGTAAAGCAACGTAAAGCAAGGCAACGTAAAGCAAGGCAACGACAAGCAAGGCAACGTAAAGCAACGTAAAGCAAGGCAACGTAAAGCAAGGCAACATAAAGCAACGTAAAGCAAGCCAACGTAAAGCAAGGCAACGTAAAGCAACGTAAAGGAACGTAAAGCAAGGCAAAGTAAAGCAACGCAACGTAAAGCAACATAAATCAACGTAAAGCAAGGCAACGTAAATCAAGGCAGCGTAAAGCAATGTAAAACAACGTAAAGCAAGGCAACGTAAAGCAAGGCAACGTAAATCAACGTAAAGCAAGGCAACGTAAAGCAACGCAACGTAAAGCAACGTAAAGCAACGTAAAGCAATGTAAAGCAAGGCAACGTAAAGCAACGTAAAGCAACGTAAAGCAAGGCAACGTAAAGAAACGTAAGGCAACGTAAAGATACCTAAAGCAACGTAATGCAAAGTAAAGCAACATAAACAAGGCAACATAAAGCAAGGCAACGTAAAGCAACGTAAAGCAACGTAAAGAAAGGCAACGTAAAGAAAGCCAACGTAAAGTAACGTAAGGCAACGTAAAGCAAGGCAACGTAAAGCAAGGCAACGTAAAGCAAGGCAACGTAAATATACGTAAAGCAACGTAAAGCAAGGCAACATAAAGCAAGGCAACGTAGAGCAACGTAAAGCAACGTAAAGCAAGGCAACGTAAAGCAACGTAAAGCAACGTAAAGCATCGTAAAGCAAGGCAACGTAAAGCAAGGCAACGTAAAGCAACGTAAAGCAACGTAAAGCAAGGCAACGTAAAGCAAGGCAACGTAAAGCAACGTAAAGCAACGTAAAGCAAGGCAACGTAAAGCAACGTAAAGCAACGTAAAGCAAGGCAACGTAAAGCAAGGCAACGTAAAGCAACGTAAAGCAAGGCAACGTAAAGCAAGGCAACGTAAAGCAACGTAAAGAAACGTAAAGCAAAGCAACGTAAAGCAAGGCAACTTAAAGCAACGTAAAGCAACGTAAAGCAAGGCAACGTAAAGCAACGTAAAGCAACGTAAAGCAAGGCAACGTAAAGCAACGTAAAGCAACGTAAAGGAAGGCAACGTAAAGCAAGGCAACGTAAAGCAACGTAAAGCAAGGCAACGTAAAGCAAGGCAACGTAAAGCAACGTAAAGCAACGTAAAGCAAGGCAACGTAAAGCAAGGCAACGTAAAGCAACGTAAATCAACGAAAAGCAAGGCAACGTAAAGCAACGCAACGTAAAGCAAGGCAACGTAAAGCAAAGTAAAGGAACGTGGAGAGGCGAGGGGAGGCGAGGCGAGGCAAGGCAACGTAAAGCAACGTAAAGCATGGCAACGTAAAGCAACGTACAACAACGTAAAACAAGGCAACGTAAAGCAAGGCAACGTAAAGCAAGGCGACGTAAAGCAACGTAAAGCAACGTAAAGCAAGGCAACGTAAAGCAAGGTAACGTAAAGCAACGTAAATCAACGTAAAGCAAGGCAAGGTAAAGCAACGTAAAGCAACGTAAAGCAAGGCAACGTAAAGCAAGGCAACGTAAAGCAACGTAAAGCAACGTAAAGCAACATAAAGCAAGGCAACGTAAAGCACCGTAAAGCAACATAAAGCAAGGCAACGTAAAGCAACGTAAAGCAACGTAAAGCAAGGCAACGTAAAGCAAGGCAACGTATAAGCAACATAAAGCAACGTAAAGCAAGGCAACGTAAAGCAAGGCAACGTAAACCAAGGCTACGTAAAGCAACGTAAAGCAACGTAAAGCAAGGCAACGTAAAGCAAAGTAAAGCAACGTAAAGCAAGGCAACGTAAAGCAAGGCATCGTAAAGCAACGTGAAGCAACGTAAATCAAGGCAACGTAAAGCAAGGCAACGTAAAGCAACGTGAAGCAACGTAAATCAAGGCAACGTAAAGCAAGGCAACGTAAAGCAACGTAAGCAACGTAAAGCAAGGCAACGTAAAGCAACGTAAAGCAACGTAAAGCGACGTAAAACAAGGCAACTTAAAGCAACGTAAAGCAACGTAAAGCAAGGCAACGTAAACCAAGGCAACGTAAAGCAAGGCGACGTAAAGCAACGTAAAGCGACGTAAAGCAAGGCAACGTAAAGCAAGGCAACGTAAAGCAACGTAAAGCAACGTGGCGAGGCGAGGCGAGGCGAGGCGAGGCAAGCAACGTATAGCAAGGCAACGTAAAGCAACGTAAAGCAACGTAAAGCAAGGCTTCGTAAAGCAAGGCAACGTAAAGCAACGTAAAGCAACGTAAAGCAAGGCAACGTAAAGCAACGTAAAGCAACGTAAAGCAAGGCAACGTAAAGCAAGGCAACGTAAAGCAAGGTAAAGCAACGTAAAGCAAGGCAACGTAAAGCAAGGCAACGTAAAGCAACGTAAAGCAACGGAAAGCAAGGCAACGTAAAGCAAGGCAACGTAAAGCAAAGTAAAGCAACATAAATCAAGGCAACGTAAAGCAAGGCAACGTAAAGCAACGTAAAGCAACGTAAAGCAAGGCAACGTAAAGCAAGGCAACGTAAAGCAACGTAAAGCAACGTAAAGCAAGGCAACGTAAAGCAAGGCAACGTAAAGCAACGTAAAGCAAGGCAACGTAAAGCAAGGCAACGTAAAGCAAGGCAACGTAAAGCAAAATAAAGCAACGTAAAGCAAGGCAACGTAAAGCAAGGCAACGTAAAGCAACGTAAAGCAAGGCAACATAAAGCAAGGGAACGTAAAGCAACGTAAAGCAAGGCAACGTAAAGAAAGGCAACGTAAAGCAAGTCAACGTAAAGCAACGTAAAGCAAGGCAACGTAAAGCAACGTAAAGCAAGGCAACGTAAAGCAACGTAAAGCAATGTAAAGCCAGGCAACGTAAAGCAATATAAAGCAACGTAAAGCAAGGAACGTAAAGCAACGTAAAGCAAGGCAACGTAAAGCAACGTAAAGCAACGTAAAGCAAGGCAACGTAAAGCAAGGCAATGTAAAGCAACGTAAAGCAACGTAAAACAAGGCAACGTAAAGCAAGGCAACGTAAAGCAACGTAAAGCAACGTAAAGCAAGGCAACGTAAAGCAAGGCAACGTAAAGCAACGTAAAGCAAAGTAAAGCAAGGCAACGTAAAGCAAGGCAACGTAAAGCAACGTAAAGCAACGTAAAGCAAGGCAACGTAAAGCAAGGCAACGTAAAGCAACGTAAAGCAACGTAAAGCAAGGCAACGTAAAGCAAGGCAACGTAAAGCAACGTAAAGCAACGTAAAGCAAGGCAACGTAAAGCAAGGCAACGTAAAGCAACGTAAAGCAAGGCAACGAAAGCAAGGCAACGTGAAGCAACGTAAAGCAAGGCAACGTAAAGCAAGGCAATGTAAAGCAACGTAAAGCAACGTAAAGCAAGGCAACGTAAAGACAGGCAACGTAAAGCAACGTAAAGCAAGGCAATGTAAAGCAAGGCAACTTAAAGCAATGTAAAGCAAAGCAACGTAAAGCAAGGCAACGTAAAGCAACGTAAAGCAACGTAAAGCTAGGCAACGTAAAGCAAAGTAAAGCAACGTAAAGCACGGCAACGTAAAGCAAGGCAACGTAAAGCAACGTAAAGCAATGTAAAGCAAGGCAACGTAAAGCAAGGCAACGTAAAGCAACGTAAAGCAAGGCAACGTAAAGCAAGGCAACGTAAAGCAACGTAAAGCAAGGCAACGTAAAGCAAGGCAACGTAAAGCAAGGCAACGTAAAGCAAGGCAACGTAATGTAAGGCAACGTAAAGCAACGTAAAGCAACGTAAATCAAGGCAACGTAAAGCAAGGCAACGTAAAGCAAGGCAACGTAAAGCAACGTAAAGCAACTTAAAGCAACGTAAAGCAAGGCAACGTAAAGCAAGGCAACGTAAAGCAACGTAAAGCAACGTAAAGCAAGGCAACGTAAAGCAAGGCAACGTAAAGCAAGGCAACGTAAAGCAACGTAAAGCAAGGCAACGTAAAGCAAGGCAACGTAAAGCAACGTAAAGCAACGTAAAGCAAGGCAACGTAAAGCAAGGCAACGTAAAGCAAGGCGACGTAAAGCAACGTAAAGCAACGTAAAGCAAGGTAACGTAAAGCAAGGCAACGTAAAGAAAGGCAACGTAAAGCAACGTGGCGAGGCGAGGGGAGGCGAGGCGAGGCGAGGCGAGGCGAGGCAAGGCAACGTAAAGCAAGGCAACGTAAAGCAACGTAAAGCAACGTAAAGCAAGGCAACGTAAAGCAAGGCAACGTAAAGCAACGTAAAGCAAGGCAACGTAGAGCAAGGCAACGTAAAGCAACGTAAAGCAACGTAAAGCAACGTAAAGCAACGTAAAGCAAGGCAACATAAAGCAACGTAAAGCAAGGCAACGTAAAGCAAGGCAACGTAAAGCAACGTAAAACAACGTAAAGCAACATAAAGCAAGGCAACATAAAGCAAGGCAACGTAAAGCAACGTAAAGCAACGTAAAGCAAGGCAACATAAAGCAATGTAAAGCAACGTAAAGCAAGGCAACGTAAAGCAAGGCAACGTAAAGCAAGGCGACGTAAAGCAACGTAAAGCGACGTAAAGCAAGGCAACGTAAAGCAAGGCAACGTAAAGCAACGTAAAGCAACGTGGCGAGGCGAGGCGAGGCGAGGCGAGGCGAGGCAAGCAACGTATAGCAAGGCAACGTAAAGCAACGTAAAGCAACGTAAAGCAAGGCTTCGTAAAGCAAGGCAACGTAAAGCAACGTAAAGCAACGTAAAGCAAGGCAACGTAAAGCAACGTAAAGCAACGTAAAGCAAGGCAACGTAAAGCAAGTCAACGTAAAGCAAGGTAAAGCAACCTAAAGCAAGGCAACGTAAAGCAAGGCAACGTAAAGCAACGTAAAGCAACGGAAAACAAGGCAACGTAAAGCAAGGCAACGTAAAGCAAAGTAAAGCAACATAAATCAAGGCAACGTAAAGCAAGGCAACGTAAAGCAACGTAAAGCAACGTAAAGCAAGGCAACGTAAAGCAACGTAAAGCAACGTAAAGCAAGGCAACGTAAAGCAAGGCAACGTAAAGCAACGTAAAGCAAGGCAACGTAAAGCAAGGCAACGTAAAGCAAAATAAAGCAACGTAAAGCAAAATAAAGCAACGTAAAGCAAGGCAACGTAAAGCAAGGCAACGTAAAGCAACGTAAAGCAAGGCAACATAAAGCAAGGGAACGTAAAGCAACGTAAAGCAAGGCAACGTAAAGCAAGTCAACGTAAAGCAAGTCAACGTAAAGCAACGTAAAGCAAGGCAACGTAAAGCAACGTAAAGCAAGGCAACGTAAAGCAACGTAAAGCAATGTAAAGCAAGGCAACGTAAAGCAATATAAAGCAACGTAAAGCAAGGCAACGTAAAGCAACGTAAAGCAAGGCAACGTAAAGCAACGTAAAGCAACGTAAAGCAAGGCAACGTAAAGCAAGGCAACGTAAATCAAGGCAATGTAAAGCAACGTAAAGCAACGTAAAACAAGGCAACGTAAAGCAAGGCAACGTAAAGCAACTTAAAGCAATGTAAAGCAAGGCAACGTAAAGCAAGGCAACGTAAAGCAACGTAAAGCAAAGTAAAGCAAGGCAACGTAAAGCAAGGCAACGTAAAGCAACGTAAAGCAACGTAAAGCAAGGCAACGTAAAGCAAGGCAACGTAAAGCAACGTAAAGCAACGTAAAGCAAGGCAACGTAAAGCAAGGCAACGTAAAGCAACGTAAAGCAAGGCAACGTAAAGCAAGGCAACGTAAAGCAACGTAAAGCAAGGCAACGTAAAACAAGGCAATGTAAAGCAACGTAAAGCAACGTAAATCAAGGCAACGTAAAGACAGGCAACGTAAAGCAACGTAAAGCAAGGCAATGTAAAGCAAGGCAACTTAAAGCAATGTAAAGCAAAGCAACGTAAAGCAAGGCAACGTAAAGCAACGTAAAGCAACGTAAAGCTAGGCAACGTAAAGCAAAGTAAAGCAACGTAAAGCACGGCAACGTAAAGCAAGGCAACGTAAAGCAACGTAAAGCAATGTAAAGCAAGACAACGTAAAGCAAGGCAATGTAAAGCAACGTAAAGCAAGACAACGTAAAGCAAGGCAACGTAAAGCAACGTAAAGCAAGGCAACGTAAAGCAAGGCAACGTAAAGCAAGGCAACGTAATGTAAGGCAACGTAAAGCAACGTAAAGCAACGTAAATCAAGGCAACCTAAAGCAAGGCAACGTAAAGCAAGGCGACGTAAAGCAACGTAAAGCAACGTAAAGCAATGCAACGTAAATCAAGGCAACGTAAAGCAACGTAAATCAAAGTAAAGCAACGTAAAGCAACGTAAATCAAGGCAACGTAAAGCAAGGCAACCTAAAGCAACGTAAAGCAACGTAAAGCAAGGCAACGTAAAGCAAGGCAACGTAAAGCAACGTAAAGCAACGTAAAGCAACGTAAAGCAAGGCAACCTAAAGCAACGTAAAGCAACGTAAAGCAAGGCAACGTAAAGCAAGGCAACGTAAAGCAAGGCAACGTAAAGCAACGTAAAGCAACGTAAAGCAACGTAAAGCAAGGCAACGTAAAGCAACGTAAAGCAAGGCAACATAAAGCAAGGCAACGTAAAGCAACGTAAAGCAAGGCAACGTAAAGCAAGGCAACGTAAAGCAAGGCAACGTAAAGCAATGTAAAGCAGGGCAACGTAAAGCAACGTAAAGCAACGTAAAGCAAGGCAACGTAAAGCAACGTAAAGCAAGGCACCGTAAAGCAACGTAAAGCAACGTAAAGCAAGGCAACGTAAAGCAAGGCAATGTAAAGCAACGTAAAGCAACGTAAAGCAAGGCAACGAAAACAACGTAAAGCAACGTAAAGCAACGTAAAGCAACGTAAAGCAAGGCAACGTAAAGCAACGTAGAGCAAAGTAAAGCAAGGCAACGTAAAGCAAGGCAACGTAAAGCAACGTAAAACAACGTAAAGCAAGGCAACGTAAAGCAAGGCAACGTAAAGCAACGTAAAGCAACGTAAAGCACGGCAACGTAAAGCAACGTAAAGCAACGTAAAGCAAGGCAACGTAAAGCAAGGCAATGTAAAGCAACATAAAGCAACGTAAAGCAAGGCAACATAAAGCAACGTAAAGCAAGGCAACGTAAAGCAAGGCAACGTAAAGCAACGTAAAGCAACGTAAAGCAAGGCAACGTAAAGCAAGGCAACGTAAAGCAACTTAAAGCAAGGCAACGTAAAGCAAGGCAAACTAAAGCAACGTAAAGCAAGGCAACGTAAAGCAAGGCAATGTAAAGCAACGTAAAGAAACGTAAAGCAAGGCAATGTAAATACAGGCAACGTAAAGCAACGTAAAGCAAGGCAATGTAGAGCAAGGCAACTCAAAGCAACGTAAAGCATGGCAACGTAAAGCAAGACAACGTAAAGCAACGTAAAGCAACGTAAAGCTAGGCAACGTAAAGCAAAGTAAAGCAACGTAAAGCACAGCAACATAAAGCAAGGCAACGTAAAGCAACGTAAAGCAATGTAAAGCAAGGCAACGTAAAGCAAGGCAACGTAAAGCAACGTAAAGGAAGGCAACGTAAATCAAGGCAATGTAAAGCAACGTAAGGCAAGGCAACATAAAGCAAGGCAACGTAAAGCAAGGCAACGTAAAGCAACGTAAACAACGTAAATCAAGGCAACGTAAAGCAAGGCAACGTAAAGCAACGTAAAGCAAGGCAACGTAAAGCAATGTAAAGCAACGTAAAGCAAGGCAACGTAAAGCAACATAAAGCAACGTAAAGCAAGGCAACGTAAAGCAAGGCAACGTAAAGCAACGTAAAGCAACGTAAAGCAAGGCAACGTAAAGCAAGACAACGTAAAGCAACGTAAATCAACGTAAAGCAACGTAAAGCAACGTAAAGCAACGTAAATCAAGCAAGGTAAAGCAAGGCAACCTAAAGCAACGTAAAGCAACGTAAAGCAAGGCAACGTAAAGCAACGTAAAGCAATGTAAAGCAATGCAACTTAAAGCAACGTAAAGCAACGTAAAGCAAGGCAACGTAAAGCAACGTAAAGCAAGGCAACGTAAAGCAAGGCAACGTAAAGCAACGTAAAGCAACGTAAAGCAAGGCAACGTAAAGCAAGGCAACGTATAGCAAGGCAACGTAAAGCAAGGCAACGTAAAGCAAAATAAAGCAACGTAAAGCAAGGCAACGTAAAGCAACGTAAAGCAAGGCAACATAAAGCAAGGCAACGTAAAGCAACGTAAAGCAAGGCAACGTAAAGCAAGGCAACGTAAAGCAAGGCAACGTAAAGCAACGTAAAGCAAGGCAACGTAAAGCAAGGCAACGTAAAGCAACGTAAAGCAAGGCAACGTAAAGCAACGTAAAGCAATGTAAAGCAAGGCAACGTAAAGCAACGTAAAGCAACGTAAAGCAAGGCAACGTAAAGCAACGTAAAGCAAGGCAACGTAAAGCAACGTAAAGCAACGTAAAGCAAGGCAACGTAAAGCAAGGCAACGTAAAGCAACGTAAAGCAAATTAAAGCAAGGCAACGTAAAGCAAGGCAACGAAAAGCAACGTAAAGCAACGTAAAGCAAGGCAACGTAAAGCAAGGCAACGTAAAGCAATGTAAAGCAACGTAAAGCACGGCAACGTAAAGCAACGTAAAGCAACGTAAAGCAAGGCAACGTAAAGCAACATAAAGCTACGTAAAGCAAGGAAACGTAAAGCAACGTAAAGCAAAGCAACGTAAAGCAAGGCAACGTAAAGCAACGTAAAGCAACGTAAAGCAAGGCAACGTAAAGCAAGGCAACTTAAAGCAATGTAAAGCAAGGCAACGTAAAGCAAGGCAACGTAAAGCAACGTAAAGCAAAGTAAAGCTAGGCAACGTAAAGCAAAGTAAAGCAACGTAAAGCACGGCAACGTAAAGCAAGGCAACGTAAAGCAACGTAAAGCAATGTAAAACAAGGCAACGTAAAGCAAGGCAACGTAAAGCAACGTAAAGCAAGGCAACGTAAAGCAACGTAAAGCAAGGCAACGTAAAGCAAGGCAACGTAAAGCAAGGCAACGTAAAACAACGTAAACAATATAAATCAAGCAACGTAAAGCAAGGCAACGTAAAGCAAGGCGACATAAAGCAACGTAAAGCAACGTAAAGCAAGGCAACGTAAAGCAAGGCAACGTAAAGCAACGTAAAGCAAAGCAACATAAAGCAAGGCAACGTAAAGCAACGTAAATCAAGGCAACGTAAAACAAGGCAACGTAAAGGAAGGCGACGTAAAGCAACGTAAAGCAACGTAAAGCAAGGCAACGTAAAGCAAGGCAACGTAAAGCAACGTAAAGCAACGTGGCGAGGCGAGGCGAGGCGAGGCAAGGCAACGTAAAGCAAGGCAACGTAAAGAAACGTAAATCAACGTAAATCAACGTAAAGCAAGGCAACGTAAAGCAACGTAAAGCAACGTAAAGCAAGGCAACATAAAGCAAGGCAACGTAAAGCAACATAAAGCAACGTAAACAAAGGCTACGTAAAGCAACGTAAAGCAACGTAAAGCAAGGCAACGTAAAGCAAGGCAACGTAAAGCAACGTAAAGCAACGTAAAGCAACATAAAGCAAAGCAACATAAAGCAAGGCAACATAAAGCAACATAAAGCAACATAAAGGAAGGCAACGTAAAGCAATGTAAAGCAACGTAAACAAGGCAACTTAAAGCAAGGCAACGTAAAGCAAGGCAACGTAAAGCAAAGTAAAGCAAGGCAACGTAAAGCAACGTAAAGCAACGTGGAGAGGCAAGGGGAGGCGAGGCGAGGCAAGGCAACGTAAAGCAACGTAAAGCAAGGCAACGTAAAGGAAGGCAACGTAAAGCAACGTAAAGCAACATAAAGCAAGGCAACGTAAAGCAAGGCAACGTAAAGCAATGTAAAGCAAGGCAAAATAAAGCAAGGCAACGTAAAGCAACGTAAAGCAAGGCAACGTAAAGCAAGGCAACGTAAAGCAACGTAAAGCAAGGCAACGTAAAGCAAGTCAACGTAAAGCCACGAAAAGCAAGGCAACGTAAAGCAAGGCAACGTAAAGCAAGGCAAGTTAAAGCAACGTAAAGCAACGTAAAGCAAGGCAACGTAAAGCAACGTAAAGCAATGTAAAGGAAGTCAACGTAAAGTAACGTAAAGCAACGTAAAGCAAGGCAACGTAAAGCAACGTAAAGCAAGGCAACGTAAAGCAACGTAAAGCAACGTAAAGCAAGGCAACGTAAAGCAAGGGAACGTAAAGCAAGCCAATGTAAAGCAACGTAAAGCAACGTAAAGCAAGGCAACATAAAGGAAGGCAACGTAAGGCAACATAAAGGAAGGCAACGTAAAGCAACGTAAAGCAACGTAAAGCAAGTAAACGTAAAGCAAGGCAACGTAAAGCAACATAAAGCAAAGTAAAGCAAGGCAACGTAAAGCAAGGCAACGTAAAGCAACGTAAAGCAACGTAAAGCAAGGCAACGTAAAGCAAGGCAACGTAAAGCAACGTAAAGCAACATAAAGCACGGCAACGTGAAGCAACGTAAAACAACATAAAGCAAGGCAACGTAAAGCAAGGCAACGTAAAGCAAGGGAACGTAAAGCAAGGCAAGGTAAAGCAACGTAAAGCAACGTAAAGCAAGGCAACGTAAAGCAAGGCAACGTAAAGCAACGTAAAGCAACGTAAAGCAAGGCAACGTAAAGCAAGGCAACGTAAAGCAACGTAAAGCAACGTAAAGCTAGGCAACGAAAAGCAACTTAAAGCAATGTAAAGCAAGGAAACGTAAAGCAAGGCAACGTAAAGCAACGTAAAGCAAGGCAACGTAAAGCAAGGCAATGTAAAGCAACGTAAAGCAATGTAAAGCAAGGCAAAGTAAAGCAACGTAAAGCAATGTAAAGCAAGGCAACGTAAAGCAACGTAAAGCAACGTAAAACAAGTCAACGTAAAGCAAGGCAACGTAAAGCAATGTAAAGCAACGTAAAGCAAGGCAACGTAAAGCAAGGCAACGTAAAGCAACGTAAAGCAAAGTAAAGCAAGGCAACGTAAAGCAAGGCAACGTAAAGCAACGTAAAGCAACGTAAAGCAAGGCAACGTAAAGCAACGTAAAGCAACGTGAAGCACGGCAACGTAAAGCAACGTAAAGCAACGTAAAGCAAGGCAACGTAAAGAAAGGCAACGTAAAGCAAGGCAACGTAAAGCAACATAAAGCAACGTAAAGCAAGGCAAAGTAAAGCAACGTAAAGCAAGGCAACGTAAAGCAAGGCAACGTAAAGCATCGTAAAGCAACGTAAAGCAAGGCAACGTAAAGCAAGGCAACGTAAAGCAACGTAAAGCAACGTAAAGCAAGGCAACGTAAAGCAAGGCAACGTAAAGCAACGTAAAGCAAAGTAAAGCAAGGCAACGTAAAGCAAGGCAACGTAAAGCAACGTAAAGCAACGTAAAGCAAGGCAACGTAAAGCAAGGCAACGTAAAGCAACGTAAAGCAACGTAAAGCAAGGCAACCTAAAGCAAGGCAACGTAAAGCAACGTAAAGCAAGGCAACGTAAAGCAAGGCAACGTAAAGCAACGTAAAGCAAGGCAACGTAAAGCAAGGCAATGTAAAGCAACGTAAAGCAACGTAAATCAAGGCAACGTAAAGACAGGCAACGTAAAGCAACGTAAAGCAAGGCAATGTAAAGCAAGGCAACTTAAAGCAATGTAAAGCAAAGCAACGTAAAGCAAGGCAACGTAAAGCAACGTAAAGCAACGTAAAGCTAGGCAACGTAAAGCAAAGTAAAGCAACGTAAAGCACGGCAACGTAAAGCAAGGCAACGTAAAGCAACGTAAAGCAATGTAAAGCAAGGCAACGTAAAGCAAGGCAACGTAAAGCAACGTAAAGCAAGGCAACGTAAAGCAAGGCAACGTAAAGCAACGTAAAGCAAGGCAACGTAAAGCAAGGCAACGTAAAGCAAGGCAACGTAATGTAAGGCAACGTAAAGCAACGTAAAGCAACGTAAATCAAGGCAACGTGAAGCAAGGCGACGTAAAGCAAGGCGACGTAAAGCAACGTAAAGCAACGTAAAGCAATGCAACGTAAATCAAGGCAACGTAAAACAACGTAAATCAACGTAAAGCAACGTAAAGCAACGTAAATCAAGGCAACGTAAAGCAAGGCAACCTAAAGCAACGTAAAGCAACGTAAAGCAAGGCAACGTAAAGCAACGTAAAGCAACGTAAAGCAAGGCAACGTAAAGCAAGGCAACGTAAAGCAAGGCAACGTAAAGCAACGTAAAGCAACGTAAAGCAAGGCAACGTAAAGCAACGTAAAGCAAGGCAACGTAAAGCAAAATAAAGCAACGTAAAGCAAGGCAACGTAAAGCAAGGCAACGTAAAGCAACGTAAAGCAAGGCAACATAAAGCAAGGCAACGTAAAGCAACGTAAAGCAAGGCAACGTAAAGCAAGGCAACGTAAAGCAAGGCAACGTAAAGCAACGTAAAGCAAGGCAACGTAAAGCAAGTCAACGTAAAGCAACGTAAAGCAAGGCAACGTAAAGCAACGTAAAGCAAGGCAACGTAAAGTAACGTAAAGCAATGTAAAGCAGGGCAACGTAAAGCAACGTAAAGCAAGGCAACGTAAAGCAACGTAAAGCAAGGCACCGTAAAGCAACGTAAAGCAACGTAAAGCAAGGCAACGTAAAGCAAGGCAATGTAAAGCAACGTAAAGCAACGTAAAGCAAGGCAACGAAAACAACGTAAAGCAAAGTAAAGCAACGTAAAGCAACGTAAAGCAAGGCAACGTAAAGCAACGTAAAGCAAAGTAAAGCAAGGCAACGTAAAGCAAGGCAACGTAAAGCAACGTAAAACAACGTAAAGCAAGGCAACGTAAAGCAAGGCAACGTAAAGCAACGTAAAGCAACGTAAAGCACGGCAACGTAAAGCAACGTAAAGCAACGTAAAGCAAGGCAACGTAAAGCAAGGCAAAGTAAAGAAACATAAAGCAACGTAAAGCAAGGCAACATAAAGCAACGTAAAGCAAGGCAACGTAAAGCAAGGCAACGTAAAGCAACGTAAAGCAACGTAAAGCAAGGCAACGTAAAGCAAGGCAACGTAAAGCAACTTAAAGCAAGGCAACGTAAAGCAAGGCAAACTAAAGCAACGTAAAGCAAGGCAACGTAAAGCAACGCAATGTAAAGCAACGTAAAGAAACGTAAAGCAAGGCAATGTAAAGACAGGCAACGTAAAGCAACGTAAAGCAAGGCAACGTAAAGCAAGGCAATGTAAAGCAACGTAAAGAAACGTAAAGCAAGTCAATGTAAAGACAGGCAACGTAAAGCAACGTAAAGCTAGGCAACGTAAAGCAAAGTAAAGCAACGTAAAGCACAGCAACGTAAAGCAAGGCAACGTAAAGCAACGTAAAGCAATGTAAAGCAAGGCAACGTAAAGCAAGGCAACGTAAAGCAACGTAAGGCAAGCAACATAAAGCAAGGCAACGTAAAGCAAGGCAACGTAAAGCAACGTAAACAACGTAAATCAAGGCAACGTAAAGCAACGTAAAGCAAGGCAACGTAAAGCAATGTAAAGCAACGTAAAGCAAGGCAACGTAAAGCAACATAAAGCAACGTAAAGCAAGGCAACGTAAAGCAAGGCATCGTAAAGCAACGTAAAGCAACGTAAAGCAAGGCAACGTAAAGCAAGGCAACGTAAAGCAAGGCGACGTAAAGCAACGTAAAGCAACGTAAAGCAAGGCAACATAAAGCAAGACAACATAAAGCAACGTAAATCAACGTAAAGCAACGTAAAGCAACGTAAAGCAACGTAAATCAAGCAAGGTAAAGCAAGGCAACCTAAAGCAACGTAAAGCAACGTAAAGCAAGGCAACGTAAAGCAACGTAAAGCAATGTAAAGCAATGCAACTTAAAGCAACGTAAAGCAACGTAAAGCAAGGCAACGTAAAGCAACGTAAAGCAAGGCAACGTAAAGCAACGTAAAGCAACGTAAAGCAAGGCAACGTAAAGCAAGGCAACGTATAGCAAGGCAACGTAAAGCAAGGCAACGTAAAGCAAAATAAAGCAACGTAAAGCAAGGCAACGTAAAGCAACGTAAAGCAAGGCAACATAAAGCAAGGCAACGTAAAGCAACGTAAAGCAAGGCAACGTAAAGCAAGGCAACGTAAAGCAAGGCAACGTAAAGCAACGTAAAGCAAGGCAACGTAAAGCAAGGCAACGTAAAGCAACGTAAAGCAAGGCAACGTAAAGCAACGTAAAGCAAGGCAACGTAAAGCAACGTAAAGCAATGTAAAGCAAGGCAACGTAAAGCAACGTAAAGCAACGTAAAGCAAGGCAACGTAAAGCAACGTAAAGCAACGTAAAGCAAGGCAACGTAAAGCAAGGCAACGTAAAGCAACGTAAAGCAAAGTAAAGCAAGGCAACGTAAAGCAAGGCAACGAAAAGCAACGTAAAGCAACGTAAAGCAAGGCAACGTAAAGCAAGGCAACGTAAAGCAATGTAAAGCAACGTAAAGCACGGCAACGTAAAGCAACGTAAAGCAACGTAAAGCAAGGCAACGTAAAGCAAGGCAACGTAAAGCAACATAAAGCTACGTAAAGCAAGGAAACGTAAAGCAACGTAAAGCAAGGCAACGTAAAGCAAGGCAACGTAAAGCAACGTAAAGCAACGTAAAGCAAGGCAACGTAAAGCAAGGCAACTTAAAGCAATGTAAAGCAAGGCAACGTAAAGCAAGGCAACGTAAAGCAACGTAAAGCAACGTAAAGCTAGGCAACGTAAAGCAAAGTAAAGCAACGTAAAGCACGGCAACGTAAAGCAAGGCAACGTAAAACAACGTAAACAATATAAATCAAGGCAACGTAAAGCAAGGCAACGTAAAGCAAGGCGACATAAAGCAACGTAAAGCAACGTAAAGCAAGGCAACGTAAAGCAAGGCAACGTAAAGCAACGTAAAGCAATGCAACATAAAGCAAGGCAACGTAAAGCAACGTAAATCAAGGCAACGTAAAACAAGGCAACGTAAAGGAAGGCGACGTAAAGCAACGTAAAGCAACGTAAAGCAAGGCAACGTAAAGCAAGGCAACGTAAAGCAACGTAAAGCAACGTGGCGAGGCGAGGCGAGGCAAGGCAACGTAAAGCAAGGCAACGTAAAGCAACGTAAATCAACGTAAAGCAACGTAAAGCAAGGCAACGTAAAGCAACGTAAAGCAACGTAAACAAGGCAACTTAAAGCAAGGCAACGTAAAGCAAGGCAACGTAAAGCAACGTAAAGCAACGTAAAGCAAGGCAACGTAAAGCAACGTAAAGCAACGTAAAGCAAGGCAACGTAAAGCAACATAAAGCAACGTAAAGCAAGGCAACGTAAAGCAAGGCAACGTAAAGCAACGTAAAGCAACGTAAAGCAAGGCAACGTAAAGCAAGGCAACGTAAAGCAAAGTAAAGCAAGGCAACGTAAAGCAACGTAAAGCAACGTGGAGAGGCAAGGGGAGGCGAGGCGAGGCAAGGCAACGTAAAGCAACGTAAAGCAAGGCAACGTAAAGGAAGGCAACGTAAAGCAACGTAAAGCAACGTAAAGCAAGGCAACGTAAAGCAAGGCAACGTAAAGCAATGTAAAGCAAGGCAAAATAAAGCAAGGCAACGTAAAGCAACGTAAAGCAAGGCAACGTAAAGCAAGGCAACGTAAAGCAACGTAAAGCAAGGCAAAGTAAAGCAAGTCAACGTAAAGCAACGAAAAGCAAGGCAACGTAAAGCAAGGCAACGTAAAGCAAGGCAACTTAAAGCAACGTAAAGCAACGTAAAGCAAGGCAACGTAAAGCAACGTAAAGCAATGTAAAGGAAGTCAACGTAAAGTAACGTAAAGCAACGTAAAGCAAGGCAACGTAAAGCAACGTAAAGCAAGGCAACGTAAAGCAACGTAAAGCAACGTAAAGCAAGGCAACGTAAAGCAAGGGAACGTAAAGAAAGCCAATGTAAAGCAACGTAAAGCAACGTAAAGCAAGGCAACATAAAGGCAGGCAACGTAAAGCAACGTAAAGCAACGTAAAGCAACGTAAAGCAAGTAAACGTAAAGCAAGGCAACGTAAAGCAAAGTAAAGCAAGGCAACGTAAAGCAAGGCAACGTAAAGCAACGTAAAGCAACGTAAAGCAAGGCAACGTAAAGCAAGGCAACGTAAAGCAACGTAAAGCAACATAAAGCACGGCAACGTGAAGCAACGTAAAACAACATAAAGCAAGGCAACGTAAAGCAAGGCAACGTAAAGCAAGGGAACGTAAAGCAAGGCAAGGTAAAGCAACGTAAAGCAACGTAAAGCAAGGCAACGTAAAGCAAGGCAACGTAAAGCAACGTAAAGCAACGTAAAGCAAGGCAACGTAAAGCAAGTCAACGTAAAGCAACGTAAAGCAAGGCAACGTAAAGCAAGGCACCTTAAAGCAATGTAAAGCAAGGCAACGTAAAGCAAGGCAACGTAAAGAAACGTAAAGCAACGTAAAGCTAGGCAACGAAAAGCAACTTAAAGCAATGTAAAGCAAGGAAACGTAAAGCAAGGAAACGTAAAGCAACGTAAAGCAAGGCAACGTAAAGCAAGGCAATGTAAAGCAACGTAAAGCAATGTAAAGCAAGGCAAAGTAAAGCAACGTAAAGCAATGTAAAGCAAGGCAACGTAAAGCAACGTAAAGCAACGTAAAGCAAGGCAACGTAAAGCAAGGCAACGTAAAGCAACGTAAAGCAAAGTAAAGCAAGGCAACGTAAAGCAAGGCAACGTAAAGCAACGTAAAGCAACGTAAAGCAAGGCAACGTAAAGCAACGTAAAGCAACGTGAAGCACGGCAACGTAAAGCAACGTAAAGCAACGTAAAGCAAGGCAACGTAAAGCAAGGCAACGTAAAGCAAGGCAACGTAAAGCAACATAAAGCAACGTAAAGCAAGGCAACGTAAAGCAACGTAAAGCAAGGCAACGTAAAGCAAGGCAACATAAAGCATCGTAAAGCAACGTAAAGCAAGGCAACGTAAAGCAAGGCAATGTAAAGCAACGTAAAGCAACATAAAGCAAGGCAACGTAAAGCAAGGCAACGTAAAGCAACGTAAAGCAAGGCAACGTAAAGCAAGGCAACTTAAAGCAATGTAAAGCAAGGCAACGTAAAGGAAGGCAACGTAAAGCAACGTAAAGCAACGTAAAACTAGGCAACGTAAAGCAACATAAAGGAACGTAAAGCACGGAAACGTAAAGCAAGGCAACGAAAAGCAACGTAAAGCAATGTAAAGCAAGGCAACGTAAAGCAAGGCAACGTAAAGCAAGGCAACGTAAAGCAACGTAAAGCAAGGCAACGTAAAGCAAGGCAACGTAAAGCAAGACAACGTAAAGCAACGTAAAGCAAGGCAACGTAAACAAGGCAACGTAAAGCAACGTAAAGCAATGTAAAGCAAGGCAACGTAAAGCAAGGCAACGTAAAGCAACGTAAAGCAAGGCAACGTAAAGCAAGGCAACTTAAAGCAATGTAAAGCAAGGCAACGTAAAGCAAGGCAACGTAAAGCAACTTAAAGCAACGTAAAGCACGGCAACGTAAAGCAACGTAAAGCAACGTAAAGCAAGGCAACGTAAAGCAAGGCAACTTAAAGCAATGTAAAGCAAGGCAACGTAAAGCAACGTAAAGCAAAGTAAAGCAACGTAAGCACGACAAAGTAAAGCAAGGCAACGTAAAGCAACATAAAGCAATGTAAAGCAAGGCAACGTAAAGCAAGGCAACGTAAAACAACGTAAAGCAAGGCAACGTAAAGCAAGGCAATGTAAAGCAACGTAAAGAAGGCAACGTAAAGCAACGTAAAGCAACTTAAATCAAGGCAACGTAAAGCAAGCAACGTAAAGCAAGGCAACGTAAAGCAACGTAAAGCAAGGCAACGTAAAGCAAGGCAACTTAAAGCAATGTAAAGCAAGGCAACGTAAATCAAGGCAACGTAAAGAAACCTAAAGCAACGTAAAGCTAGGCAACGTAAAGCAACATAAAGCAATGTAAAGCAAGGAAACGTAAAGCAAGGCAACGTAAAGCAACGTAAAGCAAGGCAACGTAAAGCATGGCAATGTAAAGCAACGTAAAGTAACGTAAAGGAAGGCAAAGTAAAGCAACGTAAAGCAATGTAAAGCAAGGCAACGTAAAGCAACGTAAAGCAACGTAAAACAAGGCAACGTAAAGCAAGGCAACGTAAAGCAATGTAAAGCAACTTAAAGCAAGGCAACGTAAAGCAAGGCAACGTAAAGCAACGTAAAGCAAAGTAAAGCAAGGCAACGTAAAGCAAGGCAACGTAAAGCAACGTAAAGCAACATAAAGCAAGGCAACGTAATGCAACGTAAAGCAACGTGAAGCACGGCAACGTAAAGCAACGTAAAGCAACGTAAAGCAAGGCAACGTAAAGCAAGGCAACGTAAAGCAAGGCAACGTAAAGCAACATAAAGCAACATAAAGCAAGGCAACGTAAAGCAACGTAAAGCAAGGCAACGTAAAGCAACGTAAAGCAACGTAAAGCAAGGCAACGTAAAGCAAGGCAATGTCAAGCAACGTAAAGCAACATAAAGCAAGGCAACGTAAAGCAAGGCAACGTAAAGCAACGTAAAGCAAGGCAACGTAAAGCAAGGCAACTTAAAGCAATGTAAAGCAAGGCAACGTAAAGGAAGGCAACGTAAAGCAACGTGAAGCAACGTAAAGCACGGCAACGTAAAGCAAGGCAACGTAAAGCAACGTAAAGCAATGTAAAGCAAGGCAACGTAAAGCAAGGCAACGTAAAACAACGTAAAGCAAGGCAACGTAAAGCAAGGCAACGTAAAGCAACGTAAAGCAAGGCAACGTAAAGCAAGGCAACGTAAGGCAACGTAAAGCAAGGCAACGTAAAGCAACGTAAAGCAACGTAAAGCAAGGCAACGTAAACAAGGCAACGTAAAGCAACGTAAAGCAACGTAAATCAAGGCAACGTAAAGCAAGGCAACGTAAAGCAAGGCGACGTAAAGCAACGTAAAGCAACGTAAAGCAAGGAAACATAAAGCAAGGCAACATAAAGCAAAGTAAAGCAACGTGGCGAGGCGAGGCGAGGCGAGGCAAGGCAACGTAAAGCAAGGCAACGTAAAGCAACGTAAATCAACGTAAAGCAACGTAAAGCAAGGCAACGTAAAGCAATGTAAAGCAACGTAAAGCAAGGCAACGTAAAGCAAGGCAACGTAAAGCAACGTAAAGCAACGTAAAGCAAGGCAACGTAAAGCAACGTAAAGCAAGGCAACGTAAAGCAAGGCAACGTAAAGAAACGTAAAGCAACATAAAGCAACATAAAGCAAAACAACATAAAGCAAGACAACATAAAGCAACATAAAGCAACGTAAAGCAAGGCAACGTAAAGCAAGGCAACGTAAAGGAACGTAAAGCAACGTAAAGCAAGGCAACGTAAAGCAAGGTAACGTAAAGCAAGGCAACGTAAAGCAAGGCAACGTAAAGCAACGTAAAGCAACGTAAAACAGGGCAACGTAAAGCAAGGCAACGTAAAGCAACGTAAAGCAACGTAAAGCAAGGCAACGTAAAGCAAGGCAACCTAAAGCAACGTAAAGCAACGTAAAGCAAGGCAACGTAAAGCAACCTAAAGCAACGTAAAGCAAGGCAACGTAAAGCAAGGCAACGTAAAGCAACGTAAAGCAACGTAAAGCAAGGCAACGTAAAGCAAGGCAAGGTAAAGCAACGTAAAGCAACGTAAAGCAAGGCAACGTAAAGCAACGTAAAGCAACGTGGAGACGCAGGGGGAGGCGAGGCGAGGCAAGGCAACGTAAAGCAACGTAAAGCAAGGCAACGTAAAGCAAGGCAACGTAAAGCAACGTAAAGCAACGTAAAGCAAGGCAACGTAAAGCAAGGCAACGTAAAGCAACGTAAAGCAAGGCAACATAAAGCAAGGCAACGTAAAGAAACGTAAAGCAAGGCAACGTAAAGCAAGGCAACGTAAAGCAAAGTAAAGCAAAGTAAAGCAAGGCAACATAAAGCAAGTCAACGTAAAGCAACGTAAAGCAAGGCATCGTAAAGCAAGGCAACTTAATGCAACGTAAAGCAACGTAAAGCAAGGCAACGTAAAGCAACGTAAAGCAACGTAAAGCTAGGCAACGTAAAGCAACTTAAAGCAAGGCAACGTAAAGCAACGTAAAGCAACGTAAAGCAAGGCAACGTAAAGCAAGGCAATGTAAAGCAACGTAAAGCAAGGCAACATAAAGCAAGGCAACGTAAAGCAACGTAAAGCAACGTAAAGCAAGGCAACGTAAAGCAAGGCAACGTAAAGCAACGTAAAGCATAGTAAAGCAAGGCAACGTAAATCAAGGCAACGTAAAGCAACGTAAAGCAACGTAAAGCAAGGCAACGTAAAGCAAGGCAATGTAAAGCAACGTAAAGCAACGTAAAGCACGGCAACGTAAAGCAAGGTAAAGCAACATAAAGCAAGGCTACGTAATGCAAGGCAACGTAAAGCAAGGAAACGTAAAGCAAGGCAACGTAAAGCAACGTAAAGCAACGTAAAGCAAGGCAACGTAAAGCAAGGCAACGTAAAGCAACGTAAAGCAAGGCAGCATAAAGCAAGGCAACGTAAAGAAAAGTAAAGCAAGGCAACGTAAAGCAAGGCAACGTAAAGCAAGTCAACGTAAAGCAACGTAAGGCAAGGCAACGTAAAGCAAGTCAACGTAAAGCAATGTAAAGCAAGGCAACGTAAAGCAAGGCAACTTAAAGCAACGTAAAGCAACGTAAAGCAAGGCAACGTAAAGCAACGTAAAGCAATGTAAAGCAAGGCAACGTAAAGCCACGTAAAGCAACCTAAAGCAAGGCAACGTAAAGCAACGTAAAGCAACGTAAAGCAAGGCAACGTAAAGCAAGGGAACGTAAAGCAAGCCAATGTAAAGCAACGTAAAGCAACGTAAAGCAAGGCAACATAAAGCAAGGCAACGTAAAGCAACGTAAAGCAACGTAAAGCAAGTAAACGTAAAGCAAGGCAACGTAAAGCAACGTAAAGCAAAGTAAAGCAACGCAACGTAAAGCAAGGAAACGTAAAGCAACGTAAAGCAACGTAAAGCAAGGCAACGTAAAGCAAGGCAACGTAAAGCAACGTAAAGCAACATAAAGCACGGCAACGTAAAGCAAGGTAAAACAACATAAAGCAAGGCAACGTAAAGCAAGGCAACGTAAAGCAAGGAAACGTAAAGCAAGGCAAGGTAAAGCAACGTAAAGCAACGTAAAGCAAGGCAACGTAAAGCAAGGCAATGTAAAGCAACATAAAGCAACGTAAAGCAAGGCAACGTAAAGCAAGGCAACGTAAAGCAACGTAAAGCAACGTAAAGCAAGGCAACGTAAAGCAAGGCAACGTAAAGCAACGTAAAGCAACATAAAGCACGGCAACGTAAATCAAGGTAAAACAACATAAAGCAAGGCAACGTAAAGCAAGGCAACGTAAAGCAAGGAAACGTAAAGCAAGGCAAGGTAAAGCAACGTAAAGCAACGTAAAGCAAGGCAACGTAAAGCAAGGCAATGTAAAGCAACGTAAAGCAACGTAAAGCAAGGCAACGTAAAGCAAGGCAACGTAAAGCAACGTAAAGCAAGGCAACGTAAAGCAAGGCAACTTAAAGCAATGTAAAGCAAGGCAACGTAAAGCAAGGCTTCGTAAAGGAACGTAAAGCAACGTAAAGCAAGGCAACGTAAAGCAACGTAAAGCAACGTAAAGCACGGCAACGTAAAGCAAGGCAACGTAAAGCAAGGCAATGTAAAGCAACGTAAAGCAACATAAAGCAAGGTAACGTAAAGCAAGGCAACGTAAAGCGACGTAAAGCAAAGTAAAGCTAGACAACGTAAAGCAACATAAAGCAACGTAAGCACGACAAAGTAAAGCAAGGCAACGTAAAGCAACGTAAAGCAATGTAAAGCAAGGCAACGTAAAGCAAGGCAACGTAAAACAACGTAAAGCAAGGCAACTTAAAGCAAGGCAACGTAAAGCAACGTAAACAAGGCAACGTAAAGCAAAGTAAAGCAACTTAAATCAAGGCAACGTAAAGCAAGCAACGTAAAGCAAGGCAACGTAAAGCAACGTAAAGCAAGGCAACGTAAAGCAAGTCAACGTAAAGCAACGTAAAGCAAGGCAACGTAAAGCAATGCTACGTAAAGCAAGGCAACTTAAAGCAACGTAAAGCAACGTAAAGCAAGGCAACGTAAAGCAACGTAAAGCAATGTAAAGCAAGGCAACGTAAAGCAACGTAAAGCAACATAAAGCAAGGCAACGTACAGCAACGTAAAGAAAGGCAACGTAAAGAAACGTAAAGCAACGTAAAGCAAGGCAACGTAAAGCAAGGGAACGTAAAGCAAGCCTATGTAAAGCAACGTAAAGCAACGTAAAGCAAGGCAACATAAAGCAAGGCAACTTAAAGCAACGTAAAGCAACGTAAAGCAAGTAAATATAAAGCAAGGTAACCTAAAGCAACGTAAAGCAAAGTAAAGCAACGCAACGTAAAGCAAGGCAACGTAAAGCAACGTAAAGCAACGTGAAGCAAGGCAACGTAAAGCAAGGCAACGTAAAGCAACGTAAAGCAACATAACGCACGGCAACTTAAAGCAACGTAAAACAACATAAAGCAAGGCAACGTAAAGCAAGGCAACGTAAAGCAAGGAAACGTAAAGCAAGAAAAGGTAAAGCAACGTAAAGCAACGTAAAGCAACGTAAAGCAAGGCAACGTAAAGCAAGGCAACGTAAAGCAACGTAAAGCAACGTAAAGCAAGGCAACGTAAAGCAAGGCAACGTAAAGCAACGTAAAGCAAGGCAACGTAAAGCAAGGCAAATTAAAGCAATGTAAAGCAAGGCAACGTAAAGCAAGGCAACGTAAGGCAACGTAAAGCAACGTAAAGCTAGGCAACGTAAAGCAACTTAAAGCAATGTAAAGCAAGGCAACGTAAAGCAAGGCAACGTAAAGCAACGTAAAGCAAGGCAACGTAAAGCAAGGCAATGTAAAGCAACGTAAAGCAACGTAAAGCAAGGCAACGTAAAGCAACGTAAAGCAATGTAAAGCAAGGCAACGTAAAGCAACGTAAAGCAACGTAAAACAAGGCAACGTAAAGCAAGGCAACGTAAAGCAACGTAAAGCAACGTAAAGAAAGGCAACGTAAAGCAAGGCAACGTAAAGCAACGTAAAGCAATGTAAAGCAAGGCAACGTAAAGCAAGGCAACGTAAAGCAACGTAAAGCAACGTAAAGCAAGGCAACGTAAAGCAACGTAAATCAACGTAAAGCACGGCAACGTAAAGCATCGTAAAGCAACGTAAAGCAAGGCAACGTAAAGCAAGGCAACGTAAAGCAAGGCGACGTAAAGCAACGTAAAGCAAGGCGACGTAAAGCAACTTAAAGCAAGGCAACGTAAAGCAAGGCAACGTAAAGCAACGTAAAGCAACGTAAAGCAAGGCAACGTAAAGCAAGGCAATGTAAAGCAACGTAAAGCAACATAAAGCAAGGCAACGTAAAGCAAGGCAACGTAAAGCAACGTAAAGCAAGGCAACGTAAAGCAAGGCAACTTAAAGCAATGTAAAGCAAGGCAACGTAAAGCAAGGCAACGTAAAGCAACGTAAAGCAACTTAAAGCACGGCAACGTAAAGCAAGGCAACGTAAAGCAACGTAAAGCAATGTAAAGCAAGGCAACGTAAAGCAAGGCAACGTAAAGCAAGGCAACGTAAAGCAACGTAAAACAACGTAAAGCAAGGCAACGTAAAGCAAGGCAACGTAAAGCAAGGCAACGTAAAGCAACGTAAAGCAACGTAAAGCAAGGCAACGTAAACAAGGCAACGTAAAGCAACGTAAAGCAACGTAAATCAAGGCAACGTAAAGCAAGGCAACGTAAAGCAAGGCGACGTAAAGCAACGTAAAGCAACGTAAAGCAAGGCAACATAAAGCAAGGCAACGTAAAGCAACGTAAAGCAACGTGGCGAGGCGAGGCTAGGCGAGGCAAAGCAACGTAAAGCAAGGCAACGTAAAGCAACGTAAATCAACGTAAAGCAACGTAAAGCAAGGCAACGTAAATCAATTTAAAGCAACGTAAAGCAAGGCAACGTAAAGCAAGGCAACGTAAAGCAACGTAAAGCAACGTAAAGCAACGTAAAGCAAGGCAACGTAAAGCAACGTAAAGCAACGTAAAGCAAGGCAACGTAAAGCAAGGCAACGTAAAGCAACGTAAAGCAACGTAAAGCAACATAAAGCAAAACAACATAAAGCAAGGCAACATAAAGCAACATAAAGCAACGTAAAGCAAGGCAACGTAAAGCAACGTAAAGCAAGGCAACGTAAAGCAAGGCAACGTAAAGCAAGGCAACGTAAAGCAACGTAAAGCAACGTAAAACAGGGCAACGTAAAGCAAGGCAACGTAAAGCAACGTAAAGCAACGTAAAGCAAGGCAACGTAAAGCAAGGCAACGTAAAGCAACGTAAAGCAACGTAAAGCAAGGCAACGTAAAGCAAGGCAACGTAAAGCAACATAAAGCAACGTAAAGCAAGGCAACGTAAAGCAACGTAAAGCAACGTGGAGAGGCAAGGGGAGGCGAGGCGAGGCAAGGCAACGTAAAGCAACGTAAAGCAAGGCAACGTAAAGCAAGGCAACGTAAAGCAACGTAAAGCAACGTAAAGCAAGTCAACGTAAAGCAACGTAAAGCAACGTGGCGAGGCGAGGCGATGCGAGGCGAGGCAAGGCAACGTAAAGCAAGGCAACGTAAAGCAACGTAAAGCAACGTAAAGGAAGGCAACGTAAAGCAAGGCAACGTAAAGCAACGTAAAGCAAGGCAACATAGAGCAAGGCAATGTAAAGAAACGTAAAGCAAGGCAACGTAAAGCAAGGCAACGTAAAGCAAGGCAACGTAAAGCAAAGTAAAGCAAGGCAACGTAAAGCAAGTCAACGTAAAGCAACGTAAAGCAAGGCAACGTAAAGCAAGGCAACTTAATGCAACGTAAAGCAACGTAAAGCAAGGCAACGTAAAGCAACGTAAAGCAACGTAAAGCTAGGCAACGTAAAGAAACTTAAAGCAAGGCAACGTAAAGCAACGTAAAGCAACGTAAAGCAAGGCAACGTAAAGCAAGACAACGTAAAGCAAGGCAATGTAAAGCAACGTTAAGCAACGTAAAGCAAGGCAACATAAAGCAAGGCAACGTAAAGCAACGTAAAGCAACGTAAAGCAAGGCAACGTAAAGCAAGGCAACGTAAAGCAACGTAAAGCAAAGTAGAGCAAGGCAACGTAAATCAAGGCAACGTAAAGCAACGTAAAGCAACGTAAAGCAAGGCAACGTAAAGCAAGGCAATGTAAAGCAACGTAAAGCAACGTAAACCACGGCAACGTAAAGCAAGGTAAAGCAACATAAAGCAAGGCTACGTAATGCAAGGCAACGTAAAGCAAGGAAACGTAAAGCAAGGCAACGTAAAGCAACGTAAAGTAACGTAAAGCAAGGCAACGTAAAGCATAGCAACGTAAAGCAAGGGAACGTAAAGCAACGTAAAGCAAGGCAACGCAAAGCAAGGCAACGTAAAGCAACATAAAGCAAGGCAACGTAAAGCAAGGCAAAGTAAAGCAACGTAAAGCAACGTAAAGCAAGGCAACGTAAAGCAAGGCTACGTATAGCAACGTAAAGCAAGGCAACGTAAAGCAAGGCAACGTAAAGCAACCTAAAGCAACGTAAAGCAAGGCAACGTACAGCAAGGCAACGTAAAGCAACGTAAAGCAAGGCAACGTAAAGCAAGGCAACTTAAAGCAATGTAAAACAAGGCAACGTAAAGCAAGGCAACGTAAAGCAACGTAAAGCAACGTAAAGCTAGGCAACGTAAAGCAACTTAAAGCAACGTAAAGCAAGGCATTGTAAAGCAAGGCAACGTAAAGCAACGTAAAGCAACGTAAAGCAAGGCAACGTAAAGCAAGGCAACGTAAAGCAAGGCAACATAAAGCAACGTAAAGCAACGTAAAGCAAGGCAACGTAAAGCAAGGCAACGTAAGGCAAGGCAACGTAAAGCAACGTAAAGCAACGTAAAGCAACGCAACATAAAGCAAGGCAACGTAAAGCAAAATAAAGCAACGTAAAGCAAGGCAACGTAAAGCAACGTAAAGCAAGGCAACATAAAGCAAGGCAACGTAAAGCAACGTAAAGCAAGGCAACGTAAAGCAAGGCAACGTAAAGCAAGGCAACGTAAAGCAACGTAAAGCAAGGCAACGTAAAGCAAGGCAACGTAAAGCAACGTAAAGCAAGGCAACGTAAAGCAACGTAAAGCAATGTAAAGCAAGGCAACGTAAAGCAACGTAAAGCAACGTAAAGCAAGGCAACGTAAAGCAACGTAAAGCAAGGCAACATAAAGCAACGTAAAGCAACGTAAAGCAAGGCAACGTAAAGCAAGGCAACGAAAAGCAACGTAAAGCAACGTAAAGTAAGGCAACGTAAAGCAAGGCAACGTAAAGCAATGTAAAGCAACGTAAAGCACGGCAACGTAAAGCAACGTAAAGCAACGTAAAGCAAGGCAACGTAAAGCAAGGCAACGTAAAGCAACATAAATCTACGTAAAGCAAGGAAACGTAAAGCAACGTAAAGCAAGGCAACGTAAAGCAAGGCAACGTAAAGCAACGTAAAGCAACGTAAAGCAAGGCAACGTAAAGCAAGGCAACTTAAAGAAATGAAAAGCAAGGCAACGTAAAGCAAGGCAACGTAAAGCAACGTAAAGCAACGTAAAGCTAGGCAACGTAAAGCAAAGTAAAGCAATGTAAAGCACGGCAACGTAAAGCAAGGCAACGTAAAGCAACGTAAAGCAATGTAAAACAAGGCAATGTAAAGCAAGGCAACGTAAAGCAACGTAAAGCAAGGCAACGTAAAGCAACGTAAAGCAAGGCAACGTAAAGCAAGGCAACGTAAAGCAAGGCAACGTAAAACAACGTAAACAATATAAATCAGGGCAACGTAAAGCAAGGCAACGTAAAGCAAGGCGACATAAAGCAACGTAAAGCAACGTAAAGCAAGGCAACGTAAAGCAAGGCAATGTAAAGCAACGTAAAGCAAGGCAACATAAAGCAAGGCAACGTAAAGCAACGTAAATCAAGGCAACGTAAAACAAGGCAACGTAAAGGAAGGCGACGTAAAGCAACGTAAAGCAACGTAAAGCAAGGCAACGTAAAGCAAGGCAACGTAAAGCAACGTAAAGCAACGTGGCGAGGCGAGGCGAGGCGAGGCAAGGCAACGTAAAGCAAGGCAACGTAAAGCAACGTAAATCAACGTAAAGCAACGTAAAGCAAGGCAACGTAAAGCAACGTAAAGCAACGTAAAGCAAGGCAACATAAAGCAAGGCAACGTAAAGCAACATAAAGCAACGTAAACAAAGGCAACGTAAAGCAAGGCAACGTAAAGCAAGGCAACGTAAAGCAACGTAAAGCAACGTAAAGCAACATAAAGCAACGTAAAGCAACATAAAGCAAAGCAACATAAAGCAAGGCAACATAAAGCAACATAAAGCAACATAAAGGAAGGCAACGTAAAGCAACGTAAAGCAACGTAAACAAGGCAACTTAAAGCAAGGCAACGTAAAGCAAGGCAACCTAAAGCAACGTAAAGCAACGTAAAGCAACGTAAAGCAAGGCAACGTAAAGCAACGTAAAGCAACGTAAAGCAAGGCAACGTAAAGCAATATAAAGCAACGTAAAGCAAGGCAACGTAAAGCAAGGCAACGTAAAGCAACGTAAAGCAACGTAAAGCAAGGCAACGTAAAGCAAGGCAATGTAAAGCAAAGTAAAGCAAGGCAACGTAAAGCAACGTAAAGCAACGTGGAGAGGCAAGGGGAGGCGAGGCGAGGCAAGGCAACGTAAAGCAACGTAAAGCAAGGCAACGTAAAGGAAGGCAACGTAAAGCAACGTAAAGCAACGTAAAGCAAGGCAACGTAAAGCAAGGCAACGTAAAGCAATGTAAAGCAAGGCAAAATAAAGCAAGGCAACGTAAAGCAACGTAAAGCAAGGCAACGTAAAGCAAGGCAACGTAAAGCAACGTAATGCAAGGCAACGTAAAGCAAGTCAACGTAAAGCAACGAAAAGCAAGGCAACGTAAAGCAAGGCAACGTAAAGCAAGGCAACTTAAAGCAACGTAAAGCAACGTAAAGCAAGGCAACGTAAAGCAACGTAAAGCAATGTAAAGGAAGTCAACGTAAAGTAACGTAAAGCAACGTAAAGCAAGGCAACGTAAAGCAACGTAAAGCAAGGCAACGTAAAGCAACGTAAAGCAACGTAAAGCAAGGCAACGTAAAGCAAGGGAACGTAAAGCAAGCCAATGTAAAGCAACGTAAAGCAACGTAAAGCAAGGCAACATAAAGGAAAGCAACGTAAAGCAACGTAAAGCAACGTAAAGCAAGTAAACGTAAAGCAAGGCAACGTAAAGCAGCGTAAAGCAAAGTAAAGCAAGGCAACGTAAAGCAAGGCAACGTAAAGCAACGTAAAGCAACGTAAAGCAAGGCAACGTAAAGCAAGGCAACGTAAAGCAACGTAAAGCAACATAAAGCACGGCAACGTGAAGCAACGTAAAACAACATAAAGCAAGGCAACGTAAAGCAAGGCAACGTAAAGCAAGGGAACGTAAAGCAAGGCAAGGTAAAGCAACGTAAAGCAACGTAAAGCAAGGCAACGTAAAGCAAGGCAACGTAAAGCAACGTAAAGCAAGGCAACGTAAAGCAAGGCAACGTAAAGCAACGTAAAGCAAGGCAACGTAAAGCAAGGCAACTTAAAGCAATGTAAAGCAAGGCAACGTAAAGCAAGGCAACGTAAAGAAACATAAAGCAACGTAAAGCTAGGCAACGAAAAGCAACTTAAAGCAATGTAAAGCAAGGAAACGTAAAGCAAGGCAACGTAAAGCAACGTAAAGCAAGGCAACGTAAAGCAAGGCAATGTAAAGCAACGTAAAGCAATGTAAAGCAAGGCAAAGTAAAGCAACGTAAAGCAATGTAAAGCAAGGCAACGTAAAGCAACGTAAAGCAACGTAAAACAAGTCAACGTAAAGCAAGGCAACGTAAAGCAATGTAAAGCAACGTAAAGCAAGGCAACGTAAAGCAAGGCAACGTAAAGCAACGTAAAGCAACGTAAAGCAAGGCAACGTAAAGCAAGGCAACGTAAAGCAACGTAAAGCAACGTAAAGCAAGGCAACGTAAAGCAACGTAAAGCAACGTGAAGCACGGCAACGTAAAGCAACGTAAAGCAACGTAAAGCAAGGCAACGTAAAGCAAGGCAACGTAAAGCAAGGCAACGTAAAGCAACATAAAGCAACGTAAAGCAAGGCAACGTAAAGCAACGTAAAGCAAGGCAACGTAAAGCAAGGCAAAGTAAAGCATCGTAAAGCAACGTAAAGCAAGGCAACGTAAAGCAAGGCAATGTAAAGCAACGTAAAGCAACATAAAGCAAGGCAACGTAAAGCAAGGCAACTTAAAGCAACGTAAAGCAAGGCAACGTAAAGCAAGGCAACGTAAAGCAATGTAAAGCAAGGCAACGTAAAGGAAGGCAACGTAAAGCAACGTAAAGCAACGTAAAACTAGGCAACGTAAAGCAACATAAAGGAACGTAAAGCACGGAAACGTAAAGCAAGGCAACGTAAAGCAACGTAAAGCAATGTAAAGCAAGGCAACGTAAAGCAAGGCAACGTAAAACAACGTAAAGCAAGGCAACGTAAAGCAAGGCAACGTAAAGCAAGGCAACGTAAAGCAACGTAAAGCAAGGCAACGTAAACAAGGCAACGTAAAGCAACGTAAAGCAACGTAAAGCAAGGCAACGTAAAGCAAGGCAACGTAAAGCAACGTAAAGCAAGGCAACGTAAAGCAAGGCAACTTAAAGCAATGTAAAGCAAGGCAACGTAAAGCAAGGCAACGTAAAGCAACGTAAAGCAACGTAAAGCACGGCAACGTAAAGCAACGTAAAGCAACGTAAAGCAAGGCAACGTAAAGCAAGGCAACGTAAAGCAAGGCAATGTATAGCAAGGCAACGTAAAGCAACATAAAGCAACGTAAAGTAAGGCAACGTAAAGCAACGTAAAGCAAGGCAACGTAAAGCAAGGCAACGTAAAGCAACGTAAAGCAACGTAAAGCAAGGCAACGTAAAGCAAGGCAATGTAAATCAACGTAAAGCAACATGAAGCAAGGTAACGTAAAGCAAGGCAACGTAAAGCAACGTAAAGCAAGGCAACGTAAAGCAAGGCAACTTAAAGCAATGTAAAGCAAGGCAACGTAAAGCAAGGCAACGTAAAGCAACGTAAAGCAAAGTAAAGCAACGTAAGCACGACAAAGTAAAGCAAGGCAACGTAAAGCAACGTAAAGCAATGTAAAGCAAGGCAACGTAAAGCAAGGCAACGTAAAACAACGTAAAGCAAGGCAACGTAAAGCAAGGCAATGTAAAGCAACGTAAAGAAGGCAACGTAAAGCAACGTAAAGCAATTTAAATCAAGGCAACGTAAAGCAAGCAACGTAAAGCAAGGCAACGAAAAGCAACGTAAAGCAAGGCAACGTAAAGCAAGTCAACGTAAAGCAACGTAAAGCAAGGCAACGTAAAGCAAGGCAACGTAAAGCAAGGCAACTTAAAGCAACGTAAAGCAACGTAAAGCAAGGCAACGTAAAGCAACGTAAAGCAACGTAAATCAAGGCAATGTAAAGCAAGGCAACGTAAAGCAACGTAAAGCAAGGCAACGTAAAGCAAGGCAACTTAAAGCAATGTAAAGCAAGGCAACGTAAATCAAGGCAACGTAAAGAAACCTAAAGCAACGTAAAGCTAGGCAACGTAAAGCAACTTAAAGCAATGTAAAGCAAGGATACATAAAGCAAGGCAACGTAAAGCAACGTAAAGCAAGGCAACGTAAAGCATGGCAATGTAAAGCAACGTAAAGCAACGTAAAGCAAGGCAAAGTAAAGCAACGTAAAGCAATGTAAAGCAAGGCAACGTAAAGCAACGTAAAGCAACATAAAACAAGGCAACGTAAAGCAAGGCAACGTAAAGCAATGTAAAGCAACATAAAGCAAGGCAACGTAAAGCAAGGCAACGTAAAGCAACGTAAAGCAAAGTAAAGCAAGGCAACGTAAAGCAAGGCAACGTAAAGCAACGTAAAGCAACATAAAGCAAGGCAACGTAAAGCAACGTAAAGCAACGTGAAGCACGGCAACGTAAAGCAACGTAAAGCAACGTAAAGCAAGGCAACGTAAAGCAAGGCAACGTAAAGCAAGGCAACGTAAAGCAACATAAAGCAACGTAAAGCAAGGCAACGTAAAGCAACGTAAAGCAAGGCAACGTAAAGCAAGGCAACGTAAAGCAACGTAAAGCAACATAAAGCAAGGCAACGTAAAGCAAGGCAACGTAAAGCAACGTAAAGCAAGGCAACGTAAAGCAAGGCAACTTAAAGCAATGTAAAGCAAGGCAACGTAAAGGAAGGCAACCTAAAGCAACGTGAAGCAACGTAAAGCACGGCAACGTAAAGCAAGGCAACGTAAAGCAACGTAAAGCAATGTAAAGCAAGGCAACGTAAAGCAAGGCAACGTAAAACAACGTAAAGCAAGGCAACGTAAAGCAAGGCAACGTAAAGCAACGTAAAGCAAGGCAACGTAAAGCAAGGCAACGTAAGGCAACGTAAAGCAAGGCAACGTAAAGCAACGTAAAGCAACGTAAAGCAAGGCAACGTAAACAAGACAACGTAAAGCAACGTAAAGCAACGTAAATCAAGACAACGTAAAGCAAGGCAACGTAAAGCAATGCGACGTAAAGCAACGTAAGGCAACATGAAGCAAGGAAACATAAAGCAAGGCAACATAAAGCAACGTAAAGCAACGTGGCGAGGCGAGGCGTGGCGAGGCAAGGCAACGTAAAGCAAGGCAACGTAAAGCAACGTAAATCAACGTAAAGCAACGTAAAGCAAGGCAACGTAAAGCAATGTAAAGCAACGTAAAGCAAGGCAACGTAAAGCAAGGCAACGTAAAGCAACGTAAAGCAACGTAAAGCAAGGCAACGTAAAGCAACGTAAAGCAACGTAAAGCAAGGCAACGTAAAGCAAGGCAACGTAAAGAAACGTAAAGCAACATAAAGCAACATAAAGCAAAACAACATAAAGCAAGGCAACATAAAGCAACATAAAGCAACGTAAAGCAAGGCAACGTAAAGCAAGGCAACGTAAAGCAACGTAAAGCAACGTAAAGCAAGGCAACGTAAAGCAAGGCAACGTAAAGCAAGGCAACGTAAAGCAAGGCAACGTAAAGCAACGTAAAGCAACGTAAAACAGGGCAACGTAAAGCAAGGCAACGTAAAGCAACGTAAAGCAACGTAAAGCAAGGCAACGTAAAGCAAGGCAACCTAAATCAACGTAAAGCAACGTAAAGCAAGGCAACGTAAAGCAACCTAAAGCAACGTAAAGCAAGGCAACGTAAAGCAAGGCAACGTAAAGCAACGTAAAGCAACGTAAAGCAAGGCAACGTAAAGCAAGGCAACGTAAAGCAACGTAAAGCAACGTAAAGCAAGGCAACGTAAAGCAACGTAAAGCAACGTGGAGAGGCAAGGGGAGGCGAGGCGAGGCAAGGCAACGTAAAGCAACGTAAAGCAAGGCAACGTAAAGCAAGGCAACGTAAAGCAACGTACAGCAACGTAAAGCAACGTGGCGAGGCGAGGCGATGCGAGGCGAGGCAAGGCAACGTAAAGCAAGGCAACGTAAAGCAACGTAAAGCAACGTAAAGCAACGTAAAGCAAGGCAACGTAAAGCAGGGCAACGTAAAGCAACGTAAAGCAAGGCAACATAAAGCAAGGCAACGTAAAGCAACGTAAAGCAAGGCAACGTAAAGCAAGGCAACTTAATGCAACGTAAAGCAACGTAAAGCAAGGCAACGTAAAGCAACGTAAAGCAACGTAAAGCTAGGCAACGTAAAGCAACTTAAAGCAAGGCAACGTAAAGCAACGTAAAGCAACGTAAAGCAAGGCAACGTAAAACAAGGCAATGTAAAGCAACGTAAAGCAAGGCAACATAAAGCAAGGCAACGTACAGCAACGTAAAGCAACGTAAAGCAAGGCAACGTAAAGCAAGGCAACGTAAAGCAACGTAAAGCAACGTAAAGCAAGGCAACGTAAATCAAGGCAACGTAAAGCAACGTAAAGCAACGTAAAGCAAGGCAACGTAAAGCAAGGCAATGTAAAGCAACGTAAAGCAACGTAAAGCACGGCAACGTAAAGCAAGGTAAAGCAACATAAAGCAAGGCTACGTAATGCAAGGCAACGTAAAGCAAGGAAACGTAAAGCAAGGCAACGTAAAGCAACGTAAAGCAACGTAAAGCAAGGCAACGTAAAGCAAGGCAACGTAAAGCAACGTAAAGCAAGGCAGCATAAAGCAAGGCAACGTAAAGAAAAGTAAAGCAAGGCAACGTAAAGCAAGGCAACGTAAAGCAAGTCAACGTAAAGCAACGTAAGGCAAGGCAACGTAAAGCAAGTCAACGTAAAGCAACGTAAAGCAAGGCAACGTAAAGCAAGGCAACGTAAAGCAAGGCAACTTAAAGCAACGTAAAGCAACGTAAAGCAAGGCAACGTAAAGCAACGTAAAGCAATGTAAAGCAAGGCAACGTAAAGCAACGTAAAGCAACCTAAAGCAAGGCAACGTAAAGCAACGTAAAGCAACGTAAAGCAAGGCAACGTAAAGCAAGGGAACGTAAAGCAAGCCAATGTAAAGCAACGTAAAGCAACGTAAAGCAAGGCAACATAAAGCAAGGCAACGTAAAGCAACGTAAAGCAACGTAAAGCAAGTAAACGTAAAGCAAGGCAACGTAAAGCAACGTAAAGCAAAGTAAAGCAACGCAACGTAAAGCAAGGAAACGTAAAGCAACGTAAAACAACGTAAAGCAAGGCAACGTAAAGCAAGGCAACGTAAAGCAACGTAAAGCAACATAAAGCACGGCAACGTAAAGCAAGGTAAAACAACATAAAGCAAGGCAACGTAAAGCAAGGCAACGTAAAGCAAGGAAACGTAAAGCAAGGCAAGGTAAAGCAACGTAAAGCAACGTAAAGCAAGGCAACGTAAAGCAAGGCAATGTAAAGCAACGTAAAGAAATGTAAAGCAAGGCAACGTAAAGCAAGGCAATGTAAAGCAACGTAAAGCAAGGCAACGTAAAGCAAGGCAACTTAAAGCAATGTAAACTAAGGCAACGTAAAGCAAGGCAACGTAAAGGAACGTAAAGCAACGTAAAGCAAGGCAACGTAAAGCAACGTAAAGCAACGTAAAGCACGGCAACGTAAAGCAAGGCAACGTAAAGCAAGGCAATGTATAGCAAGGCAACGTAAAGCAACATAAAGCAACGTAAAGTAAGGCAACGTAAAGCAACGTAAAGCAAGGCAACGTAAAGCAACGTAAAGCAACGTAAAGCAAGGCAACGTAAAGCAAGGCAATGTAAAGCAACGTAAAGCAACATAAAGCAAGGTAACGTAAAGCAAGGCAACGTAAAGCGACGTAAAGCAAAGTAAAGCTAGGCAACGTAAAGCAACATAAAGCAACGTAAGCACGACAAAGTAAAGCAAGGCAACGTAAAGCAACGTAAAGCAATGTAAAGCAAGGCAACGTAAAGCAAGGCAACGTAAAACAACGTAAAGCAAGGCAACTTAAAGCAAGGCAACGTAAAGCAACGTAAACAAGGCAACGTAAAGCAAAGTAAAGCAACTTAAATCAAGGCAACGTAAAGCAAGCAACGTAAAGCAAGGCAACGTAAAGCAACGTAAAGCAAGGCAACGTAAAGCAAGTCAACGTAAAGCAACGTAAAGCAAGGCAACGTAAAGCAATGCAACGTAAAGCAAGGCAACTTAAAGCAACGTAAAGCAACGTAAAGCAAGGCAACGTAAAGCAACGTAAAGCAATGTAAAGCAAGGCAACGTAAAGCAACGTAAAGCAACATAAAGCAAGGCAACGTAAAGCAACGTAAAGCAAGGCAACGTAAAGAAACGTAAAGGAACGTAAAGCAAGGCAACGTAAAGCAAGGGAATGTAAAGCAAGCCAATGTAAAGCAACGTAAAGCAACGTAAAGCAAGGCAACATAAAGCAAGGCAACTTAAAGCAACGTAAAGCAACGTAAAGCAAGTAAACATAAAGCAAGGCAACGTAAAGCAACGTAAAGCAAAGTAAAGCAACGCAACGTAAAGCAAGGCAACGTAAAGCAACGTAAAGCAACGTAAAGCAAGGCAACGTAAAGCAAGGCAACGTAAAGCAACGTAAAGCAACATAACGCACGGCAACTTAAAGCAACGTAAAACAACATAAAGCAAGGCAACGTAAAGCAAGGCAACGTAAAGCAAGGAAACGTAAAGCAAGAAAAGGTAAAGCAACGTAAAGCAACGTAAAGCAACGTAAAGCAAGGCAACGTAAAGCAAGGCAACGTAAAGCAACGTAAAGAAACGTAAAGCAAGGCAACGTAAAGCAAGGCAACGTAAAGCAACGTAAAGCAAGGCAACGTAAAGCAAGGCAAATTAAAGCAATGTAAAGCAAGGCAACGTAAAGCAAGGCAACGTAAGGCAACGTAAAGCAACGTAAAGCTAGGCAACGTAAAGCAACTTAAAGCAATGTAAAGCAAGGCAACGTAAAGCAAGGCAACGTAAAGCAACGTAAAGCAAGGCAACGTAAAGCAAGGCAATGTAAAGCAACGTAAAGCAACGTAAAGCAAGGCAACGTAAAGCAACGTAAAGCAATGTAAAGCAAGGCAACGTAAAGCAAGGCAACGTAAAGCAAGGCAACGTAAAGCAAAGTAAAGCAAGGCAACGTAAAGCAAGTCAACGTAAAGCAACGTAAAGCAAGGCAACGTAAAGCAAGGCAACTTAATGCAACGTAAAGCAACGTAAAGCAAGGCAACGTAAAGCAACGTAAAGCAACGTAAAGCTAGGCAACGTAAAGAAACTTAAAGCAAGGCAACGTAAAGCAACGTAAAGCAACGTAAAGCAAGGCAACGTAAAGCAAGACAACGTAAAGCAAGGCAATGTAAAGCAACGTAAAGCAACGTAAAGCAAGGCAACATAAAGCAAGGCAACGTAAAGCAACGTAAAGCAACGTAAAGCAAGGCAACGTAAAGCAAGGCAACGTAAAGCAACGTAAAGCAAAGTAGAGCAAGGCAACGTAAATCAAGGCAACGTAAAGCAACGTAAAGCAACGTAAAGCAAGGCAACGTAAAGCAAGGCAATGTAAAGCAACGTAAAGCAACGTAAAGCACGGCAACGTAAAGCAAGGTAAAGCAACATAAAGCAAGGCTACGTAATGCAAGGCAACGTAAAGCAAGGAAACGTAAAGCAAGGCAACGTAAAGCAACGTAAAGTAACGTAAAGCAAGGCAACGTAAAGCAAGGCAACGAAAAGCAAGGGAACGTAAAGCAACGTAAAGCAAGGTAACGTAAAGCAAGGCAACGTAAAGCAACATAAAGCAAGGCAACGTAAAGCAAGGCAACGTAAAGCAACGTAAAGCAACGTAAAGCAAGGCAACGTAAAGCAAGGCTACGTATAGCAACGTAAAGCAAGGCAACGTAAAGCAAGGCAACGTAAAGCAACCTAAAGCAACGTAAAGCAAGGCAACGTACAGCAAGGCAACGTAAAGCAACGTAAAGCAAGGCACCGTAAAGCAAGGCAACTTAAAGCAATGTAAAACAAGGCAACGTAAAGCAAGGCAACGTAAAGCAACTTAAAGCAACGTAAAGCAAGGCAACGTAAAGCAACTTAAAGCAACGTAAAGCGAGGCAATGTAAAGCAAGGCAACGTAAAGCAACGTAAAGCAACGTAAAGCAACGTAAAGCAAGGCAACGTAAAGCAAGGCAACGTAAGGCAAGGCAACGTAAAGCAACGTAAAGCAACGTAAAGCAACGCAACGTAAAGCAAGGCAACGTGAAGCAAGGGAAGGCAACGTAAAGCAAGGCAACGTAAGGCACGGCACGGCATGGCGCGGCACGGCACGGCAAGGCAAGGCAAGCCAAGGCAAGGCAAGGCACGGAAATTTAAGGTAAGTTAAGGTAAGTTAAGGTTTGTTACGGAAAGTTACGGGAAGTTAAGGTAAGTTAAGGTAATTTAAGGTAAGTTACGGAAAGTTAAGTTACGGAAAGTTAAGGTAAGTTAAGGTAAGTTACGGAAAGTTAAGGTAAGTTAAGTTACGGAAAGTTAAGGTAAGTTACGGAAAGTTATGGAAAGTTAAGTTATGGAAAGTTAAGGTAAGTTACGGAAAGTTATGGAAAGTTAAGTTATGGAAAGTTAAGGTAAGATACGGAAATTTATGGAAAGTTAAGTTATGGAAAGTTAAGGTAAGTTACGGAAAGTTCTGGAAAGTTAAGTTATGGAAAGTTAAGGTAAGTTATGGAAAATTAAGTTATGGAAAGTTAAGGTAAGTTATGGTATGGAAAGTTAAGGTAAGTTTACGGAAAGTTATGGAAAGTTAAGTTATGGAAAGTTAAGTTAAGTTATGGTATGGAAAGTTAAGGTAAATTAAGGAAAGTTATGGAAAGTTAAGTTATGGAAAGTTAAGGTAAGTTATGGTATGGAAAGTTAAGGTAAGTTACGGAAAGTTATGGAAAATTAAGTTATGGAAAGTTACGGAAAGTTATGGTATGGAAAGTTAAGGTAAGTTACGGAAAGTTATGGAAAGTTAAGTTATGGAAAGTTATGGAAAGTTACGGAAAGTTATGGAAAGTTAAGTTATGGAAAGTTACGGAAAGTTACGGAAAGTTAAGTTATGGAAAGTTACGGAAAGTTACGGAAAGTTATGGAAAGTTAAGTTATGGAAAGTTATGGAAAGTTAAGTTATGAAAAATTATGGAAAGTTACGGAAAGTTACGGAAAGTTACGGAAAGTTAAGGTAAGTTAAGTTATGGAAAGTTATGGAAAGTTAAGGAAAGTTAAGGTAAGTTAAGTAATGGACAGTTATGGAAAGTTATGGATAGTTAAGGTAAGTTAAGTTATGGAAAGTTAAGTTATGGAAAGTTATGGAAAGTTAAGGTAAGTTAAGTTATGGAAAGTTATGGAAAGTTATGGAAAGTTAAGGAAAGTTATGGAAAGTTATGGAAAGTTATGGAAAGTTAAGTTATGGAAAGTTATGGAAAGTTATGGAAAGTTATGGAAAGTTATGGAAAGTTATGGAAAGATAAGTTATGGAAAGTTAAGGTAAGTTAAGTTATGGAAAGTTAAGGAAAGTTATGGAAAGTTAAGTTATGGAAAGTTAAGGTAAGTTAAGTTATGGAAAGTTAAGGAAAGTTATGGAAAGTTATGGAAAGTTATGGAAAGTTAAGTTATGGAAAGCTATGGAATGTTATGGAAAATTATGGAAAATTAGGAAAGTTAAGGTAAGTTAAGTTATTGAAAGTTAAGGTAAGTTAAGTTATGGAAAGTTATGGAAAGTTAAGGTAAGTTAAGTTATGGAAAGTTATGGAAAGTTATGGAGAGTTATGGAAAGTTATGGAAAGTTAATTTATGGAAAGCTATGGAATGTTATGAAAAGTTATGGAAAGTTAGGAAAGTTAAGGTAAGTTAAGTTATGGAAAGTTAAGGTAAGTTAAGTTATGGAAATTTAAGGTAAGTTAAGGTAAGTTAAGTTACGGAAAGTTATGGAAAGTTATGGAAAGTAAAGTTAAGTTAAGTTATGGAAAGTTATGGAAAGTTAAGGTAAGTTAAGGTATGGAAAGATATGGAAAGTTATGGAAAGTTAAGATAAGTTAAGTTATGGAAAATTAAGTTATGGAAAGTTATGGAAAGTTACGGAAAGTTAAGGTAAGTTATGTTATGGAAAGTTATGGAAAGTTATGGAAAGTTATGGAAAGTTAAGGAAAGTTATGGAAAATTATGGAAAGTTATGGAAATTTAAGTTATGGAAAGTTATGGAAAGTTATGGAAAGTTATGGAAAGTTAAGTTATGGAAAGTTATGGAAAGTTATGGAAAGTTAAGTTATGGAAAGTTAAGGAAAGTTATGGAAAGTTATGGAAAGTTATGGAAAGTTAAGTTATGGAAAGCTATGGAATGTTATGGAAAATTATGGAAAATTAGGAATGTTAAGGTAAGTTAAGTTATTGAAAGTTAAGGTAAGTTAAGTTATGGAAAGTTATGGAAAGTTAAGGTAAGTTAAGTTATGGAAAGTTATGGAAAGTTATGGAGAGTTATGGAAAGTTATGGAAAGTTAATTTATGGAAAGCTATGGAATGTTATGAAAAGTTATGGAAAGTTAGGAAAGTTAAGGTAAGTTAAGTTATGGAAAGTTAAGGTAAGTTAAGTTATGGAAATTTAAGGTAAGTTAAGGTAAGTTAAGTTACGGAAAGTTATGGAAAGTTATGGAAAGTAAAGTTAAGTTAAGTTATGGAAAGTTATGGAAAGTTAAGGTAAGTTAAGGTATGGAAAGATATGGAAAGTTATGGAAAGTTAAGATAAGTTAAGTTATGGAAAATTAAGTTATGGAAAGTTATGGAAAGTTACGGAAAGTTAAGGTAAGTTAAGTTATGGAAAGTTATGGAAAGTTATGGAAAGTTATGGAAAGTTAAGGAAAGTTATGGAAAATTATGGAAAGTTATGGAAATTTAAGTTATGGAAAGTTATGGAAAGTTATGGAAAGTTATGGAAAGTTAAGTTATGGAAAGTTATGGAAAGTTATGGAAAGTTAAGTTATGGAAAGTTATGGAAAGTTATGGAAAGTTATGGAAAGTTATGGAAAGTTATGGATAGTTAAGGTAAGTTAAGTTATGGAAAGTTCAGTTATGTAAAGTTAAGGAAAGTTATGGAAAGTTAAGTTATGGAAAGTTAAGGTAAGTTAGGGTATGGTAAGTTATGAAAAGTTAGGGTATGGTAAGGTAAGTTAAGGTAATTTAGGGTATGGTAAGTTATGGAAAGTTAAGGTATGGTAAGTTATGGAAAATTAAGTTATGGTAAGGTAATTTAAGGTAAGTAAGGGTATGGTAAATTATGGAAAGTTAGGGTATGTTAAGTTATGGAAAGTTAAGGTATGGTAAGGTAAGTTAAGGTAAGTAAGGGTATGGTAAGTTATTGAAAGTTAGGGTATGGTAAGGTAAGTTAAGGTAATTTAGGGTATGGTAAGTTATGGAAAGTTAATGTATGGTAAGTTATGGAAACTTAAGGTAAGTTATGATATGGAAAGTTAAGTTATGATAAGTTATGGAAAGTTAAATTAAGTTATGGTATAGAAAGTTTAGGTAAGTTAAGGTATGTTATGGTATGGAAAGTTAAGGTATGGTAAGTTATGGAAAGTTAAGGTAAGTTATGGTATGGAAAGTTAAGGTAAGTTAAGGTAAGTTATGGTATGGAGAGTTAAGGTAAGTTATGGTATGGAAAGTTAAGATAAGTTAAGGTAAGTTATGGTATGGAAAGTTAAGGTAAGTTAAGGTAAGTTATGGAAAGTTAAGGTAAGTTATGGTATGGAAAGTTAAGGTAAGTTAAGGTAAGTTATGGAAAGTTAAGGTAAGTTATGGTATGGAAAGTTAAGGTAAGTTAAGTTATGGAAAGTTAAGGTAAGTTATGGTATGGTAAGTTATTGAAAGTTAAGGTATGTTAAGTTATGGAAAGTTAAGGTAATTTATGGTATGGTAAGTAAATGGAAATTTAATATAAGATAGGGTATGGTAAGTTCTGGAAAGTTAAGGTATGGTAAGTTATGGAAAGTTAAGGTAAGTTAGGGTATGGTAAGTTATGGAATGTTAAGGTATGGTAAGTTATGGAAAGTTAAGGTTTGGTAAGTTATGGAAAGTTAATGAAAGATAGGGTATGGTAAGTTATGGAAAGTTAGGGTATGGTAAGTTATGAAAAGTTAAGGTATGGTAAGTTATGGAAAGTTAAAGTATGGTAAGTTATGGAAAGTTAAGGTAATTTAGGGTATGGTAAGTTATGGAAAGTTTAGATATGGTAAGTTATGGAAAGTTAAGTTATGGTAAGTTATGGAAAGTTAAGTTAAGTTAGGGTATGGAAAGTTATGGAAAGATAAGGTATGGTAAGTTTTGGAAAGTTAAGGTAAGTTAGGGTATGGTAAGTTATGGAAAGTTAGGGTATGGTAAGGTAAGTTAAGGTAATTTAGGGTATGGTAAATTATGGAAAGTTAAGGTATGGTATGTTATGGAAAGTTAAGTTATGGTAAGGTAATTTAAGGTAAGTAAGGTTATGGTAAATTATGGAAAGTTAGGGTATGTTAAGTTATAGAAAGTTAAGGTATGGTAAGGTAAGTTAAGGTAAGTAAGGGTATGGTAAGTTATGGAAAGTTAGGGTATGGTAAGGTAAGTTAAGGTAATTTAGGGTATGGTAAGTTATGGAAAGTTAATGTATGGTAAGTTATGGAAAGTTAAGGTAAGTTAACTTATGGAAAGTTAAGGTAAGTTAAGGTAAGTTATAGAAAGTTAAGGTAAGTTAAGTTATGGAAAGATAAGGTAAGTTAGGGTATGTTAAGTTATGGAAAGTTAAGGTAAAAAAAGTTATGGAAATTTAAGATAAGTTAGGGTATGGTAAGTTATGGAAAGTTAAGGTAAGTTAGTGTATGGTAAGTTATGGAATGATAAGGTATGCTATGTTATGGAAAGTTAAGGTAAGTTAGGGTATGGTAAGTTATGGAAAGTTAAGGTATGGTAAGTTATGGAAAGTTAAGGTAAGTTAGGGTATGGTAAGTTATGGAAAGTTAAGGTAAGTTAAGTTATGGAAAGTTAAGGTAAGTTAGGGTATGGTAAGTTATGGAAAGTTAAGGTAAAAAAAGTTATGGAAATTTAAGATAAGTTAGGGTATGTTAAGTTATGGAAAGTTAAGGTAAGTTAGGGTATGGTAAGTTATGGAATGATAAGGTATGCTATGTTTTGGAAAGTTAAGGTAAGTTAGTGTATGGTAAGTTATGGAAAGTTAAGGTAAGTTAGGGTATGGTAAGTTATGGAAAGTTAAGGTATGGTAAGTTATGGAAAGTTAAGGTAAGTTAGGGTATGGTACGTTATGGAAAGTTAAGGTATGGTAAGTTATGGAAAGTTAAGGTTAGTTAGGATATGGTAAGTTATGGAAAGATAAGTTAAGTTAGGGTATGGTAAGTTATGGAATGTTAAGGTATGGTAAGTTATGGAAAGTTAAGGTAAGTTAGGGTATGGTAACTTATGGAAAGTTAAGGTAAGTTAGGTTATAGTAAGTTATGGAAAGTTAAGTTATGGTAAGTTATGGAAAGTTAAGTTAGGGTATGGTAAGTTATGGAAATTTAAGGTAAGTTAGGGCATGGTAAGTTATGGAAAGTTAAGGTAAGTTAGGGTATGGTAAGTTATGGAAAGTTAAGGTATGTTAAGTTATGGAAAGTTAAGGTAATTTATGGTATGGTAAGTAAATGGAAATTTAATGTAAGTTAGGGTATGGTAAGTTCTGGAAAGTTAAGTTATGGTAAGTTATGGAAAGTTAAGTTAAGTTAGGGTATGGAAAGTTATGGAAAGATAAGGTATGGTAAGTTTTGGAAAGTTAAGGTAAGTTACGGTATGGTAAGTTATGGAAAGTTAGGGTATGGTAAGGTAAGTTAAGGTAATTTAGGGTATGGTAAGTTATGGAAAGTTAATGTATGGTATGTTATGGAAAGTTAAGTTATGGTAAGGTAATTTAAGGTAAGTAAAGTTATGGTAAATTATGGAAAGTTAGGGTATGTTAAGTTATGGAAAGTTAAGGTATGGTAAGCTAAGTTAAGGTAAGTAAGGGTATGGTAAGTTATGGAAAGTTAGGGTATGGTAAGGTAAGTTAAGGTAATTTAGGTTATGGTAAGTTATGGAAAGTTAATGTATGGTAAGTTATGGAAAGTTAAGGTAAGTTATGGTATGGAAAGTTAAGGTAAGTTAAGGTAAGTTATGGAAAGTTAAGGTAAGTTAAGTTATGGAAAGTTAAGGTAAGTTAGGGTATGGTAAGTTATGGAAAGTTAAGGTAAAAAAAGTTATGGAAATTTAAGATAAGTTAGGGTATGTTAAGTTATGGAAATTTAAGGTATGTTAGGGAATGGTAAGTTATGGAATGATAAGGTATGCTATGTTATGGAAAGTTAAGGTAAGTTAGGGTATGGTAAGTTATGGAAAGTTAAGGTATGGTAAGTTATGGAAAGTTAAGGTAAGTTAGGGTATGGTAAGTTATGGAAAGTTAAGGTAAGTTAAGTTATGGAAAGTTAAGGTAAGTTAGGGTATGGTAAGTTATGGAAAGTTAAGGTAAAAAAAGTTATGGAAATTTAAGATAAGTTAGGGTATGGTAAGTTATGGAAAGTTAAGGTAAGTTAGGGTATGGTAAGTTATGGAATGATAAGGTATGCTAAGATTTGGAAAGTTAAGGTAAGTTAGTGTATGGTAAGTTATGGAAAGTTAAGGTAAGTTAGGGTATGGTAAGTTATGGAAAGTTAAGGTATGGTAAGTTATGGAAAGTTAAGGTAAGTTAGGGTATGGTAAGTTATGGAAAGTTAAGGTAAGTTAGGTTATGGTAAGTTATGGAAAGTTAAGTTATGGTAAGTTATGGAAAGTTAAGTTAGGGTATGGTAAGTTATGGAAATTTAAGGTAAGTTAGGGCATGGTAAGTTATGGAAAGTTAAGGTAAGTTAGGGTATGGTAAGTTATGGAAAGTTAAGGTATGTTAAGTTATGGAAAGTTAAGGTAATTTATGGTATGGTAAGTAAATGGAAATTTAATGTAAGTTAGGGTATGGTAAGTTCTGGAAAGTTAAGTTATGGTAAGTTATGGAAAGTTAAGTTAAGTTAGGGTATGGTAAGTTATGGAATGTTAAGGTATGGTAAGTTATGGAAAGTTAAGGTAAGTTAGGGTATGGTAAGTTATGGAAAGTTAAGGTATGGTAAGTTATGGAAAGTTAAGGTTTGGTAAGTTATGGAAAGTTAAAGAAAGATAGGGTATGGTAAGTTATGGAAAGATAAGTTAAGTTAGGGTATGGTACGTTATGGAATGTTAAGGTATGGTAAGTTATGGAAAGTTAAGTTTATTTATGGAAAGTTAAGGTATGGTAAGTTATGGAAAGTTAAGTTAAGTTAGGGTATGTTAAGTTATGGAAAGTTAAGGTAAGTTAGGTTATGGTAAGTTATGGAAAGTTAAGTTATGGTAAGTTATGGAAAGTTAAGTTAGGGTATGGTAAGTTATGGAAATTTAAGGTAAGTTAGGGCATGGTAAGTTATGGAACGTTAAGGTATGGTAAGTTATGGAAAGTTAAATTAAGTTAGGGTATGGAAAGTTATGGAAAGATAAGGTATGGTAAGTTTTGGAAAGTTAAGGTTTGGTAAGTTATGGAAAGTTAAGAAAAGATAGGGTATAGTAAGTTATGGAAAGTTAGGGCATGGTAAGTTATGTAAAGTTAAGTTATGGTAAGTTATGGAAAGTTAAAGTATGGTAAGTTATGGAAAGTTAAGGTATGGTAAGTTATGGAAAGATAAGGTAAGTTAGGTTATGGTAAGTTATGGAAAGTTAAGGTATGGTAAGTTATGGAAAGTTAAGTTAAGTTATGATATAGAAAGTTAAGGGAAGTTAAGGTATGTTACGGTATGGAAAGTTAAGGTACGGTAAGTTATGGAAATTTAAGGTAAGTTATGGTATGGAAAGTTAAGGTAAGTTAAGGTAAGTTATGATATGGAAAGTTAAGGTAAGTTATGGTATGGAAAGTTAAGGCAAGTTAAGGTAATTTATGGTATGGAAAGTTAAGGTAAGTTATGGTATGGAAAGTTAAGGTAAGTTAGGTTATGGTAAGTTATGGAAAGTTAAGGTATGTTAAGTTATGGAAAGTTAAGGTAATTTATGGTATGGTAAGTAAATGGAAATTTAATGTAAGTTAGGGTATGGTAAGTTCTGGAAAGTTAAGGTATGGTAAGTTATGGAAAGTTAAGGTAAGTTAGGGTATGGTAAGTTATGGAATGTTAAGGTATGCTATGTTATGGAAAGTTAAGGTAAGTTAGGGTATGGTAAGTTATGGAAAGTTAAGGTATGGTAAGTTATGGAAAGTTAAGGTAAGTTAGGGTATGGTAAGTTATGGAAAGTTAAGGTAAGTTAAGTTATGGAAAGTTAAGGTAAGTTAGGGTATGGTAAGTTATGGAAAGTTAAGGTAAAAAAAGTTATGGAAATTTAAGATAAGTTAGGGTATGTTAAGTTATGGAAAGTTAAGGTAAGTTAGGGTATGCTAAGTTATGGAATGTTAAGGTATGGTAAGTTATGGAATGTTAAGGTAAGTTAGGGTATGGTAAGCTATGGAAAGTTAAGGTAAGTTAGGGTATGTTAAGTTATGGAAAGTTAAGGTATGGTAAGTTATGGAAAGTTAAGGTAAGTTAGGGTATGGTAACTTATGGAAAGTTAAGGTAAGTTAGGTTATAGTAAGTTATGGAAAGTTAAGTTATGGTAAGTTATGGAAAGTTAAGTTAGGGTATGGTAAGTTATGGAAATTTAAGGTAAGTTAGGGCATGGTAAGTTATGGAAAGTTAAGGTAAGTTAGGGTATGGTAAGTTATGGAAAGATAAGGTATGGTAAGTTTTGGAAAGTTAAGGTAAGTTACGGTATGGTAACTTATGGAAAGTTAGGGTATGGTAAGGTAAGTTAAGGTAATTTAGGGTATGGTAAGTTATGGAAAGTTAAGGTATGGTATGTTATGGAAAGTTAAGTTATGGTAAGGTAATTTAAGGTAAGTAAAGTTATGGTAAATTATGGAAAGTTAGGGTATGTTAAGTTATGGAAAGTTAAGGTATGGTAAGCTAAGTTAAGGTAAGTAAGGGTATGGTAAGTTATGGAAAGTTAGGGTATGGTAAGGTAAGTTAAGGTAATTTAGGTTATGGTAAGTTATGGAAAGTTAATGTATGGTAAGTTATGGAAAGTTAAGGTAAGTTATGGTATGGAAAGTTAAGGTAAGTTAAGGTAAGTTATGGAAAGTTAAGGTAAGTTAAGTTATGGAAAGTTAAGGTAAGTTAGGGTATGGTAAGTTATGGAAAGTTAAGGTAAAAAAAGTTATGGAAATTTAAGATAAGTTAGGGTATGGTAAGTTATGGAAATTTAAGGTAAGTTAGGGAATGGTAAGTTATGGAATGATAAGGTATGCTATGTTATGGAAAGTTAAGGTAAGTTAGGGTATGGTAAGTTATGGAAAGTTAAGGTATGGTAAGTTATGGAAAGTTAAGGTAAGTTAGGGTATGGTAAGTTATGGAAAGTTAAGGTAAGTTAAGTTATGGAAAGTTAAGGTAAGTTAGGGTATGGTAAGTTATGGAAAGTTAAGGTAAAAAAAGTTATGGAAATTTAAGATAAGTTAGGGTATGGTAAGTTATGGAAAGTTAAGGTAAGTTAGGGTATGGTAAGTTATGGAATGATAAGGTATGCTAAGTTTTGGAAAGTTAAGTTAAGTTATTGTATGGTAAGTTATGGAAAGTTAAGGTAAGTTAGGGTATGGTAAGTTATGGAAAGTTAAGGTATGGTAAGTTATGGAAAGTTAAGGTAAGTTAGGGTATGGTAAGTTATGGAAAGTTAAGGTAAGTTAGGTTATGGTAAGTTATGGAAAGTTAAGTTATGGTAAGTTATGGAAAGTTAAGTTAGGGTATGGTAAGTTATGGAAATTTAAGGTAAGTTAGGGCATGGTAAGTTATGGAAAGTTAAGGTAAGTTAGGGTATGGTAAGTTATGGAAAGTTAAGGTATGTTAAGTTATGGAAAGTTAAGGTAATTTATGGTATGGTAAGTAAATGGAAATTTAATGTAAGTTAGGGTATGGTAAGTTCTGGAAAGTTAAGTTATGGAAAGTTAAGGTAAGTTAAGTTATGGAAAGTTAAGGTAAGTTAGGGTATGGTAAGTTATGGAATGTTAAGGTATGGTAAGTTATGGAAAGTTAAGGTAAGTTAGGGTATGGTAAGTTATGGAAAGTTAAGGTAAGTTAAGTTATGGAAAGTTAAGGTAAGTTAGGATATGGTAAGTTATGGAATGTTAAGGTATGGTAAGTTATGGAAAGTTAAGGTAAGTTAGGGTATGGTAAGTTATGGAAAGTTAAGGTATGGTAAGTTATGGAAAGTTAAGGTTTGGTAAGTTATGGAAAGTTAAAGAAAGATAGGGTATGGTAAGTTATGGAAAGATAAGTTAAGTTAGGGTATGGTACGTTATGGAATGTTAAGGTATGGTAAGTTATGGAAAGTTAAGTTTATTTATGGAAAGTTAAGGTATGGTAAGTTATGGAAAGTTAAGGTAAGTTAGGGTATGTTAAGTTATGGAAAGTTAAGGTAAGTTAGGTTATGGTAAGTTATGGAAAGTTAAGTTATGGTAAGTTATGGAAAGTTAAGTTAGGGTATGGTAAGTTATGGAAATTTAAGGTAAGTTAGGGCATGGTAAGTTATGGAACGTTAAGGTATTGTAAGTTATGGAAAGTTAAATTAAGTTAGGGTATGGAAAGTTATGGAAAGATAAGGTATGGTAAGTTTTGGAAAGTTAAGGTTTGGTAAGTTATGGAAAGTTAAGAAAAGATAGGGTATAGTAAGTTATGGAAAGTTAGGGCATGGTAAGTTATGTAAAGTTAAGTTATGGTAAGTTATGGAAAGTTAAAGTATGGTAAGTTATGGAAAGTTAAGGTATGGTAAGTTATGGAAAGATAAGGTAAGTTAGGTTATGGTAAGTTATGGAAAGTTAAGGTATGGTAAGTTATGGAAAGTTAAGTTAAGTTATGATATAGAAAGTTAAGGGAAGTTAAGGTATGTTATGGTATGGAAAGTTAAGGTATGGTAAGTTATGGAAATTTAAGGTAAGTTATGGTATGGAAAGTTAAGGTAAGTTAAGGTAAGTTATGATATGGAAAGTTAAGGTAAGTTATGGTATGGAAAGTTAAGGTAAGTTAAGGTAATTTATGGTATGGAAAGTTAAGGTAAGTTATGGTATGGAAAGTTAAGGTAAGTTAGGGTATGGTAAGTTATGGAAAGTTAAGGTATGTTAAGTTATGGAAAGTTAAGGTAATTTATGGTATGGTAAGTAAATGGAAATTTAATGTAAGTTAGGGTATGGTAAGTTCTGGAAAGTTAAGGTATGGTAAGTTATGGAAAGTTAAGGTAAGTTAGGGTATGGTAAGTTATGGAATGTTAAGGTATGCTATGTTATGGAAAGTTAAGGTAAGTTAGGGTATGGTAAGTTATGGAAAGTTAAGGTATGGTAAGTTATGGAAAGTTAAGGTAAGTTAGGGTATGGTAAGTTATGGAAAGTTAAGGTAAGTTAAGTTATGGAAAGTTAAGGTAAGTTAGGGTATGGTAAGTTATGGAAAGTTAAGGTAAAAAAAGTTATGGAAATTTAAGATAAGTTAGGGTATGTTAAGTTATGGAAAGTTAAGGTAAGTTAGGGTATGGTAAGTTATGGAATGATAAGGTATGCTAAGTTTTGGAAAGTTAAGGTAAGTTAGTGTATGGAAAGTTATGGAAAGTTAAGGTAAGTTAGGGTATGGTAAGTTATGGAAAGTTAAGGTATGGTAAGATATGGAAAGTTAAGGTAAGTTAGGGTATGGTACGTTATGGAAAGTTAAGGTATGGTAAGTTATGGAAAGTTAAGGTTAGTTAGGATATGGTAAGTTATGGAAAGATAAGTTAATTTAGGGTATGGTAAGTTATGGAATGTTAAGGTATGGTAAGTTATGGAATGTTAAGGTAAGTTAGGGTATGGTAAGCTATGGAAAGTTAAGGTAAGTTAGGGTATGTTAAGTTATGGAAAGTTAAGGTATGGTAAGTTATGGAAAGTTAAGGTAAGTTAGGGTATGGTAACTTAAGGAAAGTTAAGGTAAGTTAGGTTATAGTAAGTTATGGAAAGTTAAGTTATGGTAAGTTATGGAAAGTTAAGTTAGGGTATGGTAAGTTATGGAAATTTAAGGTAAGTTAGGGCATGGTAAGTTATGGAAAGTTAAGGTAAGTTAGGGTATGGTAAGTTATGGAAAGTTAAGGTATGGTAAGTTATGGAAAGTTAAGGTAAGTTAAGTTATGGAATGTTAAGGTAAGTTAAGGTAAGTTAAGTTATGGAAATTTATGGAAAGTTAAGGTAAGATAAGGTAAGATAAGTTATGGAAAGTTATGGAAAGTTATGGAAAGTTATGGAAAGTTAAGTTATGGAATGTTAAGTTAAGTTATGGAAAGTTAATTTATGGAAAGTTAAGGTAAGTTATGGAAAGTTAAGGTATGGAAAGTTAAGGTAAGTTAAGTTATGGAAAGTTAATTTATGGAAAGTTAAGGTAAGTTAAGTTATGGAAAGTTATGGAAAGTTATGGAAAGTTAAGTCATGGAAAGTTAAGGTAAGTTAAGTTATGGAAATTTAAGTTATGGAAAGTTATGGAAAGTTAAGTTATGGAAAGTTAAGGTAAATTAAGTTATGGAAAGTTAAATTATGGAAAATTAAGCTAAGTTAAGTTATGGAAAGTTATGGAAAGTTTAGTTATGGAAAGTTAAGGTAAGTTAAGTTATGGAAAGTTAGGGAAAGTTATGGAAAATTAAGGTAAGTTAAGTTATGGAAAGTTCTGGAAAGTTAAGGTAAGTTAAGTTATGGAAAGATATGGAAAGATCAGTTATGGAAAGTTAAGGTAAGTTAAGTTATGGAAAGTTATGGAACGTTAAGGTAAGTTAAGGTAAGTTAAGATATGGAAAGTTATTTAAAGTTATGGAAAGTTATGGAAAGTTATGGAAAGTTAAGTTATGGAAAGTTAAGGTAAGTTATGGAAAGTTATGGAAAGTTAAGTTATGGAAAGTTAAGTTATGGAAAGTTAAGGTAAGTTAAGTTATGGAATGTTATGGAAAGTTATGGAAAGTTATGTTATGGAAAATTAAGGTAAGTTAAGTTATGGAAAGTTAAGTTATGGAAAGTTAAGGTAAGTTAAGTTATGTAAAGTTATGGAAAGTTTAGTTATGGAAAGTTAAGGTAAGTTAAGTTATTGAAAGTTATGGAAATTTATGGAATGTTAAGTTATGGAATGTTAAGTTAAGTTAAGTTATGGAAAGTTAAGTTACGGAAAGTTAAGGTAAGTTAAGTTATGGAAAGTTAAGGTAAGTTAAGTTATGGAAAGGTATGGAAAGGTAAGTTAAGTTATGGAAAGATATGGAAAGATAAGTTATGGAAAGTTAAGGTAAGTTAAGTTATGGAATTTAAGGTAAGTTATGTTATGGAAAGTTATGGAAAGTTAAGGTAAGTTAAGTAAAGTTATGGAAAGTTAAGGTAAGTTAAGTTATGGAAAGTTAAGGTAAGTTAAGGTAAGTTATGGAAAGTTAAGGTAAGTTAAGTTATGGAAAGTTAAGGTAAGTTAGGGTATGGAAAGTTAAGGTAAGTTAAGTTATGGAAAGTTTAGGTAAGTTAGGGTATGGTAAGGTATGGAAAGTTAGGGTATGGTAAGTTAAGGAAAGTTAAGGTATGATAAGGTAAGTTAAGGTAAGTAGAGGTATGGTAAGTTATGGAAAGTTAGGGTATGGTAAGGTAAGTTAAGGTAATTTAGGGTATGGTATGTTATGGAAAGTTAAGGTATGGTAAGGTAAGTTAAGGTAAGTAAGGCTATGGTAAGTTATGGAAAAGTAATGTAAGTTAGGGTATGTTAAGTTATGGAAAGTTAAGGTAAGTTAGGGTATGGAAAGTTATGGAAAATTAATGTAAGTTAGGGTATGTTAAGATATGGAAAGTTAAGGTAAGTTAGGGTATGCAAATTTAAGGTACGGTAAGTTATGGAGAGTTAAGGTAAGTTATGGTATGGAAAGTTAGGGTATGGTAAGTTATGGAAAGTTAAGCTAAGTTATGATATGGAAAGTTAAGGTATGGTAAGTTATGGAAAGTTAAGGTAATTATGGTATGGAAAGTTAAGGTATGGTAAGTTATGGAAAGTTATGGTATGGAAAGTTAAGATATGGTAAGTTATGGAAAGTTAAGGTAAGTTATGGTATGGAAAGTTAAGGTATGGTAAGTTATGTAAAGTTATGTTATGGAAAGTTAAGTTATGGTAAGTTATGGAAAGTTAAGGTAAGTTATGGTATGGAAAGTTAAGGTATGGTAAGTTATGGAAAGTTATGCTATGGAAAGTTAAGGTATGGTAAGTTATGGAAAGTTAAGGTAAGTTATGATATGGAAAGTTAAGGTATGGTAAGTTATGGAAAGTTAAGATAAGTTATGGTATGGAAAGTTAAGGTAAGGTATGGTATGGAAAGTTAAGGTATGGTAAGTTATGGAAAGTTAATGTAAGTTATGGTATGGAAAGTTAAGGTATGGTAAGCTATGGAAAGTTAAGTTAAGTTATGATATGGAAAGTTAAGGTAAGGTTTGGTATGGAAAGTAAAGTTATGGTAAGTTATGGAAAGTTAAGGTAAGTTAGGTTATGGTAAGTTATGGAACGTTAAGGTATGGAAAGTTATGGAAAGTTTTGGTAAGTTAGGGTATGGTAAGTTATGGAAAGTTAAGATATGGTAAGTTATGGAATGTTAAGTTAAGGTAAGTTATGGAAAGTCAAGTTAAGTTAGGGTATGGTAAGTTAAGGAAATTTAAGGCAAGTTATGGTATGGTAAGTTATGGAAAGTTAATGTAAGTTAGGGTATGGTAAGTTATTGAAAGTTAAGGTAAGTTAGGGTGTGGTAAGTTATGGAAAGTTAAGGTAAGTTAGGGTATGGTAAATTATGGAATGTTAAGGTATGGTAAGTTATGGAAAGTTAAGGTAAGTTAGGTATGGTAAGTTATGGAAAGTTAAGGTAAGTTAGGGTATGGTAAGTTCTTGAAAGTTAAGGTAAGTTAGGGTGTGGTAAGTTATGGAAAGTTAAGGTAAGTTAGGTTATGGTAAGTTATGAAAAGTTAAGGTATGGTAAGTTATGTAAAGTTAATGTATGGTAAGTTATGGAAAGATAAGTTAAGTTAAGGTATGGTAAGTTATGGAAATTTAAGGTAAGTTATGGTATGGTATGTTATGGAAAGTTAAGGTATGGTAAGTTATGGAAAGTTAAGGTAAGTTAGGGTATGGAAAGTTATGGAAAGATAAGGTATGGTAAGTTTTGGAAAGTTAAGGTAAGTTAGGGTATGGTAAGTTATGGAAAGTTAGGGTATGGTAAGGTTAGTTAAGGTAATTTAGGGTATGGTAAGTTATGGAAAGTTAAGGTATGGTAAGTTATGGAAAGGTAAGGTATGGTAAGGTAATTTAAGGTAAGTAAGGGTATGGTAAATGGAAAGTTAGGGTATGTTTAGTTATGGGAGTTAAGGTATGGTAAGGTAAGTTAAGGTATGTAAGGGTATGGTAAGTTATGGAAAGTTAGGGTATGGTAAGGTAAGTTAAGGTAATTTAGGGTATGGTAAGTTATGGAAAGTTAATGTATGGTAAGTTATGGAAAGTTAAGGTAAGTTATGGTATGGAAAGTTAAGATAAGTTAAGGTAAGTTATTCAAAGTTAAGGTAAGTTAAGTTATGGAAAGTTAAGGTAAGTTAGGGTATGGTAAGTTATGGAAAGTTAAGGTAAAAAAAGTTATGGAAATTTAAGATAAGTTAGGGTATGGTAAGTTATGGAAAGTTAAGGTAAGTTAGGGTATGATAAGTTATGGAATGATAAGGTATGCTAAGTTATGGAAAGTTAAGGTAAGTTAGGGTATGGTAAGTTATGGAAAGTTAAGGTATGGTAAGTTATGGAAAGTTAAGGTAAGTTAGGGTATGGTAAGTTATGGAAAGTTAAGGTAAGTTGGGCTATGGTAAGTTATGGAAAATTAAGGTATGGTAAGTTATGGAAAGTTAAGGTAAGTTAGGGTATGGTAAGTTATGGAAAGTTAAGGTAAGTTAGATTATGGTAAGTTATGGAATGTTAAGGTATGGTAAGTTATGGAAAGTTAAGTTAAGTTAGGGTATGGTAAGTTATGGAAATTTAAGTTAAGTTAGGGTAAGGTAAGTTATGGAAGGTTAAGGTAAGTTAGGGTATGGTAAGTTATGGAAAGTTAAGGTAAGTTAGGGCATGGTAAGTTATTGAAAGATAAGGTAAGTTAGGGTGTGGTAAGTTATGGAAAGTTAAGGTAAGTTAGGGTATGGTAAGTTAAGGAAAGTTAAAGTAAGTTAGGTATGGAAAGTTATGGAAAGTAATGGAAAGTTAAGTTATGTAAAGTTAAGGTAAGTTAAGTTATGGAAAGTTAAGTTATGGAAAGTTATGGAAAGTTAAGGTAAATTAAGTTATTTAAAGATAAGTTATGGAAAGTTAAGGTAAGTTAAGTTATGGAAAGTTATGGAAAGTTTAGTTATGGAAAGTTAAGGTAAGTTAAGTTATGGAAAGTTATGGAAAGTTAAGGTAAGTTAAGGTAAGTTAAGTTATGGAAAGTTATGGAAAGTTATGGAAAGTTATGGAATGTTAAGGTAAGTTATGGAAAGTTATGGAAAGTTAAGTTATGGAAAGTTAATGTAAGTTATGGAAAGTTAAGTTATGGAAATTTAAGGTAAGTTAAGTTATGGAAAGTTAAGTTACGGAAAGTTAACGTAAATTATGGAAAGTTATGGAAAGTTAAGTTATGGAAAGTTAAGGTAAGTTAAGTAATGGAAAGTTAAGTTATGGAAAGTTAAGTTAAGTTATGGAAAGTTATGGAAAGTTTAGTTATGGAAAGTTAAGGTAAGTTAAGTTATGGAAAGTTATGGAAATTTATGGAAAGTTAAGTTATGGAAAGTTAAGGTAAGTTAAGTTATGGAAAGTTAAGTTATGGAAAGTTAAGGTAAGTTATCTTATGGAAAGTTAAGGTAAGTTAAGTTATGGAAAGGTATGGAAAGATAAGTTATGGAAAGTTAAGGTAAGTTAAGTTATGGAAAGTTAAGGTAAGTTAAGTTATGGAAAGTTATGGAAACTTAAGGTAAGTTAAGTTAAGTTATGGAAAGTTAAGGTAAGTTAAGTTATGGAAAGTTAAGGTAAGTTAAGGTAAGTTATGGAAAGTTAAGATAAGTTAAGTTTTGGAAAGTTAAGGTAAGTTAGGGTATGGAAATTTAAGGTAAGTTAAGTTATGGAAAGTTAAGGTAAGTTAGGGTATGGTAAGTTATGGAAAGTTAAGGTATGGTAAGTTAAGGAAAGTTAAGTTATGATAAGGTAAGTTAAGGTAAGTAAGGGTATGGTAAGTTATGGAAAGTTAGGGTATGGTAAGGTAAGTTAAGGTAATTTAGTGTATGGTAAGTTATGGAAAGTTAAGGTATGGTAAGTTATGGAAAGTTAAGGTATGGTAAGGTAAGTTAAGGTAAGTAAGGGTATGGTAAGTTATGGAAAGTTAGGGTATGGTAAGGTAAGTTTAGGTAATTTAGGGTATGGTAAGTTATGGAAACTTAAGGTATGGTAAGTTATGGAAAGTTAAGGTATGGTAAGGTAAGTTAAGGTAAGTAAGGGTATGGTAAGTTATGGAAAGTTAGGGTATGGTAAGTTATGGAAAGTTAAGGTATGGTAAGGTAAGATAAGGTAAGTAAGTGTATGGTAAGTTATGGAAAGTTAATGTATAGTAAGGTAAGTTAAGGTAAGTAAGGTTATGGTAAGTTATGGAAAGTTAAGGAAAGTTAGGGTATGGTAAGTTATGGAAAATTAATGTAAGTTAGGGTATGTTAAGTTATGGAAAGTTAAGGTAAGTTAGGGTATGGAAAGTTAGGGAAAATTAATGTAAGTTTGGGTATGTTAAGTTTTGGAATGTTAAGGTAAGTTAGGGTATGGAAAGTTAAGGTATGGTAAGTTATGGAAAGTTAAGTTAAGTTATGGTACGGAAAGTTAAGGTATGGTAAGCTATGGAAAGTTAAGGTAAGTTATGGTATGGAATGTTAAGGTAAGTTATGGTATGAAACGTTAAGGTAAGTTATGGTATGGAAAGTTAAGGTAAGTTAAGATAAGTTATGGAAAGTTAAGGTAAGTTAGGGTATGGTAAGTTATGGAAAGTTAAGGTATGGTAAGTTTTGGAAAGTTAAGGTTAGTTAGGGTATGGTAAGTTATGGAAAGTTAAGGTAAGTTAGGGTATGGTAAGTTATGGAAATTTAAGGTAAGTTAGGGTATGGTAAGTTATGGAAAGTTAAGGTAAGTTAGGGTATGGAAAGTTAAGGTATGGTATGTTATGGATAGTTAAGGTAAGTTATGGTATGGAAAGTTAAGGTATGGTAAGTAATGGAAAGTTAAGGTAAGTTATGCTATGGAAAGTTAAGGTATGGTAAGTTATGGAAAGTTAAGGTAAGTTAGGGTATGGAAAGTTGAGGTATGGTAAGTTATGGAAAGTTAAGGTAAGTTATGGTATGGAAAGTTAAGGTATGGTAAGTTATGGAAAGTTATGTTTTGGAAAGTTAAGGTATGGTAAGTTATGGAAAGTTAAGGTAAGTTATGTTATGGAAAGTTAAGGTATGGTAAGTTATGGAAAGTTATGGTATGGAAAGTTAAGGTATGGTAAGTTATGGAAAGTTATGGAAAGTTATGGAAAGTTATGTTATGGAAAATTAAGGTAAGTTAAGTTATGGAAAGTTAAGTTATGGAAAGTTAAGTTAAGTTATGGAAAGTTATGGAAAGTTTAGTTATGGAAAGTTAAGGTAAGTTAAGTCATTGAAAGTTATGGAAATTTATGGAAAGGTAAGTTATGGAAAGTTAAGGTAAGTTAAGTTATGGAAAGTTAAGTTACGGAAAGTTAAGGTAAGTTAAGTTATGGAAAGTTAAGGTAAGTTAAGTTATGGAAAGGTATGGAAAGGTAAGTTAAGTTATGGAAAGATATGGAAAGATAAGTTATGGAAAGTTAAGGTAAGTAAAGTTATGGAATTTAAGGTAAGTTAAGTTATGGAAAGTTATGGAAAGTTAAGGTAAGTTAAGATAAGTTATGGAAAGTTATGGAAAGTTAAGGTAAGTTAAGTAAAGTTATGGAAAGTTAAGGTAAGTTAAGTTATGGAAAGTTAAGGTAAGTTAGGGTATGGTAAGTTATGGAAAGTTAGGGTATGGTAAGTTATGGAAAGTTAGGGTATGGTAAGTTAAGGAAAGTTAAGGTATGATAAGGTAAGTTAAGGTAAGTAAGGGTATGGTAAGTTATGGAAAGTTAGGGTATGGTAAGGTAAGTTAAGGTAAGTAAGGGTATGGTATGTTATGGAAAAGTAATGTAAGTTAGGGTATGTTAAGTTATGGAAAGTTAAGTTAAGTTAGGGTATGGAAAGTTATGGAAAATTAATGTCAGTTAGGGTATGTTAAGATATGGAAAGTTAAGGTAAGTTAGGGTATGGAAATTTAAGGTATGGTAAGTTATGGAAAGTTAAGGTAAGTTATGGTATGGAAAGTTAGGGTATGGTAAGTTATGGAAAGTTAAGCTAAGTTATGATATGGAAAGTTAAGGTATGGTAAGTTATGGAAAGTTAAGGTAATTATGGTATGGAAAGTTAAGGTATGGTAAGTTAAGGAAAGTTATGGTATGGAAAGTTAAGTTATGGTAAGTTATGGAAAGTTAAGTTAAGTTATGGTATGGAAAGTTAAGGTATGGTAAGTTATGTAAAGTTATGTTATGGAAAGTTAAGTTATGGTAAGTTATGGAAAGTTAAGGTAAGTTATGGTATGGAAAGTTAAGGTATGGTAAGTTATGGAAAGTTATGCTATGGAAAGTTAAGGTATGGTAAGTTATGGAAAGTTAAGGTAAGTTATGATATGGAAAGTTAAGGTATGGTAAGTTATGGAAAGTTAAGTTATGGTATGGAAAGTTAAGGTATGGTAAGTTATGGAAAGTAAATGTAAGTTATGGTATGGAAAGTTAAGGTATGGTAAGCTATGGAAAGTTAAGTTAAGTTATGGTATGGAAAGTTAAGGTAAGGTTTGGTATGGAAAGTAAATTTATGGTAAGTTATGGAAAGTTAAGGTAAGTTAGGTTATGGTAAGTTATGGAACGTTAAGGTATGGAAAGTTATGGAAAGTTTTGGTAAGTTAGGGTATGGTAAGTTATGGCAAGTTAAGATATGGTAAGTTATGGAATGTTAAGTTAAGGTAAGTTATGGAAAGTCAAGTTAAGTTAGGGTATGGTAAGTTAAGGAAATTTAAGGCAAGTTATGGTATGGTAAGTTATGGAAAGTTAATGTAAGTTAGGGTATGGTAAGTTATGGAAAGTTAAGGTAAGTTAGGGTATGGTAAGTTATTGAATGTTAAGGTAAGTTAGGGTGTGGTAAGTTATGGAAAGTTAAGGTAAGTTAGGGTATGGTAAATTATGGAATGTTAAGGTATGGTAAGTTATGGAAAGTTAAGGTAAGTTAGGTATGGTAAGTTATGGAAAGTTAAGGTAAGTTAGGGTATGGTAAGTTGTTGAAAGTTAAGGTAAGTTAGGGTGTGGTAAGTTATGTAAAGTTAAGGTATGGTAAGTTATGTAAAGTTAATGTATGGTAAGTTATGGAAAGATAAGTTAAGTTAAGGTATGGTAAGTTATGGAAATTTAAGGTAAGTTATGGTATGGTAAGTTATGGAAAGTTAAGGTAAGTTATGGTATGGTAAGTTATGGAAAGTTAAGGTATGGTAAGTTATGGAAAATTAAGGTAAGTTAGGGTATGGAAAGTTATGGAAAGATAAGGTATGGTAAGTTTTGGAAAGTTAAGGTAAGTTAGGGTATGGTAAGTTATGGAAAGTTAGGGTATGGTAAGGTTAGTTAAGGTAATTTAGGGTATGGTAAGTTATGGAAAGTTAATGTATGGTAAGTTATGGAAAGTTAAGGTATGTTATGGTATGGAAAGTTAAGATAAGTTAAGGTAAGTTATGGAAAGTTAAGGTAAGTTAAGTTATGGAAAGTTAAGGTAAGTTAGGGTATGGTAAGTTATGGAAAGTTAAGGTAAAAAAAGTTATGGAAAGTTAAGATAAGTTGGGGTATGGTAAGTTATGGAAAGTTAACGTAAGTTAGGGTATGATAAGTTATGGAATGATAAGGTATGCTAAGTTATGGAAAGTTAAGTTATGGTAAGGTAAGTTAAGGTAAGTAAGGGTATGGTAAGTTATGGAAAGTTAGGGTATGGTAAGTTATGGAAAGTTAAGGTATTGTAAGGTAAGTTAAGGTAAGTAAGGGTATGGTAAGTTATGGAAAGTTAAGGTATAGTAAGGTAAGTTAAGGTAAGTAAGGGTATGGTAAGTTATGGAAAGTTAAGGTAAGTTAGGGTATGGTAAGTTATGGAAAATTAATGTAAGTTAGGGTATGTTAAGTTATTGAAAGTTAAGGTAAGTTAGGATATGGAAAGTTATGGAAAATTAATGTAAGTTAGGGAATGTTAAGTTATGGAAAGTTAAGTTAAGTTAGGGTATGGAAAGTTAAGGTATGGTAAGTTATGGAAAGTTAAGGTAAGTTATGTTATGGAAAGTTAGGGTGTGGTAAGTTATGGAAAGTTATGGTATGGAAAGTTAAGTTATGGTAAGTTATGGAAAGTTAAGGTAAGTTATGGTATGGAAAGTTAAGGTATGGTAAGTTATGGAAAGTTATGCTATGGAAATTTAAGGTATGGTAAGCTATGGAAATTTAAGGTAAGTTAGGGTATGGTAAGTTATGGAAATTTAAGGTAAGTTAGGGTATGGTAAGTTATGGAAATTTAAGGTAAGTTAGGGTATGGTAAGTTATGGAAAGTTAAGGTAAGTTAGGGTATTGAAAGTTAAGGTATGATATGTTATGGAAAGTTAAGATAAGTTATGGTATGGAAAGTTAAGGTATGGTAAGTTATGGAAAGTTAAGGTATGTTAAGTTATGGAAAGTTAAGGTATGGTAAGTTATGGAAAGTTATGGTATGGAAAGTTGAGGTATGGTAAGTTATGGAAAGTTAAGGTAAGTTATGTTATGGAAAGTTAAGGTATGGTAAGTTATGGAAAGTTATGCTATGGAAAGTTAAGGTATGGTAAGTTATGGAAAGTTAAGGTAAGGTATGGTATGGAAAGTTAAGGTAAGTTATGGTATGGAAAGTTAAGGTAAGTTAAGTTATGGAAAGTTAAGGTAAGTTATGGTATGGAAAGTTAAGGTAAGTTAAGGTAAGTTATGGTATGGAAAGTTAAGGTAAGTTATAGTATGGAAATTTAAGGTAAGTTAAGGTAAGTTATGGTATGGAAGTTAAGGTAAGTTATGGTATGGAAAGTTAAGGTAAGTTATGGTATGGAAAGTTAAGGTAAGTTATGGTATGGAAAGTTAAGGTAAGTTAAGGTAAGTTATGGAAAGTTAAGGTAAGTTAGGGTATGGAAAGTTAAGGTAAGTTAAGTTATGGATAGTTAAGGCAAGTTAGGGTATGGTATGTTATGGAAAGTTAGGGTATGGTAAAGTAAGTTAAGGTAATTTAGGGTAAGGAAAGTTATGGAAAGTTAATGTATGGTAAGTTATAGAAAGTTAAGGTAAGTTATTGTATGGAAAGTTAAGGTAAGTTAAGGTAAGTTATGGTATGGAAGTTAAGGTAAGTTATGGTATGGAAAGTTAAGGTAAGTTATGGTATGGAAAGTTAAGGTAAGTTAAGGTAAGTTATGGAAAGTTAAGGTAAGTTAGGGTATGGAAAGTTAAGGTAAGTTAAGTTATGGATAGTTAAGGTAAGTTAGGGTATGGTATGTTATGGAAAGTTAGGGTATGGTAAGGTAAGTTAAGGTAAGTTAGGGTAAGGTAAGTTATGGAAAGTTAATGTATGGTAAGTTATGGAAAGTTAAGGTAAGTTATGGTATGGAAAGTTAAGGTAAGTTAAGGTAAGTTATGGAAAGTTAAGGTAAGTTAGGGTATGGTAAGTTATGGAAAGTTAGGGTAAGTTAGGGTTTGGTAAGTTATGGAAAGTTAGGGTATGGTAAGTTATGGAAAGTTAGGGTATGGTAAGTTATGGAAAGTTAAGGTAAGTTAGGGTATTGTAAGTTATGGAAAGATAAGGTAAGTTAGGGTATGGTAAGTTATGGAAAGTTAAGGTAAGTTAGGGTATGGTAAGTTATGGAATGTTAAGTTATGCTAAGTTATGGAAAGTTAAGTTAAGTTATGGTATGGTAAGTTATGGAAAGTTAAGGTATGGTAAGTTATGGAAAGTTAAGGTAAGTTAGGGTATGGTAAGTTATGGAAAGTTAAGGTATGGTAAGTTATGGGAAGTTAAGGTAAGTTAGGGTATGGTAAGTTATGGAAAGTTAAGGTAAGGTAGGGTATGGTAAGTTATGGAATGTTAAGGTATGGTAAGTTATGGAAAGTTAAGTTTAGTTATGGAAAGTTAAGGTATGGTAAGTTATGGAAAGTTAAGGTAAGTTAGGGTATGGTAAGTTATTGAAAGTTAAGGTATGGTAAGTTATGGAAAGTTAAGGTAAGATAGGTTATGGTAAGTTATGGAAAGTTAAGTTATGGTAAGTTATGGAAAGGTAAGTTAGGGTATGGTAAGTCATGGAAATTTAAGGTAAGTTAGGGCATGGTAAGTTATGGAAAGTTAAGGTAAGTTAGGGTATGGAAAGTTAAGGTATGTTAGGGTATGGTAAGTTATGGAAATTTAAGGTAAGTTAGGGTATGGAATGTTAAGGTAAGTTATGGAAAGTTAAGGTAAGTTAAGGTAAGTTATGGAAAGTTAAGCTAAGTTAGGGTATGGAATGTTAAGGTAAGTTAAGGTAAGTTATGGAAAGTTAAGGTAAGTTAAGTTAATTTATGGAAAGTTAAGTTAAGTTTAGGTAAGTTATGGAAAGTTAAGGTAAGTTAGGTTATGGAAAGTTAAGGAAAGTTAAGGTAAGTTTTGGAAAGTTAAGGTAAGTTAGGGTATGGAATGTTAAGGTAAGTTAAGGTACGTTATGGAAAGTTAAGGTAAGTTAGGGTATGGAAAGTTAAGGTAAATTAAGTTATGGAAAGTTAAGGTAAGTTAGGGTATGGTAAGTTATCTAAAGTTAAGGTATGGTAAGTTATGGAAAGTTAAGGTAAGTTAAGGTATGGAAGGTTAATGTAAGTTAAGGTAAGTTATGGAAAGTCAAGGTAAGTTAGGGTATGGAAAGTTAAGGTAAGTTAAGGTATGGAAAGTTAAGTTAAGTTAAGGTATGGAAGGTTAAGGTAAGTTAATTTATGGAATTTAAAGGTAATTTAAGGTATTGAAATTAAAGGTAAGTTAATGTAAGTTATGGAAATTAAAGGTAAGTTAGGGTTAGTTAAGGTATGTTATGGAAATTAAAGGTAAGTTAAGGTAAGTTAACGTATGTAAAGTTAAGGTAAGTTAAGGTAAGTTATGGAAATTTAAGGTAAGTTTATTAAGTTAAGGTATAGAAAGTTAAGGTAATTTAAGGTAAGTTATGGAAATTAAAGGTAAGTTAAGGTAATTTAAGGTATGGAAATTTAAGGTAAGTTAAGGTAAGTTATGGAAATTAAAGATAATTTAAGGTAAGTTAAGGTATGGAAAGTTAAGGTAAGTTAAGTTAAGGTATGGAAATTTAAGGTAAGTTAAGGTAAGTTAAGGTATGGAAAGTTAAGTTAACTTAAGGTAAGTTAAGTTAAGGGAAGTTAAGGCAAGGTAAAGTAAGGTACGTAAAATTAAGGTAAATTAAGGCAAGGTAAGTAAAGGTAATAGAATTTAAGATAAGGTAAGGTAAGTAAAGTTAAGTTTAGTTAAGTTAAGTTAAGGTAAGGTAGGTAAAGTTAAGGTAAGTTAAGTTAAGGTAAGTTACGTTAACTTAAGGTAAGGTAAGTTAAGCTAAAGTAAGTTAAATTAAGGTTAATTTAAGTTAAGGTAGGTTAAGTTAAGGTAAGTTAAGTTAAGGAAAGTTAAGGTAAGTTAAGTTCAGATAAGTAAAGTTAAGTTAAATACAGTTAAGTTAAGGTAAGATAAGGTAAGTTAAGGTAGGTTAAGTTAAGGAAAGTTATGGAAAATTAAGGAAAGGCAAGGTAATTTAAGGTAAGTTAAGGCAAGGTAAGGTAATTTAAGGTGAGTTTAGTCAAGGCAAGTTAAGTTAAGTTGAGTTAAGGTAAGTTAAGTTAAGGTAAGGTAATTAAGTTAAGGTAAGTTAAGATAATGTAAGGTAAGTTAAGGTATCTTAAGCTTAGGAAAGTTAAGGTAAGTTAAGATAATGTAAGTTAAGGTATGTTAAGTTAAGGAAAGTTATGGAAAATTAAGGAAAGGCAAGGTAATTTAAGGTAAGTTAAGGCAAGGTAAGGTAATTTAAGGTAAGTTTAGTCAAGGCAAGGTAAGTTAAAGTTAAGGTAAGGTAAGTTAAGTAAAGGTAAGTTAAGTTACGTTAAGTTAATGTAAGTTAAGGTAAGTTATGTTAAGGTAATTTAAGTTAAGGTAAGGTAAGGTAAGAATAGTTAAGTTAAGGTAAGGGAAGTTAAGTTAAGGGAAGTTAAGGTAAGGTAAGTTAAGGTAAGTAAAGGTAAGTTAAGGTAAGTTAAGATAGAGTAAGGAAAGTTAAGGTAAGTTAAGCTAAGGAAAGTTAAGGTAAGTTAAGGTAAGTTAAGGAAGGTTAAGTTAAGTTACGGTAAGTAAAGGATAACTAAGGCAAGGCAAGGTAAGTTAATGTAAGTTTAGTTAAGGCAAGGTAAGTTAAGGTAAGTTAAGTGAAGGTAATTTAAGGAAAGTTAAGGCTAGGCAAAGTAAGTTAAGGTAAGTTAAGGCAATTTAAGTTATGTTAAGTTAAGGTAAGGTAAGTTATGTTATGTTATGTTAAGGTAAGTTAAGACAAGGAAAGGTAAGTTAAGGTAAGGTTTGAAAAGGCAAGGTAAGTTAAGGTAAGTTAAGTTTAGGAAAGGTAAGCTAAATTAAGTTATGTAAATTTAGTTAAAGTAAGTTAAATTAAGGTAAGTTAAGTTTAGTAAAGACAATGTTACTCAAGGTAAGTTAAGGTAAGGTAAGTTAAGGTAAGTTAAGTTTAGTTAAGTTAGGTTAAGGTAACATAAGTCAAGGAAAGTGAAGTTAAGGTATATTAAGGAAAGTTAAGTTATGCTAAGTTAATTTAATTTAAGGTAAGTTAAGGTAAGTTAAGTTATGGTAAATTAAGTTAAGTTAATGTAAGTTAAGTGAAGTTAAGGTAAGTTAAGTTAGGTTAAGGTAAGAATTCAAGGTAAGTTAAGTAAAGGTAAGTTAAGGTAAGTTAAGTTAGGGTAAGGTAAGTTAAGGTAAGTAAAGTTAATTTAAGTCAACTTAAGTTAAGTTAAATACGTTAAGTTTATGCAAGTTAAGGTAAGAAAGGTAATTTAAGGTAAGGTAATTAAGGTAAGTTATAGTAAGTTAAGGTAAGTAAAGTTAAGTAAAGTTAAGGTACTTTAAGGCAAGTTAAGTTAAGGTAAGTTATAGTAAGTTAAGGTAAGTTAAGTTAAATTAAGTTAAGGTACTTTAAGGCAAGGCAAGGTAATTTAAGGTAAGTTTAGTTAAGGCAAGGTAAGTTAAGGTGAGTTAAGGTAAGTTAAGTTAAGGTAATTAAGTCAAGGTAAGTTAAGATAATGTAAGGTAAGTTAAGGTATCTTAAGCTTAGGAAGGTTAAGGTAAGTTTAGATAATATAAGTTAAGGTAGGTTAAGTTAAGGAAAGTTATGGAAAATTAAGGAAAGGCAAGGTAATTTAAGGTAAGTTAAGGCAAGGTAAGGTAATTTAAGGTAAGTTTAGTTAAGGCAAGGTAAGTTAAAGTTAAGGTAATATAAGTTAAGTAAAGGTAAGTTAAGTTACGTTAAGTTAATGTAAGTTAAGGTAAGTTATGTTAAGGTAATTTAAGTTAAGTTAAGGTAAGGTAAGAAAAGTTAAGTTAAGGTAAGGGAAGTTAAGTTAAGGTAAGTTAAGGTAAGTAAATGCAAGGCAATGTAAATTAAGGTAAGGTAAGGTAAGTTAAGTTAACTTAAAGTAAGTCAAATTATGGTAAGTCAAGTTAAGTTAAGTCAAGTTAGGGTAAATTAAGGTAAGATAAATTAAGGTAAGGTAAGTTAAGTTCTGTTAAGTAAAGGTAAGATAAGTTCAGTTAAGTTAAGATAAGGTAATTTAAGTTAAGGCAAGTTAAGTTAAGTTTAATTTAAGTTAAGGTAAGGTAAGTTAAGTTAAAGGTAAGGTAAGTTAAATTAAGGTAAGTTAAGTTCATTTAAGGTAAGTTAAGGTAAGGTAAGTGAAGTGAAGTTAAGGTAAGTTAAGTTAAGTATAGTTAAGTCAAGACAAGTTAAAGAAAGTTTTGGCAAGTTAAGGCAAGTTTAACCAAGGCAAGTTAAGGGAAGTTAAGGCAAGTTAAGGCAAGTTGACGCAGTTTGAGGAAGTTGAGGCAAGCTAAGTTAAGGCAAGTTAAGTTTAGTTAAGTTATAGCAAGTTTTGTTAAGGCAAGTTAAGTTAAGGCAAGTAAAGGCAAGTTAATTTAAGGCAAGTCAAGTTAAGTGAAGGTAAGTTAAGTAAAGTTAAGGCATGTTAAGGCAAGTTAAGGCAAGTGAAGGCATGTTAAGGCAAGTTAAGGCAAGTGAAGGCATGTTAAGGCAAGTTAAGGCAAATAAAGGTTGGTTAAGGCAAGGCAAGTTAAGGCAAGATAATGCAACTTAAGGCAAATTAAGGCAAGTTAAGTTAAGGTAAGGCATGTCAGGTTATGTTAAGTTAAGTTAAGTTAAGTTAAGTTATATTAAGTTAAGGCATGTTAAGACAAGTTAAGTTAAGTTAAGGCAAGTTATTTAAAGGTAAGATAAGTTTAATTAAGTGGTTATGTTAAGTTAATTTGAGCGTAAGGTAAGGTCAGGTAAGTTACGGTCAGGTAATGTAAGGTCAGGGTAAGGTCAGGTCAGGTCAGGGTTAGGTCAGGGTTAGGTCAGGTCAAGGTAAGGTAAGTTCGGTTAAGGTAAGGTAATGATAAGGCAAGGCAAGGCAAGGCAAGGCAAGGCACTGACATTTACCTGACCTTGAGCTTTTCTTGACATTGACCTGACTTTACCTTACCATACCTTACCTTACCTTACGTAAGGTACAGAGGGAGGGGAGATGCTCTCTCCATCGCACTTGTTCCCTGCTGCCCTGAACTTAAACCCTTCTGAGATGTAGGGAGATCAAACCCCCATGTTTCCCAGCAAAGCCACCAGGACCTGTTAAGAGTAGAGGGTCTACCTCAGGGTACTCAAGGTCAGAGAAAGGTCAGGTTAGGTCAGGGTAAGGTGACTTCAGGGTACGTTAAGGTAACATAAGGTAAAGTAAGGTAGAGAAGGGTAGGGTAAAGAAAGGTAAGGTAAGGTCAGGTCAAGGTCAATGTCAGATCTGGTCAGGTGAGGGTAAGGAAAGATCAAGTAAGGCAAGGTCAGTTAAGGTAAGGTAATGTAAGTTAAGGAAATATAAGGTGAGATAAAGTTAGTTATGGGTAAGACGTGGCTGAGTTAATTTAAGGTAAGGTTAAGAGTAAGGTAAGTTCAGGTAAGGTAAGGTAAGGTAAGGTAAGGTAAGGTAAAGTAAGGTAAGTTAAGGTAAGATAAGGTAAGTTAAGGAAAGTTAAGGAAAGTTAAGCTAAGGTAAGTTAATGTAAGATAAGGTAAGGTAAGTTAAGGTAAGGTAAGTTTAGTTAAGTTAAGATTAGGTAAGATAAGTTAAGGTAAGTTGAAGTAAGGTAAGGCAAGGTAACGTAAGGTACTTTAAGTTAAGGTAAGTGAAGGAAATTAAAGGTAAGTTAAGGTAAGTGAAGCTATGGAAAGTTAAGGTAAGTTAAGGTAAGATAAGGTAAGTTAAGTTAAGGTAAGTAAAGGAAAACTAAGGCAAGGCAAGGTAAGTTAACGTAAGTTTAGTTAAGGCAAGGTAAGTTAAGGTAAGTTAAGTGAAGGTAATTTAAGGTAAGTTAAGGCTAGGCAAAGTAAGTTAAGGTAAGTTAAGGCAATTTAAGTTATGTTAAGTTAAGGTAAGGTAGGGTAAGTTATGTTATGTTAAGGGAAGTTAAGACAAGGAAAGGTAAGTTAAGGTAAGGTTTGAAAAGGCAAGGTAAGTTCAGGTAAGTTAAGTTTAGGTAAGGTAAGCTAAATTAAGTTAAGTAAGTTTAGTTAAAGTAAGTTAAATTAAGGTAAGTTAAGTTTAGTAAAGACAATGTTACTCAAGGTAAGTTAAGGTAAGGTAAGTTAAGGTAAGGTAAGGTTAGTTAAGTTAGGTTAAGGTAACATAAGTCAAGGAAATTTAAGTTAAGGTATATTAAGGAAAGTTAAGTTAAGGTAAGTTAATTTAATTTAAGGTAAGTTAAGTTATGGTAAATTAAGTTAATGTAAGTTAAGTGAAGTTAAGGTAAGTTAAGTTAGGTTAAGGTAAGAATTCAAGGTAAGTTAAGTAAAGGTAAGTTAAGGTAAGTTAAGTTAGGGTAAGGTAAGTTAAGGTAAGTAAAGGTAAGTTAAGGTAAGTAAAGGTAAGTTAAGTCAACTTAAGTTAAGTTAAATAAGTTAATGCAAGTTAATGCAAGTTAAGTTAAGGTAAGTTAAGGTAAGTTAAGGTAAGTTAAGGTAAGTTATAGTAAGTTAAGGTAAGTAAAGTTAAGTAAAGTTAAGGTACTTTAAGGCAAGTTAAGTTAAGGTAAGTTATAGTAAGTTAAGGTAAGTAAAGTTAAATTAAGTTAAGGTACTTTAAGGCAAGGCAAGGTAATTTAAGGTAAGTTTAGTTAAGGCAAGGTAAGTTAAGGTGAGTTAAGGTAAGTTAAGTTAAGGTAATTAAGTTAAGGTAAGTTAATAATGTAAGGTAAGTTAAGGTATCTTATGCTTAGGAAAGTTAAGGTAAGTTAAGGTAAGTTAAGATAATGTAAGTTAAGGTAGGTTAAGTTAAGGAAAGTTACGGAAAATTAAGGAAAGGCAAGGTAATTTAAGGTAAGTTAAGGCAAGGTAAGGTAATTTAAGGTAAGTTTAGTTAAGGCAAGGTAAGTTAAAGTTAAGGTAAGGTAAGTTAAGTAAAGGTAAGTTAAGTTACGTTAAGTTAATGTAAGTTAAGGTAAGTTATGTTAAGGTAATTTAAGTTAAGGTAAGGTAAGAAAAGTTAAGTTAAGGTAAGGGAAGTTAAGTTAAGGGAAGTTAAGTTAAGGTAAGTAAATGCAAGGCAATGTAAATTAAGGTAAGGTAAGGTAACTTAAGTTAACTTAAAGTAAGTCAAAATATGGTAAGTCAAGTCAAGTTAAGTTAAGTTAAGTTAGGGTAAATTAAGGTAAGTTAAGGTAAGTTAAGGTAAGATAAATTAAGGTAAGGTATGTTAAGTTCTGTTAAGTAAAGGTAAGATAAGTTCAGTTAAGTTAAGATAAGGTAAGTTAAGTTAAGGAAAGTTAAGTTAAGTTTAATTTAAGTTAAGGTATGGTAAGTTAAGTTAAAGGTAAGGTAAGTTAAATTAAGGTAAGTTAAGTTCACTTAAGGTAAGTTAAGGTAAGGTAAGTGAAGTGAAGTTAAGGTAAGTTAAGTTAAGTATAGTTAAGTCAAGTCAAGTTAAAGAAAGTTTTGGCAAGTTAAGGCAAGTTTAACCAAGGCAAGTTAAGGGAAGTTAAGGTAAGTTGACGCAGTTTGAGGAAGTTGAGGCAAGCTAAGTTAAGGCAAGTTAAGTTTAGTTAAGTTATGGCAAGTTTTGTTAAGGCAGGTTAAGTTAAGGCAAGTAAAGGCAAGTTAATTTAAGGCAAGTCAAGTTAAGTGAAGGCAAGTAAAGTTAAGGTAAGTTAAGTAAAGTTAAGGCATGTTAAGGCAAGTTAAGGCAAGTGAAGGCATGTTAAGGCAAGTTAAGGCAAATAAAGGTTGGTTAAGGCAAGGCAAGTTAAGGCAAGATAATGCAACTTAAGGCAAATTAAGGCAAGTTAAGTTAAGGTAAGGCATGTCAAGTTATGTTAAGTTAAGTTAAGTTATATTAAGTTAAGGCATGTTAAGACAAGTTAAGTCAAGTTAAGGCAAGTTAAGGCAAGTTAAGTCAAAGCAAGTTATTTAAAGGTAAGATAAGTTTAATTAAGTGGTTATGTTAAGTTAATTTGAGCGTAAGGTAAGGTCAGGTAAGTTATGGTCAGGTAATGTAAGGTCAGGGTAAGGTCAGGTCAGGTCAGGGTTAGGTCAGGGTTAGGTCAGGTCAAGGTAAGGTAAGGTAAGTTCGGTTAAGGTAAGGTAATGATAAGGCAAGGCAAGGCAAGGCAAGGCAAGGCAAGACAAGGTAAGGTAAGGTAAGGCAAGGCAAGGTAAGGCAAGGTAAGGTAAGGTAAGGTAAGGTAAGGTAAGGCAAGGTAAGGCAAGGTAAGGCAAGGTAAGGCAAGGTAAGGCAAGGTAAGGCAAGGCAAGGTAAGGCAAGGTAAGGCAAGGTAAGGCAAGACAAGGTAAGGCAAGGTAAGGTAAGATAAGGCAAGGCAAGGCAAGGCAAGGTAAGGTAAGGCAAGGCAAGTAAAGACAAGTTAAGTTCAGGCAAGTTTGGTTAAGGCAAGTTAAGTTAAGTTAAGTTAAGTTAAGTTAAGTTAAGTTAAGTTAAGTTAAGTTAAGTTAAGTTAAGGCGAGGCAAGGGAAGGCAAGTCAAGGTAAAGCAATGCAAGACAAGTTTAATCATGATAAGTAAAGTTAAGACAAGTTAAGTCAAGTTGCAGCAAGTAAAGTCAAGTTATGCCAAGTTATGTCAAGTAAAAAAAAGTTAAGTTAAATAAAGGTAAGCAAAGTTAAGTCAAGTTATGTCAAGCTAAGTCTAGTTAAGTCAAAGCAAGTCAAGGTAAGTCAAGGCAAGACAAATTAAGTAAAGTTAAGTCAAGTTAATTAAAGTTAAGGCAAGATAAGCCAAGTTATGTAAAGTAAAGGCAAGTTAAATTAAGGCAAGTCAAGTTAAGGCAAGTTAAGTTAAGTTAACACAATATAAGTTAAGTTAAGGCAAGTTCAGTTAAGTCAAGTTAAGTTTAGCTAAGTTAAGGAGAGTTAATTTAAGGTAAGTTAAGTTAAGTGAGGTTAAGTTAACTTAAGGTAAGTTAACATAACGATAAGATAAGATTACGTAAGGTGAGGTAAGGTAAGGTAACGTAACGTAAGGCAAGCTAAGGTCAGGTAAGGTAAAGTCAGGGTAAGGTGCAGAGGGAGGTGAGATGCTGTCTCCCTCTCAAGGTCAGAGTAAGGTTAGTTCAGGTCAGGTCAGGTTAGGGTAAGGTCAGGTCAGGTCAGGGTAAGGTCAGGTCTGGGTAAGGTAAGGTAAATTTAGGTAAGGTAAGGTCAGGGTAAGGTCAAAGAAAGATAAGGTAAGGTAAGGTAAAAAGGATAGGTCAAGGTTAGGATAAAGAAAGGTCAGGTAAGGTCAGGGAAAGTTCAGGTTAGGTCAGGTCAGGGTAATTTCAGATCAGATTAGGTCAGGGTATAATCAGGTCATGGTAAGGTAAGGTAAAGTAATGTAATGACATTACACTTTTTCCTTTCCTTTCCTTTCCTTTCCTTTCCTTTCCTTTCCTTTCCTTTCCTTTCCTTTCCTTTCCTTTCCTTTCCTTTCCTTTCCTTTCCTTCCCTTCCCTTTCCTTTCCTTTCCTTCCCTTCCCTTCCCTTCCCTTCCCTTCCCTTCCCTTCCCTTCCCTTCCCTTCCCTTCCCTTCCCTTCCCTTCCCTTCCCTTCCCTTCCCTTCCCTTCCCTTCCCTTCCCTTCCCTTCCCTTCCCTTCCCTTCCCTTCCCTTCCCTTCCCTTCCCTTCCCTTCCCTTCCCTTCCCTTCCCTTCCCTTCCCTTCCCTTCCCTTCCCTTCCCTTCCCTTCCCTTCCCTTCCCTTCCCTTCCCTTCCCTTCCCTTCCCTTCCCTTCCCTTCCCTTCCCTTCCCTTCCCTTCCCTTCCCTTCCCTTCCCTTCCCTTCCCTTCCCTTCCCTTCCCTTCCCTTCCCTTCCCTTCCCTTCCCTTCCCTTCCCTTCCCTTCCCTTCCCTTCCCTTCCCTTCCCTTCCCTTCCCTTCCCTTCCCTTCCCTTCCCTTCCCTTCCCTTCCCTTCCCTTCCCTTCCCTTCCCTTCCCTTCCCTTCCCTTCCCTTCCCTTCCCTTCCCTTCCCTTCCCTTCCCTTCCCTTCCCTTCCCTTCCCTTCCCTTCCCTTCCCTTCCCTTCCCTTCCCTTCCCTTCCCTTCCCTTCCCTTCCCTTCCCTTCCCTTCCCTTCCCTTCCCTTCCCTTCCCTTCCCTTCCCTTCCCTTCCCTTCCCTTCCCTTCCCTTCCCTTCCCTTCCCTTTCTTTACATGATCTTACCGTACCTTACCCTAACCTTACTTTGCATGACCTTACCGTACCTTACCTTACCTTAGGTTACCTTACATTACACTTATCTTACCCTTACTTTACCTTACCTTACCTCACCTTGACCTGACCTTATCCTGACCTGACCTGACCTTACTCTGACCTGACCGAACCTGAAGTTTCCCTGACCTTACCTGACCTTACATTACCCTGAACTTGACCTGAACTTTCATTACCCTGACCTTACCTTTCCTGACCTTACCTACCCTGAACTTAAATTACCCTGACCTTGGATTGAAATTGACCTTGACCTGACCTGACCCGACCTGACCATGCCTGAACCTCACCTGACCTGACCTGACTTGGACTTACCCTGACATACATTACTGGACCTCACCTATCCTGACCTTATCTTACACTGACCATTGCCTGACCATGAGCTTGACCTGACCTTGACTTCATCTTGACCTTGACCTTGACTTGCCTTGATTTGCCTTGCCTTAACTTGCGTTAACTTTCTTTGACTTGCCTTAACTGGCCTTAACTTGTCTTTACTTCCCTTGAACTAACTTGAGTTAACTTGACTTGACATAACTTGACTTAACTTGACATAAGTTGCCTTACCTTAAGTAGCCTTAAATTGCCTTTAGTTGCCTTAACTTGCCTTAACTAAACTTAACTTGCCTTAACTTGCCTTTACTTGCCTTAACCTGTTTTAACCTAACTTAACTTAACTTGTCTTAAGTTAAATTACCTTAACTTGTCTTAACTTTACTTAACTTGCCTTAACTTAATTTGCCTTAACTTAACTTAACTTGCCTTAACTGAACTTAACTTGCTTTAACTTCAAATAATTTTGCTTAACTTGACTTAACTTGACCAAACTTGCCTTAACTTGACTTAACATGACTTACCTTGCCTTCACTTAACTTGACCTAACTTCCCTTCACTTGACTTAACTTGCCTTGCCTTAACCTAACATAACTTAACTTGTCATAACTTAACTTAACTTGCCTTAACTTAAATTTGCCTTAACTTAACATGACTTAACTTGACTTAACTTGCCTTCACTTGCCTTAATGGAACTTGCTTTAACTTGCATTAATTTAAATTGCCTTTACCCACCTTAACTACCTTAACTTGTTTTAACTTAAGTTTCCTTGTCTTAACTTAACTTGCCTTTACTTAACTTGCCTTAACTTGCCTCAACTTGCCATAACTTGCCTTAACTTAACTTTACTTACCTTTACTTGCCTTAACTTGACTTGCCTTAACTTAATTTGCCTTAGCTTTCCTTAACTTAACTTGCCTTTACCTGCCTTAACTACCTTAACTTGCCTTAACTTGCCTTTGCTTGCTTTAACTTGCCTTAAGTTAACTTGCCATGCCATAACTTACCTTAATTAACTTAACTTAAACTACCTTAACTTTTCTTACCTTATCTTAATTTACCTTACTTTAACTTAACTTACCTTAACTTACCTTGCCCTAACTAAACTTACCTTACCTTAACTTACCTTGCCTTGCCTTAATTTACCTTACCTTCACTTACCTTACCTTAACTTAACTTCACTTACCTTAATTTAACTTACCTTAAATTTCCTTAACTTAATTTACCTTACCTTAACTAAACTTAACTTAACTTACCTTACCTTACCTTAACTTACCTTGCCTTAACTAAACTTAACTTAATTTACCTTACCTTGACCTAACTTACTTAGACTTACCTTAACTTCACTTACCTCAACTTAAGTAAACTTAACTTAACTAACCTTACCTTAACTTTACTTACCTTAACTAAACTTATCTTACCCTTACTAACATTAACTTCTCTTACCTTAACTTACCTAAACTTACCTTAACTTAACTTATATTAACTTTCCTTAACCTACCGTAACTTACCTTAACTAAACTTACCTTAACTTACCTTTCCTTAACTTACCTTAACTTTCCTTATCTTAACATAACTTATCTAACCTTAACTTACTTATCTTAATTTACCTTAACTTAACTTACCTCACCTTAACTTCCCTTAACTTAAACTTAACTTACCTTAACTTCCCTTAACATAACTTACCTTAACTTAACTTAATTTAACTTAACTTAACTTACTTTACCTTAACTTAACTTAACTTATCTTACCTTAACTTCTCTTACCTTAAATTACCTTAACTTATCTTACCTTAACTTACCTTAACTCAGCTTACCTTAACTAAACTTTCTTTAACTTACATTGCCTTGCCTTAACTTACCTTAACTTACCTTCACTTAACTTAACTTACCTTAACTTTACTTCACTTACCTTAACTTCACTTCACTTCCCTTCCCTTCCCTTCCCTTACCTTACCTTACCTTACCTTACCTTAACTTAACTTAACTTAACTTAACTTAACTTAACTTAACTTAACTTAACTTAACTTAAACTAACTCACCTTAATTTACCTTATCTTAAGTTACCTTAACTTACCTTGCCTTAACTTACCTGAACTTAACTTACCTTTCCTTAACTTCTCTTACCTTAACTTTACTTAACTTACCTTAACTTAACTTACCTTTACTTAACTTACGTTAACTTAACTTACCTTCACTTACCTTGTCTTACCTTACCTTAACTTAACTTAACTTAACATAACATAATATAACTTAAGTTAACTTAACTTACCTTTCCTTAACTTAACTTAATTAACGTTAACTAATCTTAACTTACCTTAGTTTTACTTAACTTAACTTACTTTAACTTATCTTGCCTTAACTAAACATACCTTAACTTACCTTGCCTTCCCTTAACTTACCTTAACTTACCTTAACTTACCTTGCCATAACAAAATTTACCATAACTTACCTTACCTTACATAACTTAACTTACCTTAACTTGCCTTACCTTAACTTCTCTTACCTTAACTTAACTTACCTTAACTGAACTTACCTTTACTTAACTTACCTTAACTTACATTAACTTAACTTACCTTCACTTACCTTGTCTTACCTTACCATACCTTACCTTACCTTAACTTAACTTAACATAACTTATCTTACCTTTACCTAACTTAATGTATCTTACCTTTCCTTAACTTAACTTAATTAACGTTAACTAATATTAACTTACCTTAGTTTTACTTACCGTAACTTAACTTACCTTAACTTATCTTGCCTTAACTAAACATACCTTAACTTACCTTGAGTTCCCTTAACTTCCCTTAACATCCCTTAAATTACCTTGCCTTAACTAAATTTACCTTAACTTAACTTTACTTACCTTACCTTACATAATTAACTTACCTTAACTTACCTTACCTTAACTTCTCTTACCTTTACTTTACTTAACTTACCTTAACTTAACTTACCTTTACTTAACTTACCTTAACTTACGTTAACTTAACTTACCTTCACTTAACTTGTCTTACCTTACCTTACCTTAACTTAACATAACTGAATCTTGACCCTGACCCATGAACCCTGACCTCTGACACGCTGACCCATGACCCTTGACCCCTGACCTCTGACACTTGACTCTGAACCCTGACCCCTGACCCCTGACCCCTGACCCTGACCGCTTACCCATGACCCCCGATCCTGACCCCTTACCCATGACTCCCGACCCCTGACCCCTGACCTCTGACCTCTGAACCCTTACCCTGACCTCTGAACCCTGACCCCTGACCACTCACCCTGACCCCGACCCTGACCCCTAACCCCTGAACATCACTCTGACCCCTGACCCCTGACCCTGACACCTTACCCATGACACCCAACCCCTGACCCTGACCCTTACCCCCTGACTTCTGATCTCTGACCCTGAGCTCTGACCCCTGACCTCTGAACCATGACCCCTGACCTCTGACCTCTGACCCCGACCCCTGACCTCTGACCCCTTACCTCTGACCTCTGACCCTTGACCCATGACTCCTGACCCCTGACCTCCGAACCCTGACACCTGACCTCTGACCCCAGACCTCTGAACCCTGACCCGTAACCTCTGACCCCTGACCCCTGACCCCTGACCCCTGACCCTTGAATCTGACACCTGACACCTGACCTCTGACCCTTTAATCTGACCCCTGACCCCGACCTCTGACCCATGATCCCTGAACGCTGACCCCTGACCCTGACCTCTGAACCCTGACACTTGACCTCCGACCCCTGACCTTTTACCTCTGACCTCTGACCCTCAGATCTGATCTGAACCTGACCTCTGAACTCTGACCCCTGACACCTGACCTCTGAACCCTGACCTAAGACCCATGACCCCGACCTATGACCTATGACCTCTGACCCCTGACCTCTGACCTCTAACCCTGACCCCGACCCATGACCCCCGACATCTGACACCTGACCCATGACCCCTGACCTCTGACCCCTAACCCATGACCCCTGACCCCTGACTTCTGACCTCTTACCTCCGACCCCTGACCCCTGACACTGACCTATGACCCTGACCCCCTGACCCCTGAACTATGACCTCTGAAACCTGACCTCTGACCCCTGACCCATGGCCCCTGACCTCTGACCCTTGACTCTGACCCCTGACCCCTGACCCTGAACACTTACCCATAACACCCAACCCCTGACCCCTGACCTCTGGCCTCTGAACCCTTACCCTGACCCCTGACCCCTGACCCCTCACCCTGACCCCGACCCCAACCCCTAACACCTTAACATAACCCTGACCCCTGACACATGACATTGACCGCTGACACCTGACCGCTGGCCTCTTACCCCTAACCCTGACCTCTGTCCTCTGAACCTTGACTCCGACCACTGACCCCTGACCCATGACCCCGACATCTGACCCCTGACCCCGACCCCTTACCCATGACCCCAACCCCTGACCCCTGACCATAACCCTTACTCCCTGACCTATGACCCCTGACCTATGACCCCTGACCCCTGAACTCTGACATCTGACCCTGACCTCTGATCCCTGACACCAGACCTCTGACCTCTGAACCCTTACCCTGACCTCTGATTCATGATCCCTGACACTTGAACTCTGAACCCATGACCCTGACCTCTGACCTCTGACCCCTGACCTCTGAACATCTGAACCCTGACCTCTGACCCCTGACCCCTGACCCATGACCCATGAGCCCTGACCCTGACCTCTGACCTCTGACCTCTGACCCCTGTCCCCTGACCTCTGACCCCTGACCCATGACCCCTGACCCCGGAACTCTGACCCTTGAATCTGACCCCTGACCCCTGCCCTCTGAACCCTGACCTCTGACCCCTGACCAATAGCCCCTGACCTCTGAACCTTGACTCTGACCCCTGACCCCTCACCCTGATACCTTACCCATGACCCCCGACCCTGATCCCTAACCTCTGACCTCTGAACCCTTACACTGACCTCTGACCTCTGAATCCTCACCCTGACCCCGACCCTGACCCATAACCCCTGAACATTACCCTGACCCCTGACCCCTGAACTCTGACACTTGAATCTGACCCCTGACCCCTGACACGTGACCTCTGACCTCTAAACCCTGACCCCGATCTCTGACCCATGATCCCTGACATCTGACCCCTGACCCTGACCACTGAACCCTGACACTTGACCTCTGACCCCTGACCTCTGACCTCTTACCCCGAGCTCTTACCCCTGACCCTGACCTCTGACCTCTGACCCGTGAACCCTGACCTCTGAACCTGAGCTCTGACCCCTGACCCTGACCCATGACCTCTGACCCATGAACCCTGAACCCTGACCCCTGACCCCTGACCTCTGACCTCCAAACCCCGACACCTTACCTCTTGCCCCTGACCCTGACCTATGACCCTGATCCCTGACCCCCTGACCCCTGACCACTTTCTTCTTATCCCTGACCCTGATGCCTGACCCCTGACCCCCAACCCCTGACCTCTGACCCCTGACCCTGACCCTGACCTATGACCTATGACCCCTGACCCATGACCCCTGACATATGACCTCTGACCTCCGACACCTGACACCTGACCTCTGACCGCTGACCCTGACCCATGACCCTAACCCCTGACCCCCTTAACCCTGACTCCTTACCCCTGCCCTCTGAACTCTGAACCCTGACCTCTGACCCCTGACCCATGACCCCTGACCCCTGACCTCTGAAGCTTGACTCTGACCCCTGACCCCTGACACTGACCCCTTACCCATGACACGCGACCACTGACCCCTGACCTCTGACCTCTGAACACTTACCCTGACCTCTGACCCCTGACCTCTGACCCCTCACCCTGACCCCGACCCTGACCCCCAACCCCTGAACATCACCCTGACCCCTGACCCCTGACCCTCACCCCTGACCCTGTCCCCTGACCCCTGACCTCTGACCCCTGACCAGGACCTCTGACCCCTGACCCATGACCCATGAGCCCTGACCCTGACCTCTGACCTCTGACCCCTGTCCCCTGACCTCTGACCCCTGACCCATGACCCCTGACCCCGGAACTCTGACCCTTGAATCTGACCCCTGACCCCTGCCCTCTGAACCCTGACCTCTGACCCCTGACCAATAGCCCCTGACCTCTGACCCTTGACTCTGACCCCTGACCCCTCACCCTGATACCTTACCCATGACCCCCGACCCTGATCCCTAACCTCTGACCTCTGAACCCTTACACTGACCTCTGACCTCTGAATCCTCACCCTGACCCCGACCCTGACCCATAACCCCTGAACATTACCCTGACCCCTGACCCCTGAACTCTGACACTTGAATCTGACCCCTGACCCCTGACACGTGACCTCTGACCTCTAAAACCTGACCCCGATCTCTGACCCATGATCCCTGACATCTGACCCCTGACCCTGACCTCTGAACCCTGACACTTGACCTCTGACCCCTGACCTCTGACCTCTTACCCTGAGCTCTTACCCCTGACCCTGACCTCTGACCTCTGACCCGTGAACCCTGACCTCTGAACCTGAGCTCTGACCCCTGACCCTGACCCATGACCTCTGACCCATGAACCCTGAACCCTGACCCCTGACTCCTGACCCCTGACCTCTGACCTCCAAACCCCGAAACCTTACCTCTTGCCCCTGACCCTGACCTATGACCCTGATCCCTGACCCCCTGACCCCTGACCCCGATCCCTGACCCCCTGACCCCTGACCCCTTTCTTCTTATCCCTGACCCTGATGCCTGACCCCTGACCCCCAACCCCTGACCTCTGACCCCTGACCCTGACCCCTGACTCTGACCCCTGACCCTGACCCATGACCCCTGACCTCTGACCCCTGACCCTGACCTCTTACCCATGACCCTCGACCCCTGATCTCTGAACCCTTACACTGACCTCTGACCCCTGACCCCTCACCCTGACCCCGACCCTGACCCCTAACCACTGAACATCACCCTGACCCCTGACCTCTGGCCCCTGACTCCTGACCCTGACCCTTACCCTGACCCTTGACAATTACCGCTGACCCCTCACCAAGACCCTTGACCCAAGACCACTGACCCCGAACCACTGACCTCCGACACCTGAAACCTGACCTCTGACCCCTGACTTCTGACCTCTGGACCCTGACCCCTTACCCATGACCCCCGACCCCTGACACCTGACCTCTGACCCCTGACTTCTGACCTCTGGCCCCTGACCCTGACCCTGACCCCTTACCCATGACCCCCGACCCCTGACAACTGACCTCTAACCCCTGACCTCTGACCTCTTACCCTGAACCCTTACCCTGACCCATGACCCCTGACCCCTGAACTCTGCCCCCTGTTGCTGACCCCTGACCGCTGACCCCTGACCCCTGACCCCTGACCCCTGGCCCTGACCCATGACCTGTGACCCATGACCCCTGAACCCTGACCTCTGACCTCTGACATACGACCCCTGACCCATGACCTCTGACCCCTGACCCTGACCAATGACACTTACCCCGACCCCCTGACCCCTGACCTCTGATCTCTGAACCCTGACATCTGAACCCTGACCCCTGACCCCTGACCCATGACCCCTGACCCCTGACCCTGACCCCTGACCTCTGGCCTCTGAACCCTTACCCTGACCTCTGAACCCTTACCTCAGACCCATGACCCCTGATCTATGACCTCTGACCCCCGACCCCTGACCTCTGACACATGACCCCTGAACCCTGACCTCTGATCCCCGACCCCTGACCCTTGACCTCTGACCCATGACCCCGACACCTGACCTATGACCTCCGACACCCGACACCTGAACTCTGCCCCCTGAGCCTGACCTATGACCCTGATCTCTGACCCCTGACCTCTGACACAGGACCCCTGACCCCTGACCCCAGACCCTTGACCCCTGACCTCCGACCCCTGACCCTGACCCATGACCCCTGACCCCCAACCCCCAACCCCTGACCTCTTACCCCTGGCCCTGAACCCTGACATATGACCTCTGACCCCTGACCCATGAATTCTGACCCCTGACCTCTGACCCTGTCCCCTGACCTCTGACCTCTGACCCTGAGCTCTGAACCCTGACCTCTGACCCCTGACCCTTGACTCTGACCCCTGACCCTGACCCATGACCCCTGACCTCTGACCCTGTACCTGATCCCATAAAAATGACCCCCGACCCCTGACCCATGACCTCTGAACTGTGAACCCTTACCCTCACCTCTGACTCCTGACCCCTGACCCCTCACCCTGACCCCAACCCTGACCCCTAACCCCTGAACATCACCCTGACCCCTGACCTCTGACCCATGACCCCGATCTACGACCTCTGACCACCGACCCCTGACCTCTGACCCATGACCCCTGATCCCTGACCCCTGACCCCTGACCCCTGACCCTTGACTTCTGACCCCGACCTCTGAACCCTGACCTCTGACCCCCGACCCCTGACCCCTGACCTCTGACCCATGACCCATGACCCCTGAAATCCCACCCCTGACACCTGACCTCTGACCTCTGATCTCTTACCCATGATCCCTGACCTCTGACCACTGACCCTGACCTCTTAACCCTTACACTTGACCTCTGACCCCTGACCCCTGACCTCTGTCCTCTGACCCTGAGCTATGACCCCTGACCTCTGACCTCAGAAACCTGACCTCTGAACCCTGACCCCCTGACCTATGACCCCCTGACTTATGACCCATGACCCCTGACCTCTGACCTCTGACCTCCGACCTCTGACCTCTAACCCTGAACCTCTAACCCTGACCCCTGACCCCTGAACCTAACCCCTCACACTTAACCTGACCCCGGACCCTGAACCCTGAACCCTGACCCCTGACCCCTGACCTCAGACCCTTGACTCCTGACCTGTGACCTCTGAACCCTGACCTCTGACCGCTGACCCCTTACCCCTTACCCATGACACCCAAGCCCAGACCACTGACCCTGACCCTTACTCCCTGACCTATGACCCCTGACCTATGACCTCTGACCCCTGACCTCTGACCTCTGAACCCTGACACCTGACCCCTGACCTCTGAATCCTGACCTCTAAACCCTGACCAATGACCCCGACCCCTGACCTCTGACCCTTGACTCTGACCCCTGACCCCTGACCCTGACCCCTTACCCATGGCCCCTGACCCCGACCTCTGACCTCTGAACCCTTACCCTTACCTCTGACCCCTGACCCCTGACCCATCACCCCGATGCCGACCCTGACCCCTAACCCCTGAACATCACCCTGAACCCTGACCCCTAACCCTGACCCCTTACCCATGACCCCCAACCCCTGACAACTGACCCTGACCCTTACCCCGACCTCTGACTCCTGACCCATGACCCCTGACCCCTGACCTCTGACCTCCGACCCCTGACATCTGACCTCTGACCCCTGACTTCTGACCTCTAACCCTGAACCCTGACCCTGACCCATGACCCCCGATGCCTGACCTCTGACCCCTGACCTATGACCCCTGACCCCTGGCCCTCACCCCGACCTCTGACTCCTACCCCCAACAACTGAACTCTGGCCCCTGACCCTGACCCCTTACCCTTGACCCCCGACCCCTGACACCTGAACTCTGACCTCCGACACCCGACACCTGACCTCTGGCCCCTGACCCTGACCTATGTCCCTGATCCCTGACCCCTGACCTCTGACCCCTGACCCTGACCCATGACCCCTGACCCCTGACCTCTGACCCCTGACCTCTGACCTCTGAACCCTGACACATGACCTCTGAATCCTGACCTCTAAACCCTGACACATGACCCCGACCCCTGACCTCTGACCCTTGACTCTGACCCCTGACCCCTGACCCTGACCCCTTACCCATGACCCCTGACCCCGACCTCTGACCTCTGAACCCTTACCCTTACCTCTGACCCCTGACCCCTGACCCATCACCCCGATGCCGACCCTGACCCCTAACCCCTGAACATCACCCTGAACCCTGACCCCTAACCCTGACCCCTTACCCATGACCCCCAACCCCTGACAACTGACCCTGACCCTTACCCCGACCTCTGACTCCTGACCCATGACCCCTGACCCCTGACCTCTGACCTCCGACCCCTGACATCTGACCTCTGACCCCTGACTTCTGACCTCTAACCCTGAACCCTGACCCATGACCCCCGATGCCTGACCTCTGACCCCTGACCTATGACCCCTGACCCCTGGCCCTCACCCCGACCTCTGACTCCTACCCCCAACAACTGAACTCTGGCCCCTGACCCTGACCCCTTACCCTTGACCCCCGACCCCTGACACCTGAACTCTGACCTCCGACACCCGACACCTGACCTCTGGCCCCTGACCCTGACCTATGTCCCTGATCCCTGACCCCTGACCTCTGACCCCTGACCCTGACCCATGACCCCTGACCCCTGACCTCTGACCCCTGACCTCTGACCTCTGAACCCTGACACATGACCTCTGAATCCTGACCTCTAAACCCTGACACATGACCCCGACCCCTGACCTCTGACCCTTGACTCTGACCCCTGACCCCTGACCCTGACCCCTTACCCATGACCCCTGACCCCGACCTCTGACCTCTGAACCCTTACCCTTACCTCTGACCCCTGACGCCTGACCAAACACCCCGATGCCGAACCTGACCCCTAACCCCTGAACATCACCCTGAACCCTGACCCCTGACCCTGACCCCTTACCCATTACCCCAACCCCTGACAATTGACCCTGACCCTTACCCCGACCTCTGACCCCTGACCCTGTCCCCTGACCCCTGACTTCTGACCCATCACCATGACCTCTGAGCCCTGACTCCTGACCCTGACCCCTCGCCCCCTGACCCCTGATGCTGACCCCTGACCCCTGACCCTGTCCCCTGACCTCTGACCTCTGACCCTGAGCTCTGACGCCTGACCTCTGACCCCTGACTCCTGACTTTTCACCCTGACCCCGACCCTGACCCCTAACCCCTGAACATCACGCTGACCTCTGGCCCCTGAATCCTGACCCTGACCCTGACCCTTGACAATGACCCCTGAACCCTCACCCTGACCTGTTAACCCTGACACTTGACCCCTGACCCATGACGCCTGACCTCTGACCTCCGACCCCTGACCCCTGACCCCTGACCCCTGACCTCTGACCTCTGAAACTTACCCTGACACCCGACCCTTGACCTCTGACACATGACCCCTGAACCCGACTCTTGACCTCTGACCCCTGACCTCTGAATCCTGACCTCTGATCCCCGACCCCTGACCTCTGACACAGGACCCATGACCCATGACCACTGACCTCCGACCCCTGACACCTGACCTCTGACCCATGACCCCTGACACCTGACCTATGACCTCCGACACCAGACACCTGAACTCTGCCCCTTGAGCCTGACCTATGACCCTGATCTCTGACCCCTGACCCCTGACCTCTGACACAGGACCCCTGACCCCTGACCCCTAACCCCTGACCCTGACCCATGACCCCTGACCCCCAACCCCCAAACCCTGACCTATTACCCCGGCCCTGAACCCTGACCTATGACCTCTGACCCCTGAACCATGACCCCTGACCCCTGACCTCTGACCTCCTACCCCTGACCACTGACCTCTGACGCCTGACCCTGACCCATGACCCCTGACACCCAACCCCCAACCCCTGACCTCTTACCCCTGGCCCTGACCCCTGACATATGACCTCTGACCCCTGACCCATGAATTCTTACCCCTGACCTCTGACCCTGTCCCCTGACCTCTGACCTCTGACCCTGAGCTCTGAACCCTGACCTCTGACCCCTGACTCTGACCCATGACCCCTGACCTCTGACCCCGACCCTGACCCCTGACCAATGACCCCCGACCCCTGACCCATGACCTCTGAACTGTGAACCCTTACCCTGACCTCTGACCCCTGACCCCTGACACCTCACCCTGACCCCAACCCTGACCCCTAACCCCTGAACATCACCCTGACCCCTGACCTCTGACCCATGACCCCGATCTACGACCTCTGAGCACCGACCCCTGAACTCTGACCCCTGACCCCTGACCCCTGACCCTGACCCTTGAATTCTGACCCCGACTTCTGAACCCTGACCTCTGACCCCCGACCCCTGACCCCTGACCTCTGACCCATGACCCATGACCCCTGAAATCCCACCCCTGACACCTAACATCTGACCCCTGATCTCTTACCCATGATCCCTGACCTCTGACCACTGACCCTGACCTCTTAACCCTTACACTTGACCTCTGACCCCTGACTCCTGACCTCTGTTTTCTGACCCTGAGCTATGACCCCTGACCTCTGACCTCAGAAACCTGACCTCTGAACCCTGACCCCCTGACCTATGACCCCCTGATTATGACCCATGACCCATGACCTCTGACCTCTGACCTCCGACCTCTGACTTCTAACCCTGAACCCCTGACCCTGACCTATGACCCATGACACCTGGCCCCGACCCCTGACCTCTGACCACCGACCCCTGACACCTGACCTCTGAAACCTGACCCCTGACCCCAGACCCCTGACCTCTGACCTCGGACCCTTGACTCCTGACCTCTGACCTCTGACCCCTGACCTCTGACCGCTGACCCCTGACCCCTGACCCCTGACCCCTGACCCCTGACCCCTGACCCCTTACCCATGACACCCAAGCCCTGACCACTGACCCTGACCCTTACTCCCTGACCTATGACCCCTGACCTATGACCTCTGACCCCTGACCTCTGACCTCTGAACCCTGACAACTGACCCCTGACCTCTGAATCCTGACCTCTAAACCCTGACCCATGACCCCGACCCCTGACCTCTGACCCTTGACTCTGACCCCTGACCCCTTACCCATGACCCCTGACCCCAACCTCTGACCTCTGAACCCTTACCCTTACCTCTGACCCCTGACCCCTGACCCATCACCCCGATGCCGACCCTGACCCCTAACACCTGAACATCACCCTGAACACTGACCCCTGACCCTGACCCCTTACCCATGACCCCCAACCCCTGAAAACTGACCCTGACCCTTACCCGACCTCTGACTCCTTACCCATGACCCCTGACCCCTGACCACTGACCTCCGACACCTGACACCTGAACTCTGACCCCTGACCCATGACCCCTGACCTCTGACCTCCGACCCCTGACACCTGACCTCTGACCCCTGACTTCTGACCTCTAACCCTGAACCCTGACCCTGACCCATGACCCCCGATGCCTGACCTCTGACCCCTGACCTATGACCCCTGACCCCTGGCCCTCAACCCTGACCTCTGACTCCTACCCCCAACAACTGACCTCTGGCCTCTGACCCTGACCCCTTACCCATGACCCCCAACCCCTGACACCTGACCTCTGACCCCTGACCTCTGACCTCTTACCCTGAACCCTGACCCTGACCCATGACCCCTGACCCCTGACCTCTGACCCCTTCCGCTGACCCCTGACCTCTGACCCCTGACCCATGACCCCTGACCCCTTACTCCTGGCCCTGACAAATGACCTCTGACCCATGACCACTGACACCTGACCTCTGACCTCCGACCCCCGACACCTGACCTCAGGCCCCTGACCCTGACCTATGACCCTGATCCCTGACCCCCTGACCCCTGACCCCTGACCTCTGACCACTGACCCTGACCCCTGACTTATGACCCCTAACCCCTGACCTCTGAAGCTTGACTCTGACCCCTGACCCCTGACACTGACCCCTTACCCATGACCCCCTACAACTGACCCCTGACCTCTGACCTCTGAACACTTACCCTGACCCCTGACCCCCGACCTCTGACCCCTCACCCTGACCCCGACCATGACCCCTAACCCCTGACCTCTGAAGCTTGACTCTGACCCCTGATCCCTGACACTGACCCCTTACCCATGACCTCTGACCCCTGACCATGACCTCTGAGCCCTGACTCCTGACCCTGACCCCTGCCCCCTGACACCTGACCCTGACCCCTGAACCCTGACCTCTGACCCCTGACCCCGAACCCTGACCCATAACCCCTAACCCCTGACCTCTGAAGCTTGACTCTGACCCCTGACCCCTGACACTGAACCCTTACCCATGACCCTCTACCCCTGACCCCTGACCTCTGACCTCTGAACCCTTAACCTGACCTCTGACCTCTGAAACCTTACCCTGACCTCTGAACCCTGACCTATGACCCAAGACCCCTTACCTATGACCTCTTACCCCCGACCCCCGACCCCTGACCTCTGACCTCTGACCCATGACCTATGACCCTGACCTCTGACCCTTGACACCTGACCTCTGACCCCTGAATTCTGAACCCTGACCTCTAACCTCTGGACCCTGACCCCTGAAACCTGACCTCTGACCTTGAATCGGACCCCTGACCTCCGACCCCTGACACCTGACCTCTAACCCCTGACCCCTGACCCCCGACCTCTGACCATTGACTCTGACCCCTGACCTCTGACCCTGACAGCTTACCCATGACCCCCGACCCCTGACACCTGACCTCTGAACCCTTACCCTTACCTATGACCCATGACCCCTGACCCCTCACCCTGACCCCGACCCCGAGCCCTAACCCCTGAACATCACCCTGACAACTGACCCCTGACCCTGACCCCTGACCCCTGACCTCTGACCCTGTCCCCTGACCCTGTCCCCTGACCCCTGACCTCTGACCGTGAGCTCTGAACACTGACCTCTGACCCCTAGCCCTGACATCTGACCACTGACTCCTGACCCTGTCCCTGAACCTTGACACTGACCCCTGAACCATGACCTCTGAACCCTGACCTCTGAAGCTTGACTCTGACCCCTGACCCCTGACACTGACCCCTTACCCATGACCCCCTACCCCTGACCCCTGACCTCTGACCTCTGAACACTTACCCTGACCCCTGACCCCCGACCTCTGACCCCTCACCCTGACCCCGACCATGACCCCAACCCCTGTACATCACCCTGACCCCTGACCCTGACCCCAGACCCTGTCCCCTGACCCCTGACCTCTGACCCCTGACCATGACCTCTGAGCCCTGACTCCTGACCCTGACCACTGACCCCCTGACACCGACCCCTGACCCCTGACATCTGATCCTGTCCCCTGACCTCTGACCTCTGACCGTGAGGTCTGACACCTGACCCTGACCCATGACCCCTGACCTCTTATCCTGTCCTCTGACCTCTGACCTCTGACCCTGAGGTCTGACACCTGACCCTGACCCATGACCTCTGACGTCTGACCCTGAACTCTGACCCTGACCCTGACATCTGACCTCTGAACCTTGACCCCTGACCCCTGACCCCTGACCTCTGACCTCCGACACCTGACACCTGACCTCTGACCCCGACCCATGACCCCTGACCTCCGACCCCTGACACCTGACCTCTGACCCCTGACTTCTGCCCTCTAACCCTGACCCCTCACCCTGACCCATGAGCCCCGATTCCTGACCTATGACCCCTGACCTATGACCCCTGACCCCTGGCCCTGACCCCTGACCTCTGACCTCCTAACCCCGACAACTACCTCTGGCCCCTGACCCTGACCCCTTACCCATGACCCCCGACCCCTGACACCTGACCTCTGATCACTGATCTTTGACCACTTACCCTGAAGCCTGACCCTGACCCATGACCCCTTACCCCTGACTTCTGACCCCTGGCGCCGACCTCTGACCTCTGACCCCTGACCCATGACCCCTGACCCTTGACACCTGACTTATGACCCCTGACCCCTGACCCTGACCTATGACACTTACACCTGACCCACTGACCCCTGACCTCTGATCTCTGAACCCTGACCTCAGACCCCTGACCCCCGACCCCTGACCTCTGACCTCTGACCCATGACCCATGACCCCTGACCTCCGACCCCTGACACCTGACCTCTGACCTCCGACCCCGGACACCTGAACCTCAGGCTCCTGACCCTGACCTATGACCCTGATCGCTGACCCCCTGACTCCTGACCCCTGACCCCTGACCCCCAACCCCTGACCTCTTACCCTGAAGCCTGACCCCTGACCCATGACCCCTGACCTCTGACCCCTGGAGCTGACCCTTGACCACTGACCCCTGACCCATGACCCCTGACACATGACCCCTGGCCCTGACTCTTGACCTCTGACCCATGACCCCTGACCCTTGACACCTGACTTCTGACCCCTGACCCCTGACCCTGATTTATGACACTTACAACTGACCCACTGACCCCTGACCTCTGATCTCTGAACCCTGACCTCAGAGCCCTGACCCCTGAACCCCGACCCCTGACAACTGACCCTGACCCTTACACCGACCTCTGACCCCTGACCACTGACCTCCAACACCTGACACCTGACCTCTGACCCCTGAACCAAGACCCCTGACTACTGAACTCCGACCCCTGACACCTGACCTCTGACCCCTGACTTCTGACCTCTGGCACCTGACCCTGACCCTGACCCCTTACCCATGACCCCCGACCCCTGACACCTGACTTCTGACACCTGACCTCTGACCTCTTAACCTGAACCCTGACCCTGACCCATGACCCCTGACCCCTGAGCTCTGACCTCTGACATACGACCCCTGACACCTGACCTCTGACCCCTGACCTCTGACCTCTGAACCCTTACCCTGACCTCTAAACCCTGACCTCTGAAACATGACCCTGATCTATTACCTCTGACATCTGACCCGTGACCCCTGACCCCGACGCTTGACCTCTGACCCCTGACCTCTGACCCCTGACCTCTGACCCCCGACCCCTGACCCCAACCTCTGACCTCTGACCCATGACCCATGACCTCCGACCCCTGACACCTGGCCTCTGACCCCTGATCTCTGACCCATGATCGCTGAAACCTGACCTCTGAACCCTGACCCCATGACCTATGACCCCGACTTATGACACATGACCCATGACCTATGACCTCTGACCTCCGACCTCTGACCTCTAACCCTGACCCCCTGACCCCCTGACCCTGACCCATGACCCATGACCCCTGGCCCTGACCCCTGACCTCTGACCTCCGACCCTCGACACCTGAACTCTGGCCCCTGACCCTGACTTATGACCCTGATCCCTGACCCCCTGACCCCTGACCCCTGACCCCTGACCTCTGACCCCTGACCCCCAACCCCTGACAACTGACCCTGACGCTTACACCGACCTCTGACCCCTGACCAGTGACACCTGAACTCTGACCTCTGAAACCTGACCCCGACCTCTGATTCATGAACCCTGACACTTGACCTCTGATCCCTGACCTCTGACCCTGACCTCTTACCCCTGACACCTGACCTCTGACCTCTGAACCCTGACCCCAACCTCTGATTCACGATCCCTGACACTTGAACTCTGACCCCTGACCTCTGACCCTTAACTCTGACCTCCTATCCCCGACAACTACCTCTGGCCCCTGACCCTGACCCTGACCCCTTACCCATGACCCCCGACCCCTGACAACTGACCTCTGACCACTGACCTCTGACCTCTTACACTGAACCCTGACCCTGACCCATGACCCCTGACCCCTGACCTCTGACCCCTGGCGCTGACCCCTGACCTCAGACCCCTGACCCATGACCCCTGACACATGACCCCTGGCCCTGACCCTTGACCTCTGACCCATGACCCCTGACCCTTGACACCTGACACCTGACCTCTGATCCCTGACCCTGACCTATGACACTTACACCTGACCCACTGATCCCTGACCCCCTGACCCATGACCCATGACCCCTGACCTCTGACCCCTGACCCCTGACCCATGACCCCTGACCTCTGACCCCTGGCACCTGACCTCTGACCCCTGACCCTGACCTATGACCCTGAACCCTGAACCCTTACCCCTCACCCCTTACTCCTGACCTCTGAACTCTGAACCCTGACCTCTGACCCCTGACACATGACCCCTAACCCCTGACCTCTGAAGCTTGACTCTGACCCCTGACTCCTGACACTGACCCCTTTCCCATGACCCCCGACACCTGACCCCTGACCTCTGACCTCTGAACACTTACCCTGACCCCTGACCCCTGACCCCTGACCTCTGACTCCTCACCCTGACCCCAACCCCTGACCCCTAACCCCTGAACATCACGCTGACCTCTGGCCCCTGAATCCTGACCCTGACCCTGACCCTTGACAATGACCCCTGAACCCTCAACCTGACCCTTGACCCTGACCCGTAACCCCTGACCGTGACCCTGACCCCTGACCCCTGAACATAACCAGTCACACTGACCCTGACCCCAGACCATGAACCCTGACCCCTGACCCCTTACCTGACCCCTGACCCTGACCCTGACCCCTGACCCTGAACTCTGACACTGACCCCTGACATATGACCCCTGACCCCTGACCTCCGACCACTGACACCTGACGTCTGAACCCTGACCTCTGACCCATGATCCCTGAACTCTGACCACTGTCCCTGACCTCTTAACCCTGACACTTGACCACTGACCCCTGACCCCTGACCTCTGACCTCCGAACCCTCACCCCTGATCCCTGACCACTGACCTCTTAACCCTGACCTCTGACCCCTGACCCCTGACCCCTAAACCTGACCCCTGACCTCTGACCTCTGAACCCTTACCCTGACCTCTAAACCCTGACCTCTGACAAATGATCCCTGATCTATGACCTATGACCTCTGACCCCTGACCCCTGACCCCTTACCCATGACACCCTAGCCCTGACCACTGACCCTGACCCTTACTCCCAGACATATGACCCCTGACCTATGATCTCTGACCCCTGACCTCTGACCTCTGAACCCTGACCCCTTACCTCTGACCCCTGACCCTGAACCCTTACCCATGACCCCTGACCCCGACCTCTGACCTCTGAACCCTTACCCTTACTTCTGACCCCTGACCCCTGACCCATCACCTTGATGCCGACCCTGACCCCTAACCCCTGAACATCACCCTGAACCCTGACCCTGACCCCTTACCCATGACCCCCAACCCCTGACAACTGACCCTGACCCTTACCCCGACCTCTGACTCCTGACCAATGACCCCTGACCCCTGACCTTCGACACCTGACACCTGACCTCTGACCTCTGACCCATGACCCATGACCCCTGACCTCCGACCCCTGACACCTGAACTCTGACCCCTGACTTCTGACCTCTAACCCTGAACCCTGACCCTGACCCATGACCCCCGATGCCTGACCTCTGAGCCCTTACCTATGACCCCTGACCCCTGGCCCTCACCCCTGACCTCTGACTCCTACCCCCAACAACTGACCTCTGACACCTGACCCATGACCCCGACATCTGACCTCTGATCCCTGACACCTGACCTCTGACCCCTGACTTCTGACCTCTAACCCTGAACCCTGACCCTGACCCATGACCCCCGATGCCTGACCTCTGACCCCTGATCTATGACCCCTGACCTCTGGCCCTCACCCCTGACCTCTGACTCCTACCCCCAACAACTGACCTCTGGCCCCTGACCCTGACTCTGACGCCTTACCCATGACCCACGACCCCTGACACCTGACCTCTGACCCCTGACCTCTGACCTCTTACACTGAACCTTGACCCTGACCCATGACCCCTGACCCCTGACCCTGACCCCTGACCTCTGACCTCTGAATCCTTACCCTGACCCCTGAACCCTGGCCCTGACCTATGATCTCTGACCCCTGACCCCTGACCTCTGACATACGACCCCTGACACCTGACCTCTGACCCCTGACCCTGACCTATGACCCTGAACCCTGACCCCTGACCCATGACCACTGACCCCTGACCCTGACCCATGACCTCTGACCTCTGAACCCTTACCCCTGACCCCTGACACATGACCCCTGTCCCCTGACCCTGACCCCTGACCTCTGACCTCTGAACCCTTACCCTGACCTCTGAACCCTTACCTCTGACCCATGACCCCTGATTTTTGAACTCTGACCCACGACCCCTGACCCCTGACCTCTGACCTCTGTCCCATGACCCATGACCCCTGACCTCCGACTCCTGACACCTCACCTCTGACCCATGACCACTGACACTTGACCTCTGACCTCCGACCCCCGACAACTGAACTCAGGCCCCTGACCCTGAACTATGACCCTGATCCCTGACCCCCTGACCCCTGACCTCTGACCCCTGATGTGACCCCTGACCCCTGACCCATGACCCCTAACCCCTGACCTCTGAAGCTTGACTCTGACCCCTGATCCCTGACACTGACCCCTTACCCATGACCCCCTACCCCTGACCCCTGACCTCTGACCTCTGAACACTTACCCTGATCCCTGACCCCCGACCTCTGACCCCTCACCCTGACCCCGACCATGACCCGAACCCCTGTACATCACCCTGACCCCTGACCCTGACCCCAGACCCTGTCCCCTGATCCCTGACCTCTGACCCCTGACCATGACCTCTGAGCCCTGACTCCTGACCCTGACCCCTGACCCCCTGACACCTGACCCTGACCCCTGACATCTGATCCTGTCCCCTGACCTCTGACCTCTGACCCTGAGGTCTGACACCTGACCCTGACCCATGACCCCTGACGTCTGATCCCTGAACCTGACCCCTGACCCCTCACCCTGACCCGACCCTTACCCCTAACCCCTGAACATCACCCTGACCCCTTACCTCTGGCCCCTGACTCCTGACCCTGACCCTGACCCTTGACAGTGACCCCTGAACCCTCACCCTGACCCTTGACCCTGACCCGTAACCCCTGACCGTGACGCTGACCCCTGACCCCTGAACCTAACCCCTCACACTGACCCTGACCCCGGACCCTGAACCCTGACCCCTGACCCCTGACCCTGACCCCTGACCCATGACCCTGACCACGGACCCTGACCCTGACCCGTAACCCCTGACCGTGACCCTGAACACTGAACCATGACCCCTGACCCTGAACCCTGACCCTGACCCCAGACCTATGACCCCTGATCCGACCTCCGACCCCTGACACCTGACCTCTGACGCCTGACCCCTGACCCATGATCCCTGAACTCTGATCACTGACCCTGACCTCTTAACCCTGACACTTGACCTCTGACCCCTGACCCCGACCTCTGACCTCCGACCCCTGACCCCGACCCCCTGACCCCTGACCTCTGACCTCTGAACCCTGACCTCTGACCTCTGACCCATGACCCATGACCTCCGAGCCCTGACACCTGGCCTCTGACCCCTGATCTCTGACCCATGATCGCTGACACCTGACCTCTGAACCCTGACCCCCTGACCTATGACCCCCGACTTATGACACATGACCCATGACCTATGACCTCTGACCTCCGACCTCTGACCTCTAACCCTGACCCCCTGACCCCCTGACCCCCTGACCCTGACCCATGACCCATGACCCCTGGCCCTGACCCCTGACCTCTGACCTCCGACCCCCGACACCTGAACTCTGGCCCCTGACCCTGACATATGACCCTGATCCCTGACCCCCTGACCCCTGACCCCTGACCTCTGACCCCTGACCCCCACCCCCTGACAACTGACCCTGACCCTTACACCGACCTCTGACCCCTGACCACTGACACCTGAACTCTGACCTCTGAAACCTGACCCCGACCTCTGATTCATGATCCCTGACACTTGACCTCTGACCCCTGACCTCTGACCCTGAACTCTGACCTCCTATCCCCGACAACTACCTCTGGCCACTGACCCTGACCCTGACCCCTTACCCATGACCCCCGACCCCTGACACCTGACCTCTGACCTCTTACCCTGAACCCTGACCCTGACCCATGACCCCTGACCCCTGAACGCTGACCCCTGACCTCTGACCCCTGACCCATGACCCCTGACACATGACCCCTGGCCCTGACACATGACCCCTGGCCCTGACCCTTGACCTCTGACCCATGACCCCTGACCCTTGACACCTGACACCTGACCTCTGATCCCTGACCCTGACCTATGACACTTACACCTGACCCACTGATCCCTGACCCCCTGACCCCTGACCCCTGACCCCTGACCTCTGACCCCTGACCCCTGACCCCTGACCCCTAACCCCTGACCGCCAAACCCTGACCTCTTACCACTGGGCCCGACCCCTGACCTATGACCTCTGACCCCTGATCCCTGACCCCTGAACTCCGACCCCTGGCACCTGACCTCTGACCCCTGACCCTGACCTATGACCCTAAACCCTGAACCCTTACCCCTCACCCCTTAACCCTGACCTCTGAAGTCTGACCCCTGACCTCTGACCCATGATCCCTGAACTCTGACCTCCGAACCATGACCCCTGACCCCCGATCTTTGACCTCTGACCTCTTAACCCTGACCACTGACCCCTGACACTGACCCCGACATCTGACCTCTGAACCCTTACCCTGACCTCTAAACCCTGACCTCTGACACATGACCCCTGATCTATGACCTCCGACTCCCGACCCCTGACACCTGACCTCTGACATCTGACCCGTGACCCGTGACGCCTGACCCCGACCCTTGACCTCTGACCCCTGACCTCTGACCCCCGACCCCTGACCCCAACCTCTGACCTCTGACCCATGACCCATGACCCACGACCCCGGACCTCCGAGCCCTGACACCTGGCCTCTGACCCCTGATCTCTGACCCATGATCCCTGAAACCTGACCTATGAACCCTGACCCCCTGACCTATGACCCCCGACTTATGACACATGACCCATGACCTATGACCTCTGACCTCCGACCTCTGACCTCTAACCCTGACCCCCTGACCCCCTGACCCCCTGACCCTGACCCATGACCCATGACCCATTGCCCTGACCCCTGACCTCTGACCTCCGACCCCCGACACCTGAACTCTGGCCCCTGACCCTGACTTATGACCCTGATCCCTGACCCCCTGACCCCTGACCCCGACCTCTGACCCCTGACCCCTGACCCCTGACCCCTGACCCCCAACCCCTGACAACTGACCCTGACCCTTACACCGACCTCTGACCCCCGACCACTGAACTCTGACCCCTGACACCTGACTTCTGACCCCTGACTTCTGACCTCTGGCCCCTGACCCTGACCCCTTACCCATGACCCCCGACCCCTGACACCTGACTTCTGACCCCTGATCTCTGACCTCCGACCCCTGACACCTGACTTCTGACTCCTGACTTCTGACCTCTGGCCCCTGACCCTGACCCCTTACCCATGACCCCCGACCCCTGACACCTGACCTCTGACCCTTGACCTCTGACCTCTGACCCTGTCCCCTGACCCTGTCCCCTGACCCCTGACCTCTGACCTTGAGCTCAAAAACCCTGACCTCTGACCCCTGGCCCTGACCTCTGACCACTGACTCCTCACCCTGACCCTGAACCTTGACACTGACCCCTGAACCATGACCTCTGAACCCTGACCTCTGACCCTTGACTCTCACCCCAGACCCCTGACCCCTGACCTCTGACGCCTGACCCCTTATCCATGACCCCCAAGCCCAGACACATGACCCTGACCCTTACTCCCTGACCTATGACCCCTGACCTATGACCTCTGACCCCTGACCTCTGACATCTGACATCTGACATCTGACCTCTGACCCTGACCTCTGACCCCTGACCCCTGACACCTGACCTCTGACCTCTGAAACCTGACCCCGACTTGTGATTCATGATCCCTGACACTTGAACTCTAACCCCTGACCTCTAACCCCTGACCTCTGACCCTGAACTCTGACCCTGACCCTGACATCTGACTTCTGAACCCTGACCCCTGAACCCTGACCCCTGACCTCTGACCTCCGACACCTGACACCTGACCTCTGACCCCGACCCATGACCCCTGACCTCTGACCCCTGACACCTGACCTCTGACCCCTGACTTCTGCCCTCTAACCCTGACCCCTCACCCTGACCCATGACCCCCGATTCCTGACCTATGACCCCTGACCTATGACCCCTGACCCCTGGCCCTGACCCCTGACCTCTGACCTCCTACCCCCGACAACTACCTCTGGCCCCTGACCCTGACCCCTTACCCATGACCCCCGACCCCTGACACCTGACCTCTGACCACTGACCTCTGACCTCTTACCCTGAAGCCTGACCCTGACCCATGACCCCTGACCCCTGACCTCTGACCCCTGGTGCAGACCCCTGACCTCTGACCCCTGACCCATGACCCGTGACACATGACCCCTGGCCCTGACCCTTGACCTCTGACCCATGACCCCTGACCCTTGACACCTGACTTCTGACCCCTGACCCCTGACCCTGACCTATGACACTTACACCTGACCCACTGACCCCTGACCTCTGATCTCTGAACCCTGACCTCAGACCCCTGACCCCTGACCCCCGACCCCTGACAACTGACCTCTGACCCATGACCCCTGACACCTGACCTCTGACCTCCGACCCCGGACACCTGACCTCAGGCCCCTGACCCTGACCTATGACCCTGATCGCTGACCCCCTGACCTCTGACCCCAGACCCCTGACCCCTGAACCCCAAACCCTGACCTCTTACCCTGAAGCCTGACCCTGACCCATGACCCCTGACCCCTGACCCCTGACCCCTTACCCTGACCCCTGACCCTGACCCTGACCCTGACCCCTGACCCTTGACACCTGACACCTGACCTCTGATCCCTGACCCTGACCTATGACACTTACACCTGACCCACTTATCCCTGACCCCCTGACCCCTGACCCCTGACCTCTGACCCCTTACCCCTGACCCCGGACCCCTAACCCCCAAACCCTGACCTCTTACCCCTGGGCCCGACCCCTGACCTATGACCTCTGACCCCTGACCCCTGAACTCCGACCCCTGGCACCTGACCTCTGACCCCTGACCCTGACCTATGACCCTGAACCCTGAACCCTTACCCCTCACCCCTTACCCCTGACCTCTGACGTCTGACCCCTGACCTCTGACCCATGATCCCTGAACTCTGACCTCCGAACCCTGACCCCTGACCCCATGATCTTTGACCTCTGACCTCTTAACCCTGACCTCTGACCCCTGACCCCTGACCCCTGACCCTGACCCCTGACCTTTGACCTCTGAACCCTTACCCTGACCTCTAAACCCTGACCTCTGACACATGACCCCTGATCTATGACCTCTGACCCCCGACCCCTTACCCCTGACCTCTGACATCTGACCCGTTACCCCTAACCCCGACCCTTGACCTCTGACCCCTGACCTCTGAACCCTGACCTCTGACCCCCGACCCCTGACCCCAACCTCTGACCTCTGACCCATGACCCATGACCCACGACCCCGGACCTCCGAGCCCTGACACCTGGCCTCTGACCCCTGATCTCTGACCCATGATCCCTGAAACCTGACCTATGAACCCTGACCCCCTGACCTATGACCCCCGACTTATGACACATGACCCATGACCTATGACCTCTGACCTCCGAACTCTGACCTCTAACCCTGACCCCCTGACCCCCTGACCCTGACCCATGACCCATGACCCCTGGCCCTGACCCCTGACCTCTGACCTCCGACCCCCGACACCTGAACTCTGGCCCCTGACCCTGACTTATGACCCTGATCCCTGACCCCCTGACCCCTGACCCCTGACCTCTGACCCCTGACCCCCAACCCCTGACAACTGACCCTGACCCTTACACCGACCTCTGACCCCTGACCACTGACCTCCAACACCTGACACCTGACCTCTGACCCCTGACCCAAGACCCCTGACCACTGAACTCCGATAACTGACACCTGACCTCTGACCCATGACCCAAGACCCCTGACCACTGACCCTGACCCTGACCCCTTACCCATGACCCCCGACCCCTGACACCTGACTTCTGACCCCTGACCTCTGACCTCCGACCCCTGACCCCTGACCCCTGACCCCTGACCCCTGACCCCCAACCCCTGACAACTGACCCTGACCCTTACACCGACCTCTGACCCCTGACCACTGACCTCCAACACCTGACACCTGACCTCTGACCCCTGACCCAAGACCCCTGACCACTGAACTCCGACCCCTGACATCTGACCTCTGACCCCTGACTTCTGAACTCTGGCCCCTGACCCTGACCCTGACCCCTTACCCATGACCCCCGACCCCTGACACCTGACTTCTGACCCCTGACCTCTGACCTCCGACCCCTGACACCTGACCTCTGACTCCTGACTTCTGACCTCTGGCCCCTGACCCTGACCCCTTACCCATGACCACCGACCCCTGACACCTGACCTCTGACCCCTGACCTCTGACCTCTTACCCTGAACCCTGACCCTGACCCATGACCCCTGACCCCTCACCCTGACCCCGACCCCGAGCCCTAACCCCTGAACATCACCCTGACCACTGACCCCTGACCCTGACCCCTGAGCCCTGACCTCTGACCCTGTCCCCTGACCCTGTCCCCTGACCCCTGACCTCTGACCTTGAGCTCAAAAACCCTGACCTCTGACCCCTGGCCCTGACCTCTGACCACTGACTCCTCACCCTGACCCTGAACCTTGACACTGACCCCTGAACCATGACCTCTGAACCCTGACCTCTGACCCTTGACTCTCACCCCAGACCCCTGACCTCTGACGCCTGACCCCTTATCCATGACCCCCAAGCCCAGACACATGACCCTGACCCTTACTCCCTGACCTATGACCCCTGACCTATGACCTCTGACCCCTGACCTCTGACATCTGACCTCTGGCCCCTGACCCTGACCTATGACCCTATACCCTGACCCCTGACCACTGACCTCCGACACCTGACACCTGACCTCTGACCCCTGACCCATGACACCTGACCTCTGACCTCCGACCCCTGACACCTGACCTCTGACCCCTGACTTCTGCCCTCTAACCCTGACGCCTCACCCTGACCTATGACCCCTGACCGTGACCCTGACCCCTGACCCCTGAACCTAACCCCTCACACTGACCCTGACCCCAGACCATGAACCCTGAACCCTGACCCCTTACCCTGACCCCTGACCCTGACCCTGACCCTGACCCCGACCCCTGACCCTGAACTCTGACACTGACCCCTGACCTCTGACCCATGATCCCTGAACTCTGACCACTGACCCTGACCTCTTAACCCTGACACTTGACCACTGACCTCTGACCCCTGACCCCTGACCCTGACCCTGACCCCTGACCTCTGACCTCTGAACCCTTACCCTGACCTCTAAACCCTGACCTCTGAAACATGATCCCTGATCTATGACCTCTGACTCCCGACCCCTGACTCCTGACCTCTGACATCTGACCCGTGACCCCTGACCCCGACCCTTGACCTCTGACCCCTGACCTCTGACCCCTGACCTCTGACCCCCGACCCCTTACCCCAAATTCTGACCTCTGACCCATGACCCATGACCCATGACCCATGACCCCTGACCTCCGACCCCTGACACCTGGCCTCTGACCCCTGATCTCTGACCCATGATTCCTGACCTCTGACCCCTGTCCCCTGACCCCTGACCCTGACCCCTGACCTTTGACCTCTGAACCCTTACCCTGACCTCTAAACCCTGACCTCTGACACATGACCCCTGATCTATGACCTCTGACCCCCGACCCCGACCCCTGACCTCTGACATCTGACCCGTTACCCCTAACCCCGACCCTTGACCTCTGACCCCTGACCTCTGAACCCTGACCTCTGACCCCCGACCCCTGACCCCAACCTCTGACCTCTGACCCATGACCCATGACCCACGACCCCGGACCTCCGAGCCCTGACACCTGGCCTCTGACCCCTGATCTCTGACCCATGATCCCTGAAACCTGACCTATGAACCCTGACCCCCTGACCTATGACCCCCGACTTATGACACATGACCCATGACCTATGACCTCTGACCTCCGAACTCTGACCTCTAACCCTGACCCCCTGACCCCCTGACCCTGACCCATGACCCATGACCCATGACCCCTGGCCCTGACCCCTGACCTCTGACCTCCGACCCCCGACACCTGAACTCTGGCCCCTGACCCTGACTTATGACCCTGATCCCTGACCCCCTGACCCCTGACCCCTGACCTCTGACCCCTGACCCCCAACCCCTGACAACTGACCCTGACCCTTACACCGACCTCTGACCCCTGACCACTGACCTCCAACACCTGACACCTGACCTCTGACCCCTGACCCAAGACCCCTGACCACTGAACTCCGATAACTGACACCTGACCTCTGACCCATGACCCAAGACCCCTGACCACTGACCCTGACCCTGACCCCTTACCCATGACCCCCGACCCCTGACACCTGACTTCTGACCCCTGACCTCTGACCTCCGACCCCTGACCCCTGACCCCTGACCCCTGACCCCTGACCCCCAACCCCTGACAACTGACCCTGACCCTTACACCGACCTCTGACCCCTGACCACTGACCTCCAACACCTGACACCTGACCTCTGACCCCTGACCCAAGACCCCTGACCACTGAACTCCGACCCCTGACATCTGACCTCTGACCCCTGACTTCTGAACTCTGGCCCCTGACCCTGACCCTGACCCCTTACCCATGACCCCCGACCCCTGACACCTGACTTCTGACCCCTGACCTCTGACCTCCGACCCCTGACACCTGACCTCTGACTCCTGACTTCTGACCTCTGGCCCCTGACCCTGACCCCTTACCCATGACCACCGACCCCTGACACCTGACCTCTGACCCCTGACCTCTGACCTCTTACCCTGAACCCTGACCCTGACCCATGACCCCTGACCCCTCACCCTGACCCCGACCCCGAGCCCTAACCCCTGAACATCACCCTGACCACTGACCCCTGACCCTGACCCCTGAGCCCTGACCTCTGACCCTGTCCCCTGACCCTGTCCCCTGACCCCTGACCTCTGACCTTGAGCTCAAAAACCCTGACCTCTGACCCCTGGCCCTGACCTCTGACCACTGACTCCTCACCCTGACCCTGAACCTTGACACTGACCCCTGAACCATGACCTCTGAACCCTGACCTCTGACCCTTGACTCTCACCCCAGACCCCTGACCTCTGACGCCTGACCCCTTATCCATGACCCCCAAGCCCAGACACATGACCCTGACCCTTACTCCCTGACCTATGACCCCTGACCTATGACCTCTGACCCCTGACCTCTGACATCTGACCTCTGGCCCCTGACCCTGACCTATGACCCTATACCCTGACCCCTGACCACTGACCTCCGACACCTGACACCTGACCTCTGACCCCTGACCCATGACACCTGACCTCTGACCTCCGACCCCTGACACCTGACCTCTGACCCCTGACTTCTGCCCTCTAACCCTGACGCCTCACCCTGACCTATGACCCCTGACCGTGACCCTGACCCCTGACCCCTGAACCTAACCCCTCACACTGACCCTGACCCCAGACCATGAACCCTGAACCCTGACCCCTTACCCTGACCCCTGACCCTGACCCTGACCCTGACCCCGACCCCTGACCCTGAACTCTGACACTGACCCCTGACCTCTGACCCATGATCCCTGAACTCTGACCACTGACCCTGACCTCTTAACCCTGACACTTGACCACTGACCTCTGACCCCTGACCCCTGACCCTGACCCTGACCCCTGACCTCTGACCTCTGAACCCTTACCCTGACCTCTAAACCCTGACCTCTGAAACATGATCCCTGATCTATGACCTCTGACTCCCGACCCCTGACTCCTGACCTCTGACATCTGACCCGTGACCCCTGACCCCGACCCTTGACCTCTGACCCCTGACCTCTGACCCCTGACCTCTGACCCCCGACCCCTTACCCCAAATTCTGACCTCTGACCCATGACCCATGACCCATGACCCATGACCCCTGACCTCCGACCCCTGACACCTGGCCTCTGACCCCTGATCTCTGACCCATGATTCCTGACCTCTGACCACTGACACTGACCTCTTAACCCTGACACTTGACCTCTGACCCCTGACCCCTGAAACTTGACCTCTGAACCCTGACCCCCGACCTATGACCCCCTGAATTATGACCCATGACCCCGACCTATGACCTCTGACCTCCGAACTCTGACCTCTAACCCTGACCCCCTGACCCCCTGAACCTGACCCATGACCTATGAACCCTGGCCCTGACCCCGACCTCTGACCTCCGACCCCCGACACCTGAACTCTGGCCCCTGACCCTGACTTATGAACCTGATCCCTGAACCCCTGACTCCTGACCCCTGACCTCTGACCCCTGACCCCTGACCCCTGACCCCTGACCCCAACCCCTGACAACTGACCCTGATCCTTACACCGACCTCTGACCCCTGACCACTGACCCCTGACCACTGACCTCCGACACCTGACACCTGACATCTGACCCCTGACCCATGACCCCTGACCTCTGACCTCTGACCCCTGACCCATGACCCCCTGATCCCTGACCTCTGACCTCTTAACCCTGACCTCTGACCCATGACCCCTGACCCCTGACCCTGACCCCTGACCTCTGACCTCTGAACCCTTACCCTGACCTCTAAAACCTGACCTCTGACACATGACCCTGATCTATGACCTCTGACCCCCGACCCCTGACCCCTGACCTCTGACATCTTACCCGTGACACCTGACCCCGACCCTTGACCTCTGACCCCTGACCCCTGACCCCTGACCTCTGACCCCCGACCCCTGACCCCAACCTCTGACCTCTGACCCATGACCCCTGGCGCTGACCCCTGACCTCCGAGCCCTGACACCTGGCCTCTGACCCCTGATCTATGACCCATGATCCCTGAAACCTGACCTATGAACCCTTACCCCCTGACCTATGACCCCCGACTTATGACACATGACCCATGACCTATGACCTCTGACCTCCGACCTCTGACCTCTAACCCTGACCCCCTGACCCCCTGACCCTGACCCTGACCCATGACCCATGACCCCTGGCCCTGAACCCTGACCCCTGACCTCTGACCTCTGACCTCCGACCCCCGACACCTGAACTCTGGCCCCTGACCCTTACTTATGACCCTGATCCCTGACCCCCTGACCTCTGAACTCTGACCCCTGACCCCCAACCCCTGACAACTGACCCTGACCCTTACACCGACCTCTGACCCCTGACCACGGACACCTGAACTCTGACCTCTGAAACCTGACCCCGACCTCTGATTCATGATCCCTGACACTTGACCTCTGACCCCTGACCTCTGACCCAGACCTCTGACCCCTGACACCTGACCTCTGACCTCTGAACCCTGACCCCAACCTCTGATTCATGATCCCTGACACTTGAACTCTGACCCCTAACCTCTGACCCTGAACTCTGACCTCTTACCCTGAACCCTGACCCTGACACATGACCCCTGGCCCTGACCCTTGACCTCTGACCCATGACCCCTGACCCTTGACACCTGAAACCTGACCTCTGATCCCTGACCCTGACCTATGACACTTACACCTGACCCACTGATCCCTGACCCCCTGACCCCTGACCCCTGACCTCTGAACCCTGACCTCTGACCCCGGACCCCCAACCCCTGACCCCCAAACCCTGACCTCTTACCCCTGGGCCCGACCCCTGACCTATGACCTCTGACCCCTGACCCCTGACCCCTGACCTCCGACCTCTGACACCTGACCTCTGACCCCTGACCCTGACCTATGACCCTGAACCCTTACCCCTCACCCCTTACCCCTGACCTCTGACACTGACCCCTGACCTCTGACCCATGATCCCTGAACTCTGACCACTGACCCTGACCTCTTAACCCTGACACTTGACCACTGACCCCTGACCCCTGACCTCTGACCTCCGAACACTGACCCGTGATCCCTGATCTCTGACCTCTTAACCCTGACCTCTGACCCCTGACCCCTGACCATGACCCTGACCCCTGACCTCTGACCTCTGAACCCTTACCCTGACCTCTAAACCCTGACCTCTGAAACATGATCCCTGATCTATGACCTCTGACTCCCGACCCCTGACTCCTGACCTCTGACATCTGACCCGTGACCCCTGACCCCGACCCTTGACCTCTGACCCCTGACCTCTGACCCCTGACCTCTGACCCCCGACCCCTTACCCCAACTTCTGACCTCTGACCCATGACCCATGACCCCTGACCTCCGACCCCTGACACCTGGCCTCTGACCCCTGATCTCTGACCCATGATTCCTGACCTCTGACCACTGACACTGACCTCTTAACCCTGACACTTGACCTCTGACCCCTGACCCCTGAAACTTGACCTCTGAACCCTGACCCCGACCTATGACCCCCTGAATTATGACCCATGACCCCGACCTATGACCTCTGACCTCCGACCTCTGACCTCTAACCCTGACCCCCTGACCCCCTGAAGCTGACCCATGACCCATGATCCCTGGCCCAGACCCCGACCTCTGACCTCCGACCCCCGACACCTGAACTCTGGCCCCTGACCCTGACTTATGAACCTGATCCCTGAACCCCTGACCCCTGACCCCTGACCTCTGACCCCTGACCCCTGACACCTGACCTCTGACCCCTGACTTCTGACCTCTGGCCGCTGACCCTGACCCTGACCCCTTACCCATGACCCCCGACCCCTGACACCTGACCTCTGACCCCTGACCTCTGACCTCTTACCCTGAACCCTGACCCTGACCCATGACCCCTGACCCCTGAACTCTGCCCCCTGTCGCTGACCCCTGACACCTGACCCCTGACCTCTGAATCCTGACCTCTAAACCCTGACCCATGACCCCGACCCCTGACCTCTGACCCTTGACTCTGACCCCTGACCCCTGACCCTGAACCCTTACCCATGACCCCTGACCCCGACCTCTGACCTCTGACCCCGACCCCTGACCCCAACCTCTGACCTCTGACCCATGACCCATGACCTCCGACCCCTGACACCTGGCCTCTGACCCCTGACCCATGACCCCTGACACATGACCCCTGGCCCTGACACATGACCCCTGGCCCTGACCCTTGACCTCTGACCCATGACCCCTGACCCTTGACACCTGACACCTGACCTCTGATCCCTGACCCTGACCTATGACACTTACACCTGACCCACTGATCCCTGACCCCCTGACCCCTGACCCCTGACCCCTGACCTCTGACCCCTGACCCCTGACCCCTGACCCCTAACCCCTGACCGCCAAACCCTGACCTCTTACCACTGGGCCCGACCCCTGACCTATGACCTCTGACCCCTGATCCCTGACCCCTGAACTCCGACCCCTGGCACCTGACCTCTGACCCCTGACCCTGACCTATGACCCTAAACCCTGAACCCTTACCCCTCACCCCTTAACCCTGACCTCTGAAGTCTGACCCCTGACCTCTGACCCATGATCCCTGAACTCTGACCTCCGAACCATGACCCCTGACCCCCGATCTTTGACCTCTGACCTCTTAACCCTGACCACTGACCCCTGACACTGACCCCGACATCTGACCTCTGAACCCTTACCCTGACCTCTAAACCCTGACCTCTGACACATGACCCCTGATCTATGACCTCCGACTCCCGACCCCTGACACCTGACCTCTGACATCTGACCCGTGACCCGTGACGCCTGACCCCGACCCTTGACCTCTGACCCCTGACCTCTGACCCCCGACCCCTGACCCCAACCTCTGACCTCTGACCCATGACCCATGACCCACGACCCCGGACCTCCGAGCCCTGACACCTGGCCTCTGACCCCTGATCTCTGACCCATGATCCCTGAAACCTGACCTATGAACCCTGACCCCCTGACCTATGACCCCCGACTTATGACACATGACCCATGACCTATGACCTCTGACCTCCGACCTCTGACCTCTAACCCTGACCCCCTGACCCCCTGACCCCCTGACCCTGACCCATGACCCATGACCCATTGCCCTGACCCCTGACCTCTGACCTCCGACCCCCGACACCTGAACTCTGGCCCCTGACCCTGACTTATGACCCTGATCCCTGACCCCCTGACCCCTGACCCCGACCTCTGACCCCTGACCCCTGACCCCTGACCCCTGACCCCCAACCCCTGACAACTGACCCTGACCCTTACACCGACCTCTGACCCCCGACCACTGAACTCTGACCCCTGACACCTGACTTCTGACCCCTGACTTCTGACCTCTGGCCCCTGACCCTGACCCCTTACCCATGACCCCCGACCCCTGACACCTGACTTCTGACCCCTGATCTCTGACCTCCGACCCCTGACACCTGACTTCTGACTCCTGACTTCTGACCTCTGGCCCCTGACCCTGACCCCTTACCCATGACCCCCGACCCCTGACACCTGACCTCTGACCCTTGACCTCTGACCTCTGACCCTGTCCCCTGACCCTGTCCCCTGACCCCTGACCTCTGACCTTGAGCTCAAAAACCCTGACCTCTGACCCCTGGCCCTGACCTCTGACCACTGACTCCTCACCCTGACCCTGAACCTTGACACTGACCCCTGAACCATGACCTCTGAACCCTGACCTCTGACCCTTGACTCTCACCCCAGACCCCTGACCCCTGACCTCTGACGCCTGACCCCTTATCCATGACCCCCAAGCCCAGACACATGACCCTGACCCTTACTCCCTGACCTATGACCCCTGACCTATGACCTCTGACCCCTGACCTCTGACATCTGACATCTGACATCTGACCTCTGACCCTGACCTCTGACCCCTGACCCCTGACACCTGACCTCTGACCTCTGAAACCTGACCCCGACTTGTGATTCATGATCCCTGACACTTGAACTCTAACCCCTGACCTCTAACCCCTGACCTCTGACCCTGAACTCTGACCCTGACCCTGACATCTGACTTCTGAACCCTGACCCCTGAACCCTGACCCCTGACCTCTGACCTCCGACACCTGACACCTGACCTCTGACCCCGACCCATGACCCCTGACCTCTGACCCCTGACACCTGACCTCTGACCCCTGACTTCTGCCCTCTAACCCTGACCCCTCACCCTGACCCATGACCCCCGATTCCTGACCTATGACCCCTGACCTATGACCCCTGACCCCTGGCCCTGACCCCTGACCTCTGACCTCCTACCCCCGACAACTACCTCTGGCCCCTGACCCTGACCCCTTACCCATGACCCCCGACCCCTGACACCTGACCTCTGACCACTGACCTCTGACCTCTTACCCTGAAGCCTGACCCTGACCCATGACCCCTGACCCCTGACCTCTGACCCCTGGTGCAGACCCCTGACCTCTGACCCCTGACCCATGACCCGTGACACATGACCCCTGGCCCTGACCCTTGACCTCTGACCCATGACCCCTGACCCTTGACACCTGACTTCTGACCCCTGACCCCTGACCCTGACCTATGACACTTACACCTGACCCACTGACCCCTGACCTCTGATCTCTGAACCCTGACCTCAGACCCCTGACCCCTGACCCCCGACCCCTGACAACTGACCTCTGACCCATGACCCCTGACACCTGACCTCTGACCTCCGACCCCGGACACCTGACCTCAGGCCCCTGACCCTGACCTATGACCCTGATCGCTGACCCCCTGACCTCTGACCCCAGACCCCTGACCCCTGAACCCCAAACCCTGACCTCTTACCCTGAAGCCTGACCCTGACCCATGACCCCTGACCCCTGACCCCTGACCCCTTACCCTGACCCCTGACCCTGACCCTGACCCTGACCCCTGACCCTTGACACCTGACACCTGACCTCTGATCCCTGACCCTGACCTATGACACTTACACCTGACCCACTTATCCCTGACCCCCTGACCCCTGACCCCTGACCTCTGACCCCTTACCCCTGACCCCGGACCCCTAACCCCTGACCCCCAAACCCTGACCTCTTACCCCTGGGCCCGACCCCTGACCTATGACCTCTGACCCCTGACCCCTGAACTCCGACCCCTGGCACCTGACCTCTGACCCCTGACCCTGACCTATGACCCTGAACCCTGAACCCTTACCCCTCACCCCTTACCCCTGACCTCTGACGTCTGACCCCTGACCTCTGACCCATGATCCCTGAACTCTGACCTCCGAACCCTGACCCCTGACCCCATGATCTTTGACCTCTGACCTCTTAACCCTGACCTCTGACCCCTGACCCCTGACCCCTGACCCTGACCCCTGACCTTTGACCTCTGAACCCTTACCCTGACCTCTAAACCCTGACCTCTGACACATGACCCCTGATCTATGACCTCTGACCCCCGACCCCTTACCCCTGACCTCTGACATCTGACCCGTTACCCCTAACCCCGACCCTTGACCTCTGACCCCTGACCTCTGAACCCTGACCTCTGACCCCCGACCCCTGACCCCAACCTCTGACCTCTGACCCATGACCCATGACCCACGACCCCGGACCTCCGAGCCCTGACACCTGGCCTCTGACCCCTGATCTCTGACCCATGATCCCTGAAACCTGACCTATGAACCCTGACCCCCTGACCTATGACCCCCGACTTATGACACATGACCCATGACCTATGACCTCTGACCTCCGAACTCTGACCTCTAACCCTGACCCCCTGACCCCCTGACCCTGACCCATGACCCATGACCCCTGGCCCTGACCCCTGACCTCTGACCTCCGACCCCCGACACCTGAACTCTGGCCCCTGACCCTGACTTATGACCCTGATCCCTGACCCCCTGACCCCTGACCCCTGACCTCTGACCCCTGACCCCCAACCCCTGACAACTGACCCTGACCCTTACACCGACCTCTGACCCCTGACCACTGACCTCCAACACCTGACACCTGACCTCTGACCCCTGACCCAAGACCCCTGACCACTGAACTCCGATAACTGACACCTGACCTCTGACCCATGACCCAAGACCCCTGACCACTGACCCTGACCCTGACCCCTTACCCATGACCCCCGACCCCTGACACCTGACTTCTGACCCCTGACCTCTGACCTCCGACCCCTGACCCCTGACCCCTGACCCCTGACCCCTGACCCCCAACCCCTGACAACTGACCCTGACCCTTACACCGACCTCTGACCCCTGACCACTGACCTCCAACACCTGACACCTGACCTCTGACCCCTGACCCAAGACCCCTGACCACTGAACTCCGACCCCTGACATCTGACCTCTGACCCCTGACTTCTGAACTCTGGCCCCTGACCCTGACCCTGACCCCTTACCCATGACCCCCGACCCCTGACACCTGACTTCTGACCCCTGACCTCTGACCTCCGACCCCTGACACCTGACCTCTGACTCCTGACTTCTGACCTCTGGCCCCTGACCCTGACCCCTTACCCATGACCACCGACCCCTGACACCTGACCTCTGACCCCTGACCTCTGACCTCTTACCCTGAACCCTGACCCTGACCCATGACCCCTGACCCCTCACCCTGACCCCGACCCCGAGCCCTAACCCCTGAACATCACCCTGACCACTGACCCCTGACCCTGACCCCTGAGCCCTGACCTCTGACCCTGTCCCCTGACCCTGTCCCCTGACCCCTGACCTCTGACCTTGAGCTCAAAAACCCTGACCTCTGACCCCTGGCCCTGACCTCTGACCACTGACTCCTCACCCTGACCCTGAACCTTGACACTGACCCCTGAACCATGACCTCTGAACCCTGACCTCTGACCCTTGACTCTCACCCCAGACCCCTGACCTCTGACGCCTGACCCCTTATCCATGACCCCCAAGCCCAGACACATGACCCTGACCCTTACTCCCTGACCTATGACCCCTGACCTATGACCTCTGACCCCTGACCTCTGACATCTGACCTCTGGCCCCTGACCCTGACCTATGACCCTATACCCTGACCCCTGACCACTGACCTCCGACACCTGACACCTGACCTCTGACCCCTGACCCATGACACCTGACCTCTGACCTCCGACCCCTGACACCTGACCTCTGACCCCTGACTTCTGCCCTCTAACCCTGACGCCTCACCCTGACCTATGACCCCTGACCGTGACCCTGACCCCTGACCCCTGAACCTAACCCCTCACACTGACCCTGACCCCAGACCATGAACCCTGAACCCTGACCCCTTACCCTGACCCCTGACCCTGACCCTGACCCTGACCCCGACCCCTGACCCTGAACTCTGACACTGACCCCTGACCTCTGACCCATGATCCCTGAACTCTGACCACTGACCCTGACCTCTTAACCCTGACACTTGACCACTGACCTCTGACCCCTGACCCCTGACCCTGACCCTGACCCCTGACCTCTGACCTCTGAACCCTTACCCTGACCTCTAAACCCTGACCTCTGAAACATGATCCCTGATCTATGACCTCTGACTCCCGACCCCTGACTCCTGACCTCTGACATCTGACCCGTGACCCCTGACCCCGACCCTTGACCTCTGACCCCTGACCTCTGACCCCTGACCTCTGACCCCCGACCCCTTACCCCAAATTCTGACCTCTGACCCATGACCCATGACCCATGACCCATGACCCCTGACCTCCGACCCCTGACACCTGGCCTCTGACCCCTGATCTCTGACCCATGATTCCTGACCTCTGACCCCTGACCCCTGACCCCTGACCCTGACCCCTGACCTTTGACCTCTGAACCCTTACCCTGACCTCTAAACCCTGACCTCTGACACATGACCCCTGATCTATGACCTCTGACCCCCGACCCCGACCCCTGACCTCTGACATCTGACCCGTTACCCCTAACCCCGACCCTTGACCTCTGACCCCTGACCTCTGAACCCTGACCTCTGACCCCCGACCCCTGACCCCAACCTCTGACCTCTGACCCATGACCCATGACCCACGACCCCGGACCTCCGAGCCCTGACACCTGGCCTCTGACCCCTGATCTCTGACCCATGATCCCTGAAACCTGACCTATGAACCCTGACCCCCTGACCTATGACCCCCGACTTATGACACATGACCCATGACCTATGACCTCTGACCTCCGAACTCTGACCTCTAACCCTGACCCCCTGACCCCCTGACCCTGACCCATGACCCATGACCCCTGGCCCTGACCCCTGACCTCTGACCTCCGACCCCCGACACCTGAACTCTGGCCCCTGACCCTGACTTATGACCCTGATCCCTGACCCCCTGACCCCTGACCCCTGACCTCTGACCCCTGACCCCCAACCCCTGACAACTGACCCTGACCCTTACACCGACCTCTGACCCCTGACCACTGACCTCCAACACCTGACACCTGACCTCTGACCCCTGACCCAAGACCCCTGACCACTGAACTCCGATAACTGACACCTGACCTCTGACCCATGACCCAAGACCCCTGACCACTGACCCTGACCCTGACCCCTTACCCATGACCCCCGACCCCTGACACCTGACTTCTGACCCCTGACCTCTGACCTCCGACCCCTGACCCCTGACCCCTGACCCCTGACCCCTGACCCCCAACCCCTGACAACTGACCCTGACCCTTACACCGACCTCTGACCCCTGACCACTGACCTCCAACACCTGACACCTGACCTCTGACCCCTGACCCAAGACCCCTGACCACTGAACTCCGACCCCTGACATCTGACCTCTGACCCCTGACTTCTGAACTCTGGCCCCTGACCCTGACCCTGACCCCTTACCCATGACCCCCGACCCCTGACACCTGACTTCTGACCCCTGACCTCTGACCTCCGACCCCTGACACCTGACCTCTGACTCCTGACTTCTGACCTCTGGCCCCTGACCCTGACCCCTTACCCATGACCACCGACCCCTGACACCTGACCTCTGACCCCTGACCTCTGACCTCTTACCCTGAACCCTGACCCTGACCCATGACCCCTGACCCCTCACCCTGACCCCGACCCCGAGCCCTAACCCCTGAACATCACCCTGACCACTGACCCCTGACCCTGACCCCTGAGCCCTGACCTCTGACCCTGTCCCCTGACCCTGTCCCCTGACCCCTGACCTCTGACCTTGAGCTCAAAAACCCTGACCTCTGACCCCTGGCCCTGACCTCTGACCACTGACTCCTCACCCTGACCCTGAACCTTGACACTGACCCCTGAACCATGACCTCTGAACCCTGACCTCTGACCCTTGACTCTCACCCCAGACCCCTGACCTCTGACGCCTGACCCCTTATCCATGACCCCCAAGCCCAGACACATGACCCTGACCCTTACTCCCTGACCTATGACCCCTGACCTATGACCTCTGACCCCTGACCTCTGACATCTGACCTCTGGCCCCTGACCCTGACCTATGACCCTATACCCTGACCCCTGACCACTGACCTCCGACACCTGACACCTGACCTCTGACCCCTGACCCATGACACCTGACCTCTGACCTCCGACCCCTGACACCTGACCTCTGACCCCTGACTTCTGCCCTCTAACCCTGACGCCTCACCCTGACCTATGACCCCTGACCGTGACCCTGACCCCTGACCCCTGAACCTAACCCCTCACACTGACCCTGACCCCAGACCATGAACCCTGAACCCTGACCCCTTACCCTGACCCCTGACCCTGACCCTGACCCTGACCCCGACCCCTGACCCTGAACTCTGACACTGACCCCTGACCTCTGACCCATGATCCCTGAACTCTGACCACTGACCCTGACCTCTTAACCCTGACACTTGACCACTGACCTCTGACCCCTGACCCCTGACCCTGACCCTGACCCCTGACCTCTGACCTCTGAACCCTTACCCTGACCTCTAAACCCTGACCTCTGAAACATGATCCCTGATCTATGACCTCTGACTCCCGACCCCTGACTCCTGACCTCTGACATCTGACCCGTGACCCCTGACCCCGACCCTTGACCTCTGACCCCTGACCTCTGACCCCTGACCTCTGACCCCCGACCCCTTACCCCAAATTCTGACCTCTGACCCATGACCCATGACCCATGACCCATGACCCCTGACCTCCGACCCCTGACACCTGGCCTCTGACCCCTGATCTCTGACCCATGATTCCTGACCTCTGACCACTGACACTGACCTCTTAACCCTGACACTTGACCTCTGACCCCTGACCCCTGAAACTTGACCTCTGAACCCTGACCCCCGACCTATGACCCCCTGAATTATGACCCATGACCCCGACCTATGACCTCTGACCTCCGAACTCTGACCTCTAACCCTGACCCCCTGACCCCCTGAACCTGACCCATGACCTATGAACCCTGGCCCTGACCCCGACCTCTGACCTCCGACCCCCGACACCTGAACTCTGGCCCCTGACCCTGACTTATGAACCTGATCCCTGAACCCCTGACTCCTGACCCCTGACCTCTGACCCCTGACCCCTGACCCCTGACCCCTGACCCCAACCCCTGACAACTGACCCTGATCCTTACACCGACCTCTGACCCCTGACCACTGACCCCTGACCACTGACCTCCGACACCTGACACCTGACATCTGACCCCTGACCCATGACCCCTGACCTCTGACCTCTGACCCCTGACCCATGACCCCCTGATCCCTGACCTCTGACCTCTTAACCCTGACCTCTGACCCATGACCCCTGACCCCTGACCCTGACCCCTGACCTCTGACCTCTGAACCCTTACCCTGACCTCTAAAACCTGACCTCTGACACATGACCCTGATCTATGACCTCTGACCCCCGACCCCTGACCCCTGACCTCTGACATCTTACCCGTGACACCTGACCCCGACCCTTGACCTCTGACCCCTGACCCCTGACCCCTGACCTCTGACCCCCGACCCCTGACCCCAACCTCTGACCTCTGACCCATGACCCCTGGCGCTGACCCCTGACCTCCGAGCCCTGACACCTGGCCTCTGACCCCTGATCTATGACCCATGATCCCTGAAACCTGACCTATGAACCCTTACCCCCTGACCTATGACCCCCGACTTATGACACATGACCCATGACCTATGACCTCTGACCTCCGACCTCTGACCTCTAACCCTGACCCCCTGACCCCCTGACCCTGACCCTGACCCATGACCCATGACCCCTGGCCCTGAACCCTGACCCCTGACCTCTGACCTCTGACCTCCGACCCCCGACACCTGAACTCTGGCCCCTGACCCTTACTTATGACCCTGATCCCTGACCCCCTGACCTCTGAACTCTGACCCCTGACCCCCAACCCCTGACAACTGACCCTGACCCTTACACCGACCTCTGACCCCTGACCACGGACACCTGAACTCTGACCTCTGAAACCTGACCCCGACCTCTGATTCATGATCCCTGACACTTGACCTCTGACCCCTGACCTCTGACCCAGACCTCTGACCCCTGACACCTGACCTCTGACCTCTGAACCCTGACCCCAACCTCTGATTCATGATCCCTGACACTTGAACTCTGACCCCTAACCTCTGACCCTGAACTCTGACCTCTTACCCTGAACCCTGACCCTGACACATGACCCCTGGCCCTGACCCTTGACCTCTGACCCATGACCCCTGACCCTTGACACCTGAAACCTGACCTCTGATCCCTGACCCTGACCTATGACACTTACACCTGACCCACTGATCCCTGACCCCCTGACCCCTGACCCCTGACCTCTGAACCCTGACCTCTGACCCCGGACCCCCAACCCCTGACCCCCAAACCCTGACCTCTTACCCCTGGGCCCGACCCCTGACCTATGACCTCTGACCCCTGACCCCTGACCCCTGACCCCTGACCTCCGACCTCTGACACCTGACCTCTGACCCCTGACCCTGACCTATGACCCTGAACCCTTACCCCTCACCCCTTACCCCTGACCTCTGACACTGACCCCTGACCTCTGACCCATGATCCCTGAACTCTGACCACTGACCCTGACCTCTTAACCCTGACACTTGACCACTGACCCCTGACCCCTGACCTCTGACCTCCGAACACTGACCCGTGATCCCTGATCTCTGACCTCTTAACCCTGACCTCTGACCCCTGACCCCTGACCATGACCCTGACCCCTGACCTCTGACCTCTGAACCCTTACCCTGACCTCTAAACCCTGACCTCTGAAACATGATCCCTGATCTATGACCTCTGACTCCCGACCCCTGACTCCTGACCTCTGACATCTGACCCGTGACCCCTGACCCCGACCCTTGACCTCTGACCCCTGACCTCTGACCCCTGACCTCTGACCCCCGACCCCTTACCCCAACTTCTGACCTCTGACCCATGACCCATGACCCCTGACCTCCGACCCCTGACACCTGGCCTCTGACCCCTGATCTCTGACCCATGATTCCTGACCTCTGACCACTGACACTGACCTCTTAACCCTGACACTTGACCTCTGACCCCTGACCCCTGAAACTTGACCTCTGAACCCTGACCCCGACCTATGACCCCCTGAATTATGACCCATGACCCCGACCTATGACCTCTGACCTCCGACCTCTGACCTCTAACCCTGACCCCCTGACCCCCTGAAGCTGACCCATGACCCATGATCCCTGGCCCAGACCCCGACCTCTGACCTCCGACCCCCGACACCTGAACTCTGGCCCCTGACCCTGACTTATGAACCTGATCCCTGAACCCCTGACCCCTGACCCCTGACCTCTGACCCCTGACCCCTGACACCTGACCTCTGACCCCTGACTTCTGACCTCTGGCCGCTGACCCTGACCCTGACCCCTTACCCATGACCCCCGACCCCTGACACCTGACCTCTGACCCCTGACCTCTGACCTCTTACCCTGAACCCTGACCCTGACCCATGACCCCTGACCCCTGAACTCTGCCCCCTGTCGCTGACCCCTGACACCTGACCCCTGACCTCTGAATCCTGACCTCTAAACCCTGACCCATGACCCCGACCCCTGACCTCTGACCCTTGACTCTGACCCCTGACCCCTGACCCTGAACCCTTACCCATGACCCCTGACCCCGACCTCTGACCTCTGACCCCGACCCCTGACCCCAACCTCTGACCTCTGACCCATGACCCATGACCTCCGACCCCTGACACCTGGCCTCTGACCCCTGATCTCTTACCCATGATCGCTGAAACCTGACCTCTGACCCCTGACCCCCGACCTATGACCCCCGACTTATGACACATGACCCATGACCTATGACCTCTGACCTCCGAACTCTGACCTCTAACCCTGACCCCCTGACCACCGACCCTGACCCATGACCCATGACCCATGAACCCTGGTCCTGACCCCTGACCTCTGACCTCCGACCCCCGACACCTGACCTCTGGCCCCTGACCTCTGACCTCTGAACCCTTACCCTGACCTCTAAACCCTGACCTCTGACACATGACCCCTGATCTATGACGTCTGACCCCCGACCCCTGACCCCTGACCTCTGACATCTGACCCGTGACCCCTAACCCCGACCCTTGACCTCTGACCTTTGACCTCTGAACCCTGACCTCTGACCCCCGACCCCTGACCCCAACCTCTGACCTCTGACCCATGACCCATGACCCATGACCTCCGAGCCCTGACACCTGTCCTCTGACCCCTGATCTCTGACCCATGATCGCTGAAACCTGACTTCTGAACCCTGACCCCCTGACCTATGACCCCCGACTTATGACACATGACCCATGACCTATGACCTCTGACCTCCGACCTCTGACCTCTAACCCTGACCCATGACCCATGACCCCTGGCCCTGACCCCTGACCTCTGACCTCCGACCCCCGACACCTGAACTCTGGCCCCTGACCCTGACTTATGACCCTGATCCCTGACCCCCTGACCCCTGACCTCTGACCCCCAACCCCTGACAACTGACCCTGACCCTTACACCGACCTCTGACCCCTGACCACTGACACCTGAACTCTGACCTCTGAAACCTGACCCCGACCTCTGATTCATGATCCCTGACACTTGACCTCTGACCCCTGACCTCTGACTCTGACCTCTGACCCCTGACACCTGACCTCTGACCTCTGAACCCTGACCCAAACCTCTGATTCATGATCCCTGACACTTGAACTCTGACCCCTGACCTCTGACCCTGAACTCTGACCTCTTACCCTGAACCCTGACCCTGACCCATGACCCCTGACCCCTGACCTCTGACCCCTGGCGCTGACCCCTGACCTCTGACCCCTGACCCATGACCCCTGACACATGACCCCTGGCCCTGACCCTTGACCTCTGACCCATGACCCCTGACCCCTGACCTCCGACCCCTGACACCTGACGTCTGACCCCTGACCTCTGACCCATGATCCCTGAACTCTGACCTCCGAACCCTGACCCCTGACCCCCTGATCCCTGACCTCTGACCTTTTTACCCTGACCTCTAAACCCTGACCTCTGACGCATGACCCCTGATCTATGACCTCTGACCCCGACCCCTGACCCCTGACCTCTGACATCTGACCCGTGACCCCTAACCCCGACCCTTGACCTCTGACCCCTGACCTCTGAACCCTGACATCTGACCCCCGACCCCTGACCCCAACCTCTGACCTCTGACCCATGACCCATGACCCACGACCCCAGACCTCCGACCCCTGACACCTCAACACTGACCCCTGACTTCTGACCTCTAACCCTGAACCCTGACCCTGACCCATGACCCCCGATGCCTGACCTCTGAGCCCTTACCTATGACCCCTGACCCCTGGCCCTCACCCCTGACCTCTGACTCCTACCCCCAACAACTGACCTCTGACACCTGACCCATGACCCCGACATCTGACCTCTGATCCCTGACACCTGACCTCTGACCCCTGACTTCTGACCTCTAACCCTGAACCCTGACCCTGACCCATGACCCCCGATGCCTGACCTCTGACCCCTGATCTATGACCCCTGACCTCTGGCCCTCACCCCTGACCTCTAACTCCTACCCCCAACAACTGACCTCTGGCCCCTGACCCTGACTCTGACGCCTTACCCATGACCCCCGACCCCTGACACCTGACCTCTGACCCCTGACCCTGACCTATGACCCTGAACCCTGACCCCTGACCCATGACCACTGACCCCTGACCCTGACCCATGACCTCTGACCTCTGAACCCTTACCCCTGACCCCTGACACATGACCCCTGTCCCCTGACCCTGACCCCTGACCTCTGACCTCTGAACCCTTACCCTGACCTCTGAACCCTTACCTCTGACCCATGACCCCTGATTTTTGAACTCTGACCCACGACCCCTGACCCCTGACCTCTGACCTCTGTCCCATGACCCATGACCCCTGACCTCCGACTCCTGACACCTCACCTCTGACCCATGACCACTGACACTTGACCTCTGACCTCCGACCCCCGACAACTGAACTCAGGCCCCTGACCCTGAACTATGACCCTGATCCCTGACCCCCTGACCCCTGACCTCTGACCCCTGATGTGACCCCTGACCTCTGACCCATGACCCCTAACCCCTGACCTCTGAAGCTTGACTCTGACCCCTGATCCCTGACACTGACCCCTTACCCATGACCCCCTACCCCTGACCCCTGACCTCTGACCTCTGAACACTTACCCTGATCCCTGACCCCCGACCTCTGACCCCTCACCCTGACCCCGACCATGACCCGAACCCCTGTACATCACCCTGACCCCTGACCCTGACCCCAGACCCTGTCCCCTGACCCCTGACCTCTGACCCATGACCATGACCTCTGAGCCCTGACTCCTGACCCTGACCCCTGACCCCCTGACACCTGACCCTGACCCCTGACATCTGATCCTGTCCCCTGACCTCTGACCTCTGACCCTGAGGTCTGACACCTGACCCAGACCCATGACCCCTTACTTTTGATCCCTGAACCTGACCCCTGACCCCTCACCCTGACCCGACCCTTACCCCTAACACCTGAACATCAACATGAACAACTCCTGACCCTGACCCTGACCCTTGACAGTGACCCCTGAACCCTCACCCTGACCCTTGACCCTGACCCGTAACCCCTGACCGTGACGCTGACCCCTGACCCCTGAACCTAACCCCTCACACTGACCCTGACCCCGGACCCTGAACCCTGACCCATGACCCTGACCACGGACCCTGACCCTGACCCGTAACCCCTGACCGTGACCCTGAACACTGAACCATGACCCCTGACCCTGAACCCTGACCCTGACCCCAGACCTATGACCCCTGATCCGACCTCCGACCCCTGACACCTGACCTCTGACGCCTGACCCCTGACCCATGATCCCTGAACTCTGATCACTGACCCTGACCTCTTAACCCTGACACTTGACCTCTGACCCCTGACCCCGACCTATGACACTTACACCTGACCCACTGATCCCTGACCCCCTGACCCCTGACCCCTGACCCCTGACACCTGACCTCTGACCTCTGAACCCTGACCCCAACCTCTGATTCATGATCCCTGACACTTGAACTCTGACCCCTGACCTCTGACCCTGAATTCTGACCTCTTACCCTGAACCCTGACCCTGACCCATGACCCATGACCCCTGACCTCTGACCCCTGGCGCTGACCCCTGACCTCTGACCCCTGACCCATGACCCCTGACACATGACCCCTGGCCCTGACCCTTGACCTCTGACCCATGACCCCTGACCCTTGACACCTGACACCTGACCTCTGATCCCTGACCCTGACCTATGACACTTACACCTGACCCACTGATCCCTGACCCCCTGACCCCTGACCCCTGACCTCTGACCCCTGACCCCTGACCCCGGACCCCCAACCCCTGACCCCCAAACCCTGTCCTCTTACCCCTGGGCCCGACCCCTGACCTATGACCTCTGACCCCTGACCCGTGACCCCTGACCTCCGACCCCTGGCACCTGACCTCTGACCCCTGACCCTGACCTATGACCCTGAACCCTTACCCCTCACCCCTTACCCCTGACCTCTGACACTGACCCCTGACCTCTGACCCATGATCCCTGAACTCTGGCCCCTGACCATGACTTATGAACCTGATCCCTGACCCCCTGACCCCTGACCCCGACCTCTGACCCCTGACCCCTGACCCCTGACCTCTGACCTCTTACCCTGAACCCTGACCCTGACCCATGATTCCTGACCACTGAACTCTGCCTCCTGTCGCTGACACCTTACCTCTGACCCCTGACGCATGACCCCTGACCCCTGGCCCTGACCCATGACCTCTGACCCATGACCCTGACCCCTGACCTCTGACCTCTGACATACGACCCCTGACACCTGACCTCTGACCTCTGAACACTTACCCTGACCTCTAAACCCTGACCTCTGAAACATGATCCCTGATCTATGACCTCTGACTCCCGACCCCTGACCCCTGACCTCTGACATGTGACCCGTGACCCCTGACCCCGACCCTTGACCTCTGACCCCTGACCTCTGACCCCTGACCTCTGACCCCCGACCCCTTACCCCAACTTCTGACCTCTGACCCATGACCCATGACACCTGACCTCCGACCCCTGACACCTGGCCTCTGACCCCTGATCTCTGACCCATGATTCCTGACCTCTGACCACTGACACTGACCTCTTAACCCTGACACTTGACCTCTGACCCCTGACCCCTGAAACTTGACCTCTGAACCCTGACCCCCGACCTATGACCCCCTGAATTATGACCCATGACCCCGACCTATGACCTCTGACCTCCGAACTCTGACCTCTAACCCTGACCCCCTGACCCCCTGAACCTGACCCATGACCTATGAACCCTGGCCCTGACCCCGACCTCTGACCTCCGACCCCCGACACCTGAACTCTGGCCCCTGACCCTGACTTATGAACCTGATCCCTGAACCCCTGACTCCTGACCCCTGACCTCTGACCCCTGACCCCTGACCCCTGACCCCTGACCCCAACCCCTGACAACTGACCCTGATCCTTACACCGACCTCTGACCCCTGACCACTGACCCCTGACCACTGACCTCCGACACCTGACACCTGACATCTGACCCCTGACCCATGACCCCTGACCTCTGACCTCTGACCCCTGACCCATGACCCCCTGATCCCTGACCTCTGACCTCTTAACCCTGACCTCTGACCCATGACCCCTGACCCCTGACCCTGACCCCTGACCTCTGACCTCTGAACCCTTACCCTGACCTCTAAAACCTGACCTCTGACACATGACCCTGATCTATGACCTCTGACCCCCGACCCCTGACCCCTGACCTCTGACATCTTACCCGTGACACCTGACCCCGACCCTTGACCTCTGACCCCTGACCCCTGACCCCTGACCTCTGACCCCGACCCCTGACCCCAACCTCTGACCTCTGACCCATGACCCCTGGCGCTGACCCCTGACCTCCGAGCCCTGACACCTGGCCTCTGACCCCTGATCTATGACCCATGATCCCTGAAACCTGACCTATGAACCCTTACCCCCTGACCTATGACCCCCGACTTATGACACATGACCCATGACCTATGACCTCTGACCTCCGACCTCTGACCTCTAACCCTGACCCCCTGACCCCCTGACCCTGACCCTGACCCATGACCCATGACCCCTGGCCCTGAACCCTGACCCCTGACCTCTGACCTCTGACCTCCGACCCCCGACACCTGAACTCTGGCCCCTGACCCTTACCTATGACCCTGATCCCTGACCCCCTGACCTCTGAACTCTGACCCCTGACCCCCAACCCCTGACAACTGACCCTGACCCTTACACCGACCTCTGACCCCTGACCACGGACACCTGAACTCTGACCTCTGAAACCTGACCCCGACCTCTGATTCATGATCCCTGACACTTGACCTCTGACCCCTGACCTCTGACCCAGACCTCTGACCCCTGACACCTGACCTCTGACCTCTGAACCCTGACCCCAACCTCTGATTCATGATCCCTGACACTTGAACTCTGACCCCTAACCTCTGACCCTGAACTCTGACCTCTTACCCTGAACCCTGACCCTGACACATGACCCCTGGCCCTGACCCTTGACCTCTGACCCATGACCCCTGACCCTTGACACCTGAAACCTGACCTCTGATCCCTGACCCTGACCTATGACACTTACACCTGACCCACTGATCCCTGACCCCCTGACCCCTGACCCCTGACCTCTGAACCCTGACCTCTGACCCCGGACCCCCAACCCCTGACCCCCAAACCCTGACCTCTTACCCCTGGGCCCGACCCCTGACCTATGACCTCTGACCCCTGACCCCTGACCCCTGACCTCCGACCTCTGACACCTGACCTCTGACCCCTGACCCTGACCTATGACCCTGAACCCTTACCCCTCACCCCTTACCCCTGACCTCTGACACTGACCCCTGACCTCTGACCCATGATCCCTGAACTCTGACCACTGACCCTGACCTCTTAACCCTGACACTTGACCACTGACCCCTGACCCCTGACCTCTGACCTCCGAACACTGACCCGTGATCCCTGATCTCTGACCTCTTAACCCTGACCTCTGACCCCTGACCCCTGACCATGACCCTGACCCCTGACCTCTGACCTCTGAACCCTTACCCTGACCTCTAAACCCTGACCTCTGAAACATGATCCCTGATCTATGACCTCTGACTCCCGACCCCTGACTCCTGACCTCTGACATCTGACCCGTGACCCCTGACCCCGACCCTTGACCTCTGACCCCTGACCTCTGACCCCTGACCTCTGACCCCCGACCCCTTACCCCAACTTCTGACCTCTGACCCATGACCCATGACCCCTGACCTCCGACCCCTGACACCTGGCCTCTGACCCCTGATCTCTGACCCATGATTCCTGACCTCTGACCACTGACACTGACCTCTTAACCCTGACACTTGACCTCTGACCCCTGACCCCTGAAACTTGACCTCTGAACCCTGACCCCGACCTATGACCCCCTGAATTATGACCCATGACCCCGACCTATGACCTCTGACCTCCGACCTCTGACCTCTAACCCTGACCCCCTGACCCCCTGAAGCTGACCCATGACCCATGATCCCTGGCCCAGACCCCGACCTCTGACCTCCGACCCCCGACACCTGAACTCTGGCCCCTGACCCTGACTTATGAACCTGATCCCTGAACCCCTGACCCCTGACCCCTGACCTCTGACCCCTGACCCCTGACACCTGACCTCTGACCCCTGACTTCTGACCTCTGGCCGCTGACCCTGACCCTGACCCCTTACCCATGACCCCCGACCCCTGACACCTGACCTCTGACCCCTGACCTCTGACCTCTTACCCTGAACCCTGACCCTGACCCATGACCCCTGACCCCTGAACTCTGCCCCCTGTCGCTGACCCCTGACACCTGACCCCTGACCTCTGAATCCTGACCTCTAAACCCTGACCCATGACCCCGACCCCTGACCTCTGACCCTTGACTCTGACCCCTGACCCCTGACCCTGAACCCTTACCCATGACCCTGACCCCGACCTCTGACCTCTGACCCCGACCCCTGACCCCAACCTCTGACCTCTGACCCATGACCCATGACCTCCGACCCCTGACACCTGGCCTCTGACCCCTGATCTCTTACCCATGATCGCTGAAACCTGACCTCTGACCCCTGACCCCCGACCTATGACCCCCGACTTATGACACATGACCCATGACCTATGACCTCTGACCTCCGAACTCTGACCTCTAACCCTGACCCCCTGACCACCGACCCTGACCCATGACCCATGACCCATGAACCCTGGTCCTGACCCCTGACCTCTGACCTCCGACCCCCGACACCTGACCTCTGGCCCCTGACCTCTGACCTCTGAACCCTTACCCTGACCTCTAAACCCTGACCTCTGACACATGACCCCTGATCTATGACGTCTGACCCCCGACCCCTGACCCCTGACCTCTGACATCTGACCCGTGACCCCTAACCCCGACCCTTGACCTCTGACCTTTGACCTCTGAACCCTGACCTCTGACCCCCGACCCCTGACCCCAACCTCTGACCTCTGACCCATGACCCATGACCCATGACCTCCGAGCCCTGACACCTGTCCTCTGACCCCTGATCTCTGACCCATGATCGCTGAAACCTGACTTCTGAACCCTGACCCCCTGACCTATGACCCCCGACTTATGACACATGACCCATGACCTATGACCTCTGACCTCCGACCTCTGACCTCTAACCCTGACCCATGACCCATGACCCCTGGCCCTGACCCCTGACCTCTGACCTCCGACCCCCGACACCTGAACTCTGGCCCCTGACCCTGACTTATGACCCTGATCCCTGACCCCCTGACCCCTGACCTCTGACCCCCAACCCCTGACAACTGACCCTGACCCTTACACCGACCTCTGACCCCTGACCACTGACACCTGAACTCTGACCTCTGAAACCTGACCCCGACC